>NC_090870.1:45507813-45512813 GCF_036669935.1 Montipora foliosa
TGTATCCATGTCTCTAGAGATTGATCCCCCTCAATGCCTCTCGTGGACTAGTACATGCCAAGAGCTAATGCACCGATCAATGCTAAGCCCCAAGGAGAGGGGGGGGGAGGTCGGACCCTGGGGACAGACCTCACGATCAAACTCGGTTAGCCCGACCCCCACTCCCTGGGGCTTAACATTGATAGGTGCATAATGTACACAGACAAATTTTCGGAATTAGATGAGAGATTTGCATGGCCGATGGGAACCACATCCACGAAAAAAAGGCTTTGACATGTGACATGTTACATGCTTATAAATTGTTCCTGCGAGCCGAACAATGTCCCTGATCATAAATGTAAACCATCGAACCTGCACTTACTTGAAAGTTGTTCCTACAATCCCCAGTATTTCCTGTTCATATTTCACTTCTGAGGTCTCACTGCTATCTCCTCTTCTTTTCTTCTTTCGTTGTTTTACTCTAAGAAGCAAATTCGCAGTGGGGTACCGATCAGCGCACACAGCATGGCAGTGAGGATCTCCTGGACGAAAGGACATTTCCAATCTCCTTCCAGAATTTGAGTATGTCCTTGCGACAGCATCTTCGCCTCCAAGAGTATGAAGCATGCGACTTTCATCCTTGACATAGCCCGGATAATTAATCCCAACGAATTTGGTGGCACTAAATGCTATCCGGCCGTTATCAACACGAGAGGAAGGGTCGATGATTTCTTCATCATTTTGGTTCGTGTTTTCCGCCATTTCGTCACAAAATGTTTCCGCTGACCGTGACCAAAACGAAGGAAACACGTATGTTAAACAGAGTGGGGAGGAAGAGAGAAATCCCAAGAACCGAAGAAGAAGTCCAGAAAGCATGACTTAATAGAATAACACAATAAAACGTACATACATTTGATAATTTAAGTTACATTGTATGGATGTAATGAAAATTTATTAAATCAAAAGTTTGCACTAAAAGAAGAACATTTCAACACCACCCTCTCACCCCTCCCTAAGCTTGCCTTTGGAATTTCAGAGAAACGACGGTTTCCACTGTCAGCGGTAAAATTCAACATGGCGAACGAAGATGAAACTACGTGCGCTTTGAGTTACAAAGTTTTAGCGGAATGCTCATCAAGCAAAGCTCGAACTGCGATTCTAGAGTTACCACATTATGAAGTAGAAACTCCTGTATTCATGCCAGTTGGAACTCAGGGCACAATGAAGGGACTTACTTCAAAGCAACTCACTGAATTAGACTGTCAAATTATTCTAGGAAATACCTATCATCTGGGAATGAGACCAGTAAGATGAGTCTTAATCACTATCATGGATTTAATCATCGTCATATGTTAAACAGGGAAATGAGGTGAATAAGAAGTGGGGACGAAAAGTAGGGAAACCCATAGATCCTGTTCAAGTCATTACTTTTCAAGCCCTAGTTGTTGAAAGAGAGATAATGAGCCGATCAAATCGAAACTTCAACATCCCCCCCCCCCTCCCCGGGCAAACCCCGGGAATTTGACTATCTTCTGTCCCCGGGGAGTGAGGAATTTGACCTTTGCCTTTCCGTGGGGCGGGGAAAATTGAACCAGAATTGTCAGGTTTCAAATGATTTTTTTTTGGGCGCGGAAGTCGCTAACAGCTATAAAACACGTGTTTGGACATGATGGAAGAGTTTAAAGGAAGAGTTGTAGCATTTGTGAGCGATTGGCTTACAAAAAAGGTCTTCGAAAGGTCTCTATTAAAGACGGCAGGAGCCGACGACGAATGTTCTTTAGTAGGGTATGACAGACAAATCCGACGATAGGGTAGGGCATTCGAACACCATTTTGGCCTGAGGGGGTGGGAATTTGAACGATCCAATCTTCAAAAGTTCAAATGCCCGGTCTTTGTAGATGATGAATAATCACTAAGAATGGTGGAAATCAATCTTTGTTGATGTAATGAAACCACACTGTCATTGTCTCATATTTAGTGGTGACAAGTTATAGGAAAGATTAATTAGGACTCAAAATACCTTTAACTACCTTCCTTGGAACAATGAAGTGTATAATCGTTCAGCAAGAATGCTATGCTTATTAGCCCACAGGCCATACATGTATATGATAATCAATAACAAGCGTTCAAAATGAATTTCAACTTTCCTTCCATGGATACATGTACATGTACATGTCCATTCTGTAGTTCAGGCTTCCATTGTTCAAAAGGTGGATAAATCACTATCCATCAGATAGAGTTATCCAGTGGATAGTGCTATCCAGTCTTCGAAACAACTGGGGCCAGATATATGAGACTTCACATATTCATTCACCTCTTGCGGGATATAACTTGAAATGGCAATATGGATCAGCACCCACTTAGCTTCAGTAAGCTTGCATTATAAGCTCACTGTTGATAGAGCAATTGCAAGTGCAGCACAATTGCATGGCCATGTGTTTGTATTCCGTTCAAGCCTGAATCTTTTCAGGATTGCTTACGACTGCTTAACATAGCTAACTGCAAACAACTTTCATTTCAAACCTCCAAATGGTCAATAGTAACAGTACAAAGTAAACAATACTTAGTGTAGACAGGCATGATCTGATGTATCATTATTTATCCTTTATATGCATGGTTCAAGTCATTTAATGGGGACGTCATGCTGTTAACCCTTTAAGGCCCGAGGGGGCCCCATTGAGGAGTAAAATCATCTGGCATTAGACAGTAAGATCTATAAGTGGCTACTGGGAGTTAAAGGGTTAAAGGGGGTGGGGTGGTATTAGTTCACTGTGTTTAATCAGTAACAGCTGTGAACATGCTCATTAGGGAACAAGAATTCTTGAAAAAGCAGGAGGACTCCATGGGTTTATGAACTGGAAAAGAGCACTTTTAACAGTATGTTTAACCACTTACATGTATCATTTCCTTTTGTTGAAGTAATTGCATTTGTTGTTTAAAGGCTGTAATGTGTATAGCATAACACTCTTCATAATTATTCAAGTTTATTTTCTTGTTTTGTCCAAATGGATTCATATGTCCTGTAAAGTTACCACCATTAAAAAATTTGAGGTTCATTCAGGAATTCTATGTTATTTTGGTGGCTTGCATTTCCCTGTAATGCAACTAAAACTTATAATAATGTCCTGCCAATAATTACACCTTGTTTGCAATAATATTGTGAAAAGTGTTTACAAGTGTGGGAGGAAATTTGTGTTACATTTATTTCTCTACAGGACAGTGGTGGATTTCAGATGGTGTCATTACTAAAATTAGCTGAAATTACGGAAGAAGGTGTTAAGTTCCAATCACCTCATGACGGTGAAGAAATGCTCCTAACACCTGAGAAATCAACAGAGATTCAGAATTCCATTGGAGCAGACATCATAATGCAACTGGATGATGTAGTCAGTAGTACAACTAAAGGTGGCATGCTTCATAATTCACTTTCTCTTAGACTACCTTTTTGTGGAAAATTGTACAATTGTTACAAGGTAAACACTAATTAAAACAGATGTAAAATTACTTTTTCTGAACATTTAGGGCCAAGGGTTGAAGAAGCGATGTATCGCTCTATTCGCTGGCTTGACAGATGTATTGCTGCACACAAGAGACCAGCTGAACAGAATTTATTTGCGATCATTCAGGGGGGATTAGATCCAGAGCTGAGAAAGACTTGTGTTCAAGGTAACAAGTGTTTTTTTAAAACGTGAGAACTTGGTAGTATGACAACTCAGTTGCTAAAAGTAAAACTATTATATAACAACTGGACATACAGTACACATACTGTATGTAACGTAAGAAGATATGTTTAAAGAAAAGCAAATTTAGTCTTAATCTTCATTTTCAAACAAGGGGGAAACTACTTATAGTTAAAATTACTTATTTTAAGGTACTGCTGTATTTCTGTGTAGAAATGGTGAAGCGTAATACTCCTGGGATTGCTATTGGTGGCCTCAGTGGAGGAGAAGAGAAATCAATGTTCTGGAAAACTGTCACCCTTTGCACAGATCTTTTACCAAAAACAAGACCAGCATATGTAATGGGAGTTGGGTAAGGCCATCCTTTCTTGTTGTAGATGTAGGTTTCCATCTAAATTTTGGTTCATTGCATGAAAAGGCTAGCTGCATGTTGAAGTCAATATATTTTATTTGGGGTCATATGCATTGTGGCTGGCAATAGCTTTTTAATATTATATAACCACCTAGCAGTAACTTAAAGAGAATCTTGCAGTGGATACAATAGGACTGGATGATAATAGTTAATTATCTAGGCTTTAGTGCTCCTGACCATCTGCTTCTCCTTAATCTTTGGCAATGGTATTTCAAAAGAAAAGTTACCTCGTTATTATGGTAAACAAGAACTGTGAACTAGTCTCTGTGTCCAAGCTTGGCCAATCCAAAAACATAGCTAACTTTGTTGTATTCTTTTCACTGGAAGTTATGCTATAGATCTTGTCGTATGCTGTGCTTTAGGAGCAGACATGTTTGACTGTGTTTATCCTACCAGAACAGCAGTAAGTGTTTCAGTTAAATTATTAACAGGACTCACCTTGCAGAAAATAATGTCATGATAACTAAACACTTCGGTCTTATAAACAAGAACTGAAGATTGAAGACATTCAACAGCTTGTTTGGGACAGAAGCTAGAAATCTTCTGATAAGGCCACCCAAAATTTGGTAAAAAGAGAAAAATGTGGATGAAAGAAATAAAGTAATGTTGTAAGGTGGCACCTGTTTATAATTTGTTTTATTCTTGAGTTGGGAGGTATGACAAAACAGTTAATGACTGACCTTATTGGAAACAGTGAGTTTTCTCACTCTTTTTTGTTTCTCTTGGAGCCAATCTTTAAGTGCTCATTAATCTGACATAGACACTCTTCAGCTTGAAATGAAGGCTTGAAAAATTTCACTCTACTAACAAGCAAACACTTTCAAAATATGAAGAAAAAAATGAAGTAATTTTTTTAATCAAACCAACACTCTAGAGTTGGTAGTTTTGTGGTTGTACAAAATTTTGTGGTCTTTTGCAGAGATTTGGCA
>NC_090870.1:45517813-45522813 GCF_036669935.1 Montipora foliosa
CAATGGGTTAGGGTTAGGGTTAGGGTTAAAGCTTGCTTGAATCATTCCACTGCCTGGTGTGTATTCTGATAACAACAGGGGGATAATTTTAAAGATATTTTAGATAATCGCAATAGTTGTTGAGATCGATGCTGCCAGTGAGTCTGTAGAATGAAGATTCCCTACTGAATTACTTGCTTTTCATGCATTTTCTTATTTGTGACGTGCAAATAAAAACCAAAATCCGGTTTCAACAGAATTTATGCCTCATTTTTTAGCCACTTCTGGTCCAACGGGCCAGAAATGATACATATATGTTTGCTAATTTTATGTTTAAATTTATTTTTTCTTGGTGTAAAATTTTCTTAACGTACTTTTATGTTCCATTGCCCCAGATTATAGTAATAAAAGCAAGATCCACATAATTAGAAGTAAACCGACTACGTTATACAGGTCTTGAACCTGGGAAGGTGTTCGATTCTGGCCCCTTTATTCTGTAGTTGCACCCTTTCCTAGCTACATACTTGCTTTCTACGGTTTTATCAAGTTGAACGCCTTTTCTTTTTGCCATTTCGTCTTCTATGTACTTCAGCATGTGCGTGTCTTCATCTCTTCGGTTTGTCTCTGCTGCGAAATTTGCTCCTAAGTTGATTGATTTTTCTTTATCTTCTCCTTCTCTGTCGCGATTTCTATCCTGAATCAAACTGTTTAACTCCACGAGTCCTCCTGTCTTTAGTTTAAATGGGTCGCTTTCCACCTCTTCCTCCGGTGCAAGCTTTTTCCCAAGAGCCAGCGCAGCTGCCGTTACACCGCCATGTTTCTTCCGAAACCGCTGCAGTTCTTTTCTTTCTTCAATTGCCTCAGTCGTTGAAATTGGCTCGTTAACATCATCGTCTCCTTCTTCTGTATCGCGGCGTTTTCGGTAATTCCTTCGAGGCATATTTCTAGAAATATGTCGCTATAAACCTTTTCAAAGTTCAGCTCGTTTGCATCACTTTAAACTGGGCTGCCTGTGACTCTGTTGATAGGTATTGCATGTATGTGGAATCATATTGTAACAAAGTATAAATTGTCTCAGACATAACACAAAAATTGCTATAATTCTCCATACACAACGTATATACCGAGAGTAAAGCATCCAAGATGGTGGACACTTCGTCGGACACGTCTTTTCAACAAGAAGAAAAAGACCCATTATCTTTCTTTACTGCGGGAGATTCTGGCTCCAACTCCGATTCAGAAAGCGAAGGAGATACTGAAGAAGAAAACCAGGACTTTTCCAAATCGAAGGATTCCGGAAAAAGCACTGCACCCGCGACGAAATTACCCTCACCGACCACTTTATTTGCAACTGTTGGGAGACCGTCGTTTTTAGAGACCAAAGAAGACAATTATGTGGACTGGAATTCCCTCTCCAAGTGCTATGAACCGAACACATATTCCGCACCTCCTGTGCAGTTCTCCCCTGTTACAGAGGGTAGAGATAGTGAGGATTACGCTGAAGATGCAGTGATTTCTTCTGCTCCGGTGAAATACGGCAAAGAATTATCAGACATACAAAAGCATTTGGTCATTCACGAAAAGCGGTCAGTGACTACCGCTCTCAACATCTTAAACGACAGAGGTAATGTCTTAGTAATGTAGTACTATTGGGTAAGGTAACCGGTCGCGTCGCCCACAAGTTAACTCGCCTACAGGTTAACTCGCCTACACCGAAGTTAACTCGCCTACACGTTCGAAGTTAATTCGCCTACACATGAAGTTAACTCGCTTACACATTCGAAGTTAATTTTGATGTTATAAGATAAAGCAAAAACAAGAAGTTTACACGACAACTATCAGGCAGAAAAACGAACCATCGATCGGATATCCGATTTGTTTTCGTCTGTCAGCGGCATTTAATTTCACGTCATTCTTTACCAGTTCACTTTTGACTGCACGGCCGGTGGTTTTCGTCGATTCGCAAGAATTTGCAAAACTAACCAAACAGTGCTTATCAGAACTCTATGGCCACTCCAAACGAACTGGGAGCAATAGACTCGTAACAATATCACATAACATTATCCTTCAAAATGGCGGATTTTACTCTCGAAACATTTGTCATATAATTTTTGAGGCCTCTTTGACGTAAAGAAATTACTTACCTTTTTACTTTAAAGATTTCTTAAATGGTATCCTGATAATTAGTTGTCGTGTAAACTTCTTGTTTTTGCTTTATCTTATAACATCAACAGTAACTTCGAATGTGTAAGCGAGTTAACTTCATGTGTAGGCGAATTAACTTCGAACGTGTAGGCCAGGTTACTTCGGTGTAGGCGAGTTAACCTGTTGGCGAGTTAACTTGTGGGCGACGTGACCGTAATCCGTGGGTAATGTTTTCATATCCGCAGTTCATGCATATACATGATCCATTTCATATATCATTTCATCGTAGAGTTAGTTTAACAGGCAGTGTAAAATACAGACTGGTAATCAGTGTTTTTGACTGTGCAAGTAATGAGTGACAACAATACTTCTGTTGTTTAACGATAACGTATGCTGCACCTAGTCTGTATTCTTTATTTTACACTGACTGTTATTTTATAGTAATTATCTTGCATGCAAGCTCTTCAGCTACTCAAGTTAGCTAGTATTACTTTACTGTATGTGCAGTCAAGAAGGCTTGGGGAAAAAGTGCTTGACTGTTTTTTAACTAATCCTGTGAAAGGACATGACGAATTAAACAATGTATATATTTGATGTGTGGGTTATGGATAAAAGGTACTTGAGTCCGTTCACAGGAACACGTAAGCCCAACCCACAAATTGACCTGCGCACAACTAAGTGGCTTCATAGCTCGGTTGGTAGAGCATTGCACTGGTGTTGCAGAGGTCATAGGTTCGAATCGGTAATTCGTTCGAATCCCTTTGAGGCCACCTGAATTTTTCAGGTGTCTATAAGAGACAATTGCTTAAGTTAATCAGATCTAGTGCAATGATCATCTCTCCCATTCATGTAACTTCTTTAGTTTGCATTTTCAATTTAATTCCCTTTGTTTCAGGTGAAAGTGCTTCAAAGAAACAAAAAACGGAAAGTTTTCGCCAAAAGGAGAAACGAAAACGGGATCAAGGGCAGTCATCAAGAGGAAAAAGTTATGTGGAGGAAGAAAAGAGAATTTTACGGCAAGACTTTTCTGCTCAGTGAATTGAACATTCATCTTCAATATTACTGGTACATGATATACATGTATAAATTGTAGTGTAGTTTTCTGGTCTGACCTAAAACTTGCTTGAATCATCCCACTGCCTGGTGTGTATTCAAGCTTCTGATGGGTAGCAGAAGGCCTAATACTGATAACAACGGAAGCATTTTAAAGATATTTGAGATAATCAAGATTACAAACCTTTCTTAAGCAGTAATGAAAGGAAAACCTTGCCCCTTGAACCCTGTAATGCTGTTCCAGTGCTCTCGTGAATCAAGCCTTCAAGCCAAGTGGGAGTTCATCATTTTGATGATAAATCTGCAGAGGACTCCTTAGGAAAACTATATTTGAAAGACTTCTATATGAACTGCACAAAGAAGCATTTTAAGATTTTTTGGGATTATCGTGGTTACGAACGTTACTAAAGCAGTATCGGAAGGAAAGCCAAAAAAATTCAGGCTCTATCAGTAATTGTTCATAACGGTGCAGATGCTTAAAATGTTCTCAAAATCAGTTAGGACACTCTGAACAGGACACAGTGACTGTTGAGTTCAGCTTGGTAACTTCGTCACGAACGGCAAACTAAGAATCATTACCAAGCTGCAACTCCACCGTCGCTGTGTTGTGTTCAAAGTGTACAAGGATCTTTTCCATTGTTTTATTGTTTCGTTTGGGACACTAATGCCTGATGTTGCTGGCAAGGCTTGGATTGCGCGGCTAGCGGATTGAGAGAAAACCGTTGCCTTTGAATTCTGTGGTGGAATTGTAACAGTGGGAACATGTTATCCAGGAATATTGGAATCAAATTAATGGGCGCCTGAGAATTCAGTGTTTGGCCTTGGTATTTTATTATGAACGTTGACAACCAAGTGTACGATAAGGAAACACCTCTAGGACGTGTTATTGGTGGTTCTTGTAAGGCTTTCAAGGTTTAACTCCAAACAAGGTTTTTTAGGCACAAATCCGTTTATTGTCAAGAAAATACAGTGAAACTACATTTACATTGAACGCAAAATGCGAACACCCACAATCCCACATGGTTCTCAAGTCCAACATGCAAAGTGGGTTAAGTTCCCTCGTTGCACTGTCACTCTATGCATAACACTCCCCCCTGTTGACCAGATGTTTCACCACCTAATTTTATCTGGTCAACACAATCCCTACAAATTGTGAGAAAACTAAAAGCAATGAGAATTCCTGCAGAAAGCACATTAGAGCAGATCCTCCAGCCATGTCTTCCTTCTTCAGTCAGCTTCAATTGCAGCTGCTTGATTCGGGCGACTCTGTCTTGATACAGGTAGCTCAACTATCTCTCCAGTGGCAATGGAATCAGGGTTCAGTCTTGAGCAACCTTCAGCCGTTCGCTGAGCAGGAACTTGGCACTCATCTCCAAAGGGTAAAGCCTCTGGGCCGGACACCTTAGAGATGAAGATTTCCCTCCTTTGCTGCAGACTTGGACAACAGCCATCAGATCCAGTGATGAGATCTAAAATCTTGCCCATATGCCATTTACCCCTGGGCTGATCTTCTTAATGCACAATGACTATATCTCCAATGGATACTGCTCTGCTAGTGTTGTTATGACCAAGGTAATGATGGGCATTTTGCAGCTTGACTAGGTACTCATTTCTCCATCTCGTCCAAAAATGGTTTAGGACATTGCTCCGGTGCTGCATTCTTCTGCTCAGGTCATGTGGTTGGATATCGCTGTCAAAATCCAGAGTGTCACCCACATAAGAGGTGGAAATCTTCAACTCTAAGGAGTCCACATAAGAGGTGTGATGGAGTAAGAGGTTCCTCAGGGTCCTCACTTGACATGTAAGACAGAGGTCTACAGTTC
>NC_090870.1:45527813-45557813 GCF_036669935.1 Montipora foliosa
GAACATGATCACAGTTTTGAAGGCTACTAAGACGCAAAAACATAGGAAACGACTATTTCATATGAGAAATTCAACGGACAATTTACGAGGCTCAAACAAAGTTATTGGTTTCCAGATAAACGCAACCACTCACAGATTACACTCCTTCAAATATACATCTGCACCAATTTTTTGGCGACATTGTGGCGGGACAAGTTACACGAAACATTTCACAGTGTAACATAACCTGCAACGGCCAAAATCGTTGCGAGACAAGTTGCACGAAAAGTAGAACTTAATTCTACTTTCGGCAACGGCTCTTGCAACTTGTCTCGCAACGATTTTCGCCGTTGCATGGTATGTTACACTGAGAAATGTTTCGTGCAACTTGTCCCTTCACAATGTCGCCAAAACATTAGGAGACAAGTTGCACCATAGTTAATCTAGGGACTGGTTATGAAACCCTGGGAATTTCAAAAGCAGGAACAATACAGTCGCAATAGACCAATTTCGATATATTAAAATTCAGTCCTAAACAAAAGACATCATTTCGAGGCTCTGGGGAATAAATATAAGGATTTGTACGAGTTTATTCCCCAGAGCCTCGAGATGATGCCTTTTGTTTTGGACTGAATTTTAATATATCGAAATTGGTCTATTAGATGTTGAGCCGACCGTGACCCTGCACAAGCTTTTGTTTTTGGTTCGCAAGTTAATTTGAGTAAATTAGTCGAAGCTTTTGATTGGTTATCCTGCCGAAAAAAGCGTGTTTTTGTCAGGTTTTGCGCAGGGTCAAGGCCAAAAAGCGAACATAAACATGAAACAAAGAAACTTGTCGAGTTTCATAACCAGCCTGCATCTATTAACTATGGTTGCACGAAACATTTCACAGTGTAACTGACATCCATCTAAAGTACGTCAATACTCTTTTCTGCAATCAACATGTTGCCCACTGTGATATATAGTAAAGAATAGTGTGTTTACTTATCTATATATTGTGGTAAAAGTTGGAGGCCATTGTTTCTGTTCTATATTGTTTTCTCCGCCAATTTCGACAGCCCTCGTAATTAATATGCTTTTTCCGCACATTGTCTGAGTGACAGACAGCCCCAATTATTTTCCCTGGGACACTTTTTACGCTAAGAATGTGGAGAAATTTCTGCGGAGCTATTCGTTTAGGAATGCTTCCTATTATAAATCTCGAATTTGAGCGTGCTTATCCTACGTAGTTGAATAAAGATATTTATCAGCTTTTAATAAGTACGCTCTTTCGAGATTGAACACTTCATTAGCTCCGTCACGCTTGGAACCGAGATGCATTTATCAGCATCGCAGGGTTACTCAATAGTTAGTTTCAATGGGTGACTGTTTGATTTACAAAATATTTCAGTTTTCACTGTCCAGTGGACACATGGAATGGAAAAAATACGTTTCATGCCCTAATTGGCTTTAAATTGTCAGTAAAAACGGGTGGGGCGGTCTCTTTGACTTAATCAGTCCCTTTTGCTCGACGCCTCGTCTTGGAAATGAGCTTTAGGATCCGGTGAGTGTTCAGCTTACATCCGCTATGGCGGTCAAATCGAAATGGATTGTTTCATGGGTGGTTTTAATAATGGCTCTATTTGAGTTCCGATCTGCCTCGTCGAAGACTCGTAAATACTACATTGCGGCTGTGGAGAGGGATTGGAATTATGCCCCAACTGGTTTGAACGTCGTCAAAGGCATCCAACTGGAACAAGACCGGTGAGCATCGTATTAAACTACTCATGAATTCAGGCTTTCGATCAAATTTCCCGGTTCCTGAGATCGCGGCTCAGATAATTCTTTTATGGCACCCCAGAGGTACAAGTCAGAGGCAATTGTTCTGGGGTCGATATCAGGATAACGATGCACAACTGCAGCAATTTTCACCTTTGCGCCAACAACGGCAGTTTTGTTTACTTTATAATGATGGCACGATAATTGTATCTACAATTGTCTCGAATAAGTTCAAAGACAAAGTTACACGGCAAATCTTGCATGGGACATTTCAGAAATTTGTCCTTTAAACGTCGTTTAGTTCCTCCTGTGTATTCATTGCAGATTACATCTGTTCGTGATCTGTTACATAAGGTTTTTAGTTTCGCAGGTTACCCTTCTACAGTGGTTTCCATATGATCGCAGACGATCGCGGATTGCAGATCGAAGACGATATATATACGGTCGTGCGGATATTTTCTTAACTCGGAGCTCCGCTAACATTCAATTTGATGACAACGCCTCCAAATGCAGTTTCGAGTTTACTGTAGGCACAAAATTGCCTGATCAATCTGTAGCACAACAACGACTACACACGAACTTATTGCACTTATCATTTATAGCCATTGTGAAATCTCCGATTGCACCCTCCGATTGCACCATCAGTCGAAGCCGTTGTGAAATCTCCGATGACGTAATGGTCTTAATTAATCTGGAACGATCTTTGGGATATGTATGGCTATGAACGATACAATAATAACAGTATTCACAACTTACAGCTTTCTTTCTTAAAGGTCACGATTAAATTTAATTGTTTTTTCACACGAGTAAAGGGCTAGCAAAGTAGTCGCACGAGTCACATAATTCAAGAATTACATTATGCACGGCTATCTTTAGTACGGTGGTTATTTCCCTACCAATGAAAGTTGCAACGTCGACACATTCCATGGATGACGTAATGGTTTTTTTATGTATTCAATTATAAATTCATGCGTCTGTCCTGTTATTACTGGGTTGCCAGTATGGCAATCCCAGTCGGAAAATGAGTAATATTTGGTCGTTTTCCTTTTTTTCGTTTTTTTTTCTCCGTGTCGGTAAAAGTCTTGCCTGTCACTCCTCTGCTAAGTGGTGTCTTTGTGCATAGAGCCTTCTGCGCGTGTTTTCTTAGGATCGAGAGGGTAGTGGAAATGCGTAGATTTCTCGGTGGACACAGTAGAATATTTAACTTAACCTGCAGTGGCGTCGAAAGTCTTGTAACGCGAATGGCGTCTTAGTGGATCTTTAAACAAAATATACCCTTATGGAGCTCAATAATGGAAAGTCAATTGGATAAACAACACAGGCGGTGAAAAATAAATATCAGAAATCTTAAAAGTGACGAGTAATGGACTTCGACAACAATCTATCGCCCGTCAAGCCGAAATCAAAGTGAGCTGTATTTCTAATATTCTACCAAGTGTGCTGTTATGTAAAACACTGAAAGCAAATGGAAAATTCTCTGGTAACTTATGGGTTCAACAAAGACAGAGAACGAATCGAACACCTTAAGTGGCTCTGTGATCTCTGTTGTCTGGTTATTTGTATCTGCACAGTCTTCAGGTAAAAAAAATAATTGGAAATGTGACAGCCAAGAATTATTTGAAAGAAAGCTTGTCGTCTATTTTTTGCTTCATTATTCAAGGAAAAGGTTCTTCATGGAAAGGGTTTGAGCCTGAATTTTATTTTGCTGCAATTACGTATGGTAATTTAACACGATTGAGTTTTTTGTCTTCACGCACGTAATGAAATAGGAAGGGGTTTTTGCCTCTAATAGCAAATATGTTGTTTGTTTCAAAAAATATTTCGCTGGAAAGGGTGCCCTTTACGAATATTCATCATGTTTTCTAATATGCGATCTTAACTGGATAGTTTTTATGGCAATAGTAAAGCATTTTCGTGTCAAAATGAGGTTAGCCTCTTTCTGTTGTGTTAACTTAATTAAATATACCTTGCCTCGTGAGGTTGTATTTATCGTCTACCGTAAACTTGATTTACACTCTCAAAATTACCTCCAGAACCTACTTTTTGTGTAGAATAAGCTTTTAGGATGATGTTCTTGTCTTCTGTGGTGATACTTGACGATTCGGGAATATTTGATGAATAAATATTTATAACGGGTCACACGCGCGACTTGATCGCCCGAACTTGCCTTGTTATGCATAACATCCACTTGGCCTTTTGACATCCCATTGAAAAAAACTCATAAAATATTCGCGGAAACTTCAATCTGACGCGAGCAATATCGCGTTATTATCGCATAAATTATAAATTATGTGTCTGTCCGCTTATTGACAGTAAAAATTAGCCAATGAACGTGCGAGATTTTTGCAGTCATTGTAAAAATCTACACTGACGAGCACACGGTGCGCAGGCATCCGAAGGACTGGATCTAAAGCTTTCGATTTGGCTGTCGGCTATTTCAAAGAACTGAAAAGATGAAAATCTAACAAGAAACAGTAATTTCGGTTGAACCAGTGGATTACAGAGATAAAAAGGGGGACAAGAACTCGAGCCAAAAAGTACTAAAATACTTGAGATAAAGAACAATTACAGCAAGATGTAACAAACTTAAAGACTTTTCGGTGGGATAAGCTTTTGCCATGTGTCGACCTGTGGCATGAAATTCGTAGGTGTCCCCTTTTTCTTTGCTTTTTATATTTTTTTATTTCTCTTCATGGGCAAAGTAATATACTTGTTGTAATATTGGTTTCCATCGTTATATTTTTTCATTACACTTTTGTAACATTAAGTTTGAAGCATAACATATTTGAAAAAATTAAAAACCCGGCATCACTGACAGTATATGGTATTCTTTCAGTATTGAAGAGTAAGACTGTACAGAGTACAGAATTTGCTCTGTAACTGATGTCTGATATAGAAGAAGATGAGCTTTATATTGCTTCTTGGAACGGTTAATGTGATTTGTGTCAAAATTGCCTGGTCTAGTTTTTCCGTAACTTTGAAGGTGATGAGCAAACAATTAGATCCTTCCAGTCAAGCGCTTTTGACTAAACAGTATTTTAGGAGAAAAGAGTTATCAAACGTTGCTATATGTAGTCAAAGCGCTTGGTTTATTCTTTGTTTTTGTATTTGTGTTTTAATATTGAAAGAGAGCGTTTTCATGGATGTGACTGAATATGCAGACACGCAAAGCGTTCGAAAAAAGCGAAAAGTTGATTTAAGGACGTTCGCGCGAAATTTTTTCAACATTGATTTTCTTCTGAAACTTTTACCACTGTAAGATGATGAGTTAGTTATGTCAGAAATGTAAAAAAATTAGGGGGTCGCCGACTTCGTTTTGGAGAGAACATGTCCGGAAAAACACCCAAAATGTGACAAAATCGGGCTTCGTTATCGAATAAGGCCAGTGTCTGTAAACCCAAATATATTGCAATTAAATCTTTGAAGTGAAATCTTCTCTGCCAAATATTGTTTAAGTGGACTAGTTAAGTGAATTTAGTCAAGTGGTGAGGTTCCCTTAAAGATCAATTTCGCATTTAACGACCACAGTTTCACGCGCCTTGCAGCCGCAAGATGGCAGGATTTGATGTCTCGTGAGCAGAAATCTTGAAATTTTTTGAACTTCCCACATTGATTTTTGTTCATTTTTGGACAACGTGGAGATAGTTGTGAATCAAATCCGTTTCTGGAAAGAAAAATAGGGGTCACCGAACGTCCCAAGACCGTTAAATGCAGGCAAAAGCTATAGCAATGGCATTTTGCCCTATCAGTTCTCATTTTATTACTTAGCGCGCGCGCTCGTGTATGACGTGGCGTGTGCATTTGCGTGCGCAGTAAGGATGCGCAGAAACAATTGGCGCGAACGTCCTGAATTCGTATCCGGGCCGTGAAAAGTGGCTAAGCCGGGTTTGGAAAAAAAATTCTCTTCGGAAGGCGGAAGAGACTGCATTTACTGCGTTGCGTTTATTTTTCACTCTAGCCTGCAAATAAGGCTTTTTTTGGCAGGCGCACGCTTGTTCCAACGTTTGTAACGTGTTCGTAATGGGCCGCCATTTTGAAAGCACGTAGCCGGTAGATCGGGATTGGGACGAGGGGCGAGGAAGGGGCGACCCTCTTGCAGCTTCTTTTGACTCTTTCAGTCTCTCTTCGAATTAAAATGATGAATTCAGCGCTGTGTTTGAGCGAATTTCAATGCTATCCGGTGCGCACTTTTCTTCACAAACTCTTTCTTGGTGGCCTAGGAAATCGTCTAAGGTGATTCTGTTGTTTCTGCAGTGATGCGGCGCAATATACAGAATCAGGTCCTCAACGAATTGGAAGAATTTATCGCAAGGTATTGTATCGTGAATTTACAGATGAAACATTCACAAAGGAGATTCCTCATCCCCAACATTTGGGTGTTCTTGGCCCGGTAATAAAGGGTGAAGTGGGAGATACTATCAAAATTCACTTCAAGAACATGGCCAGCCGACCCTACACCATGCACCCACATGGGGTCTTTTATGACAAGGGCTCGGAAGGAGCTCTCTATGATGACCACACAAAGGGAGACCTGAAAGGGGACGATCATGTACAACCAAATATGAGCCGTGTTTATGATTGGAGCATTCCTGACAATCACGCGCCAACTGAAGATGACGAGAACTGCCTGATGTGGGCGTACCATTCACATTTGAGTCCTGAAGAAGATATCAACACCGGATTGATTGGTAAGTATCACCAAGTTTGCAAGGAAATACACTAACAACAACAAGAGCTAAAAGATAAAAAAACAACAGGGTTAGTTTGATAATGGCTGTGAGCGAGTTGCAATCAGTGGAAAGGGGAAAGAGCGAATTGCCCGACAGTGGTGCAACCAATCGAATCCTTAGCTTTTTAATCCTCTGCATGGTATATAACTCCTCAACATGGCTGTCCATAACATTTAGTGAAACTCAGACTACAGAAACTAAGAAAAGATGACCAAACGAAAAAAATACAAAAAAAAAAAGAGAGAAGCTCAATGTTACATTCTCATATCGAAGTAAACCGTCCTCTTTCAACTCGATGATGATATTCATTAATTTCTGTGTATTTTTCACTAATAGTTGTTGCTGTTAGAGAGTCGCAACCCTTCAAGTCTTTAGTTTATACATTTTCCTGTTAATGCGAACTGTCTTTGCAATTAAAAAGACGCAGTTAAATGGCATTTAACTTAATTTCATGAAAACAATGACGCCGGATAGAATTTGTAAACGCATTTTTTGCCATGTATCGAGTAAAAATAAAGCTCTAACGTATTTCTTTTAAAACAGGAGCGATTCTGACCTGTAAAAAAGGAACCTTGGATCCTTTGTCTGGGATTAGAGCAGACGTTGATAAAGAATTTATCCTTCTTTTTACCGTTTTCGACGAGAACAAAAGCTGGCTTCTTGATGAAAATATCAAGCGATTTTGTTCGGATCCAGACGGAGCTATGAAGCTCAAAACGGACGGAGCATTTGTAAAGAGCAATAAAATGTCCTCGATAAATGGCCGCGTGTTTGGCAATTTAGAAGGCTTAGAAACGTGTCTTGGTGACAAAGTTGCTTGGCATATCTATGGAATTGGCACTGACTCCGATGTTCATTCAGGTATGGTGCCTTCTGCATGAAATCAATTTTTTGTGGGGTAGAGGGAAAGTAGGGAGGGGCAAGCCAAGGGGGAAGGAGAAGGGGGAATATTTGCCATACTCTGAAAGACAACGACGTGAAATGACCAAATCTGTGGTACTGATGACAAGGTGAGCATACGGCAGAAAATTATTCATTTCCCAGACTGTACGATGTACACGAGATGGGATAAAACTTATGATAGCACAAAGTCACGCATTGAAGAGCCTTGTTTGCCCTTGCCTTAACTCTCTGTTTTCTGGTGGAAAAGGTATCATCAGAAGAGGAATGTTTTGACATCTATCAACTCCGTGAGAAGTTCATAATTCGAAAGTCTCGATCTGCAATGCAATGCGGCCAAACAGTTTATGATATCATCTAATTTTAGAGCGGCTGATGCTAGATTTTTCCGGGGGGAAACACGTGCACGTGCACATGCACGTGCACGTGCTTTCATTTAGCTCGACCGGCTTTTGGTTGCGGACCAAACCAGCAGCGTTGCGGTCATTACGCTCAACCTGATTGGCCATTATGTTGGCGGGACCTGTATTCTAATTTAGATAATACGGTAAACTGATGCGCCAAGGCCAAATGAGAGAGATTGCTACCTCTGGATTACGGACTTCTGGCTCCGTTACGACATAAACGGGAAAACAGTGCACTCTGTTTCTGCTCTCAACAGCGGAATGAATCCTCGATTAACTGGACAGTTAACTGAATAAACCTGTTTATTACAGGCACAGCAGAGCTGCAGAAGTGACATGCCACTTATACCACAGGGTGAAAACAAGCGTTTACGTATCCGTTTTTGTAACGGATTCCTTTCGGAATCTTGAATTTCCGCTAACGGAAATCCAGATAACCGAAGCGGGAAACACGTGTGTACGTTACTTTTCCGCGACTGCGGCTTCGCGGAAACGCATTCCTTAAACTCGTGTATCCGCGAGGTTTCCGTGACCACGGAATTACTAACAACCGTCATGTTTCCGTAACTCGTAAATACAAGGGACACACGATAATCCGCTGAATTTCTGCGGTTCGGAAACTTAACCTTATTTTTCAATCGGAGAGTTGGCTTTTCCTGGAGAAGCATTTGGTGGAAAGAAAGCGAGTTATAAGCCACTAACTTTGAAAGGGGCTTCCTTGTCATGATCGCGCGGTATTGAACTCTACAATAACGCGTAGCTAAACCTCACATTACGTAAAAACAAGGTAAAACTTGGCAAACATCATTAGACCCACTGCATATGCACACTCAGTTCATTCAAGGTTATGCTTTATTATCAGGTTATCAAGAGGGCGTTTTATCAATGATGACAACAGCATATAATAAACTACTTTGATAAAATTGTAAAAATTCTAGTCATAATGAATTAAAAATTTCTTGACTTTACCTCCGAAATCTTTAAAAATTCTGATTCAATAGTATCTTATCTGAATTGATATGATCAGTATCATTTACTCTATTATCTTTCATTTTCTGTACATATAAATCGATATTACCAAAATATAATAAATAGCAATTTCATACAATAGTTAAATGTTCTATTTTTCGCACCTAACGGCTTGTTCAATTTCGAGAATGAAGAAATCACTCATACCTATTAATTTCAAATATTGCTCGAGATTTTTCGAATTTTGTTTACAATACACACTCTCTATTTAAGTTTTATCGATGAAAGTCTTGTCAACAAACTTTCATCCACGCTTGAGTTCCTTTGTCTGTCCTATCATTTCTTTACTTTTTGCTTTAGACTTTGCTTATCGTTTACATTAAAAATAGCAAGACGATTGTTTTATCCAATTGTTTCGTTTGTCCAAAGGATACTTAAAGTGATTACTGACATGTCTACACGCATTTGAGAGAGCATAGTGCAGAATGGACATAAAGTAATGCCTTAAGGACGTTCGCGCCAAAATCTTCCTAAGGTGAGATTTTCTTCAATTCTCGCATAGAGTTAGGTCATAAAGTACTTACTCCAAAAATATAAAAAAAATTGGGGGTCACCGACTTCGTTTCGGAGAAAATGGCAGTGGAAAAATGCCTTAATTTCGATAAATCTGTCATAATAACGAAAGGTAGCCTCATCTGCTCATCCATCGAAAATCCTAAAAATAAACTGTTAGAGTGAAGGTTTCCGTGCATAGATTTTTAGGGGTGGGATTTTAAGATAATTTCATGCCGCTAGGGATGTCGTAAACAGTAGAGTTCATCCTGGACGAGCGTTTTCGTAACCTATATCCGTTGCAACCACTACCGGAATTCGATGGCACGAGGAAAGAAAATTAAAAAAAAAGATAACTTCTTAAGGTGAGATTTTTTTCATTTTATCATATTTTGTAGATAGTAAGTAGAGTAAGTGATTCATGATTAAAAAAATAGGGGTCACCGATGATCCAAGGGAGTAAAATCGATGTGACTTTACGAAGCTCTTGGAAAACTTCGTTTGTCACGTTTTTGCGTGACCTGTCGGAGAAGGACTGGAACATAAGAGAGGATCGATCGTTGAAGGGATGAAAGGTTTTTACCCCAAAACAAAGCTTTCTCGAGCATAGCAACGAAGTTTTAAGCAGTCGTCATCTTCATTTGGTTAGTGTTTTGTATAATATTTCCCCATTGCCGTCATGCTCGTCTTCTGGAGTGTGGTTTTTGTGAAATTTAATCGCTGGTTTTTTCCACGCAGGTCCGCACTATTCAAGCCAACGAGGACGAAAATACTGCTCTATTTTCACGAAAGTAAAGGATAAGAACTTCAAAAACATACATTCATTTTGAACTTAAGTTCGTAGGGTAATAAAAACATTAAAAAAAGAAACAGCCCCGTTAAATTTACGCAACGGTTCGTCCTCGAGTTTTCCAAACTTTCAGCCACTACTCGATAAGCAGCTACGTACACCTTTTAAAGAGCTTTTCCATCCATCCTCCCGCTCACTTCTCTTTAACGTTTCATGATGATTCGGAAAAAAATGTGCCATTCTTTTGCCGGCCGGGAATTTTTTCCCCGGCGTTTTTGTCGCCATGTTATTTTAACTAATGCTTGAACAATATTTATGAAAGTCAAGTAGACTAGTGCACGACTGATAAAAACAACGCGAGCATCAGTCGTGCAGTAGTCTGCTTGACTTTCCTAAATATTTTTAATCAATTTTGACTGATCACGATCTTCTCTTATCCAACGCTGTGCAAGACTTATCGTCCGCGGTTTCTGCAAAGGTTTTCAAACCTCAACTTCACTAATGCTCGAAGTAATGCGTGACATATTACAGTCGCGTTACCTGCGCAGTTACGTTGCGCACAAACAATTAGCGCGAACGTCCTTAAACTGATGTGATTGTAACTGATATAACTTAGCAGCCTTACAACCTCTATTGGCTGGTTAACACGATGCTCTGTTATGGGAAATACATTTCTACTTCAATGGTCTTCCCCATAACTAAGTACTGTAGTCATCATTTTACTAAGATGATTGACTAACCAATGCATATATTAATATTCATCTGGACATATGAATCAAACAAAGGCTCAGCTCCCTTAACTTTAAGGGATATTTACATGATGACATCATAATATTTGAATACGAGTCACGGTATCAGAATCATTCTGACCTTGCTTTCCTCGTGGTAATTACACGTAGCACTATTGTTGTTTTAACCCCATTAGGATTTGAAACTTGAATAAGTTAGGATAAACAGAATTAATTGTGGTAATTCTAGTCAAATGATGCCTTCCTGCAAATGTCCCCTTCTTGCCAGACTTGACGTCAATTCATTGAAACCAAATATTACAATAATAAGAAATGGTCTAAAGTACAGAAAAAATGCTGCTGAGTTGACATCTGTACAGTGACCTGTAAAACTGGAAAAACCTATTCTTCTTGCATCTATGGCTACCACGCTAAACCACGTTTGAACCACGCTAAAGTTACTGTGCTGCAGCATAGCAACCATTACAAACACTGTTGCATACAGCACCTTGCCCTTACTCTGCTTCAATGTGCCAGCAGATATTTGAGTTGAAAAAAAATACAGTGTGTTGCAGAGTTAAACGTACAATGAAATGAAAAAAAGAAAATAAATAATAACTAAGGAGACTTTTAACTCTGGGTCAATCGCCCAGCCAAGAAAGGGTAGGTTTGTGGCAGAGGTCTGCTTGACATATTTTGACCAGCCACTCTTGTGACTTTTGCTGCCGTTCTTTGCTGCCTCTTGCTCATATGAGCCTTGTAAGTGGCATCCAAGACTGCTTTAATATTGCGTAATTTGCTCCTTTCCCACTGTAGCGGTTTCACATCCCTTGCAGAGGGTCCACTTGTTTGTCCTCCATCTTCATCACTCTCCTCTGATGACATAAACTCAACAGCAATGTCTAGTTTTAGCAAATCTCTTGCTCTGTCCTTGTCCTGTGTGGAGAGTGCTGCTTTTTGCACAATTTCTAGTCAATAATTCAATTTCTAAAAACCCAACAATAGATAACTATCAGATGAAACATTTGAACAAAATCTTTTTCTTACTGTATACAACATGAACAGAAAAAAAAAAAAAAAAAAAAACAGAGTAGCATGAACAACCTGTCTTAAAATACCATAGAAGGGATTGGTTGCACTACCATGCGATGGACAATTGATTATAAGATACTTATATACATTTTGTATAAATGGATAGTGCATTTCCATTAATTTACTCTTGTCACCAATGCATGTCCAGAATTGACCCTAATGAAATGCACGTCGAATTTTGACTTCCAACACGAAATTTCCCGTTAAGTATAAGCATTTTCTATCTTTTTAAGATAAAAGTTAGGGTTAGCGTCATTTTAAGGTTAGGGTAACTACTGCTGTGTATCTTTATTTGAAGATAAGAGTATAGGGGACACTTTATGATGTTAATTGTCTGTAGTCTTAGACTTGAGTGGTGTTGAAGCTGGGGCGAAGACCAAGGAGACGCTTCATGAGGTTTAATGAAATCGGTGTGCATCTAATTAATCAATCCTGGACATATCAATCCTGGGTCAATCCTGGACATACACTGTATCTGTGCAAGCCATTTGTCTTCTCATGATCATTATTTCAATCACAGACACACTATATTGCCCTTGTTGCTATCAATAGAAATTACATCAACTGATTTGCCAACACCAATTATTCTACATGTACATGGCGCACACCATTGTCAAAAAAAGGTACAGAACCATGATACAACGTACCATGACTTCTAAGAGATGTAACAGTGGGGAAGGGGAAGATAAGAAAATAACATCCTTTTTACATTGCCAAAAGAATGGAAGCAATAATTGGTGTGAAGAGGTGGTTTTACTCGCAATTCATGTGCTCTTTTGTATTCTAAGGAAGGGCAGTTTGACAGACTATTGCCTTCTGTTTTGTTATACCTGACAGACATAGGATTTACAATACCCTGGAGAGGTACTGCACAAAAATGCAATGTGTTAATATGAACTGTACCTTTTATCTCTGCCTTGACCCATTTTTCCTTTCCAAAAATTAATTTCCTCTGATTTCTTTGACAATAATTTCCTCAATCTTCTTGTTCCCTTCATGGTCATATCTCAAGGGTTTAAGACAAAGCAAATCAAATGATTAAAATTAAAATGAACATGCAGGTAAGGTAATTTCCACCTATGTGGCATCTCTTAGCTAGAGGGTGTAATCATTGGAAGTACCATTTGGATATGAAGTACATGTACAGTGTAACATGCTTTGTAAGATGTAATTATGCTTGCTAGAAGTAGAGAATCATTATCTTAAACCAAGGTCATGAAATCATATTTTCAAAATGATATTTTAACACAATTGACCAAAGTGCTATTTTAACTCTCAAAGAGGGATTAACAGCTCTACTCTGTCAATGAAAGCCAATTGTAAAGTCACAACTCTCTTTGAAATTCAGTAGTAGATAAAACCTTAAATTGCATAATCTCAGCAATGTAACATCATGCTTTCAAAATAAAATTTTGACATCATTGACAAAAGTTCAGCCACTTTGTCCACTCAAAGATGGATAAAAAGCTATGGCACAGCCCACTCCAAGATGGGCAGCCTGACTTTTGTCAATGAAAGCCAATTACTGTTGAGTCAAACCACTCTTAAAAACTCAGTTGGCAATATAATTGGCATAACCCAACCTCAAAGGAATCATAAGTGCAAAATGAAATTTGGACATCATTGACAAAAGTGCCATTTTGTCCACTCAAAGATGGATAAAAAGCTTTAGCACAGCCCACTCAGAGATGGGCAGCCTGACTTTTGTCAATGAAAGCCAATTATTGTTAAGTCAAACCTCTCTTGGAAACTCAGTTGACAATATAATTTGCATAACCCAACCTCAAAGGAATCATACTTTCCAAATGAAATTTGGACATCATTGACAAAAGTGCCATTTTGTCCACTCAAAGATGGATAAACAGCTTTGGCACAGCCCACTCCAAGATGGGCAGCCTGACTTTTGTCAATGAAAGCCAATTATTGTTAAGTCAAACCTCTCTTGGGAACTCAGTTGACAATATAATTGGCATAACCTAACCTCAATGAAATCATACTTTTAAAATAAAATTTTGACATCATTGACAAAAGTGCCATTTTGTCCACTCAAATATGGATAAAAAGCTTTCGCACAGCCCACTCAGAGATGGGCGGCCTGACTTTTGTCAATGAAAGCCAATTATTGTTAAGTCACAACTCTCTTTGAAACTCAGTGAGCAATATAATTTGCATTTTTTATAACCTAACCACAACAAAATCATAATGTTCAAAATGAAATTTGGACATCATTGACAAAAGTGCCATTTTGTCCACTCAAAGATGGATAAAAAGCTTTGGCACAGCCCACTCAGAGATGGGTGGCCTGACTTTTGTCAATGAAAGCCAATTATTGTTAAGTCAAACCTCTCTTGGAAACTCAGTTGACAATATAATTGGCATAACCTAACCTCAATGAAATCATACTTTTAGAATAACATTTTGACATCATTGACAAAAGTGCCATTTTGTCCACTCAAAGATGGATAAAAAGCTTTGGCACAGCCCACTCAGAGATGAGCGGCCTGACTTTTGTCAATGAAAGCCAATTATTGTTAAGTCACAACTCTCTTTGAAACTCAGTGAGCAATATAATTTGCATTTTTTATAACCTAACCACAACAAAATCATAATGTTCAAAATGAAATTTGGACATCATTGATAAAAGTGCCATTTTGTCCACTCAAAGATGGATAAACAGCTTTGGCACAGCTCACTCCAAGATGGGCAGCCTGACTTTTGTCAATGAAAGCCAATTATTGTTAAGTCAAACCTCTCTTGGGAACTCAGTTGACAATATAATTGGCATAACCTAACCTCAATGAAATCATACTTTTAAAATAAAATTTTGACATCATTGACAAAAGTGCCATTTTGTCCACTAAAAGATGGATAAAAAGCTTTGGCACAGCCCACTCAGAAATGGGCAGCCTGACTTTTGTCAATGAAAGCCAATTATTGTTAAGTCAAACCTCTCTTGGAAACTCAGTTGACAATATAATTGGCATAACCTAACCTCAATGAAATCATACTTTTAAAATAAAAGTTTGACATCATTGACAAAAGTGCCATTTTGTCCACTCAAAGATGGATAAACAGCTTTGGCACAGCCCACTCAGAGATGGGCAGCCTGAATTTTGTCAATGAAAGCCAATTATCGTTAAGTCACAACTCTCTTTGAAACTCAGTGAGCAATATAATTTGCATAACCCAATCTAAAAGGAATCATACTTTCCAAATAAAATTTGGACATCATTGACAAAAGTGCCATTTTGTCCACTCAAAGATGGATAAACAGCTTTGGCACAGCCCACTCCAAGATGGGCAGCCTGACTTTTGTCAAAGAAAGCCAATTATTGTTAAGTCAAACCTCTCTTGGGAACTCAGTTGACAATATAATTGGCATAACCTAACCTCAATGAAATCATACTTTTAAAATAAAATTTTGACATCATTAAAATTAACAAAAGTGCCATTTTGTCCACTCAAAGATGGATAAAAAGCTTTGGCACAGCCCACTCAGAGATGGGCGGCCTGACTTTTGTCAATGAGAGCCAATTATTGTTAAGTCACAACTCTCTTTGAAACTCAGTGAGCAATATAATTTGCATTTTTTATAACCTAACCACAATGTAATGTTCAAAATGAAATTTGGACATCATTGATAAAAGTGCCATTTTGTCCACTCAAAGATGGATAAACAGTTTTGGCACAGCCCACTCCAAGATGGGCAGCCTGACTTTTGTCAATGAAAGCCAATTATTGTTAAGTCAAACCTACATGTATCTTGGAAACTCAGTTGACAATATAATTGGCATAACCTAATCTCAATGAAATCATACTTTTAAAATAAAATTTTGACATCATTGACAAAAGTGCCATTTTGTCCACTCAAAGATGGATAAAAAGCTTTGGCACAGCCCACTCAGAGATGGGCGGCCTGACTTTTGTGAATGAAAGCCAATTATTGTTAAGTCACAACTCTTTTTGAAACTCAGTGAGCAATATAACTTGCATTTTTTATAACCTAACCACAACAAAATCATAATGTTCAAAATGAAATTTGGACATCATTGATAAAAGTGCCATTTTCTCCACTCAAAGATGGGTAAACAGCTTTGGCACAGCCCACTCCAAGATGGGCAGCCTGACTTTTGTCAATGAAAGCCAATTATTGTTAAGTCAAACCTCTCTTGGAAACTCAGTTGACAATATACATATGTAATTGGCATAACCTAACCTCAATGAAATCATACTTTTAGAATAACATTTTGACATCATTGACAAAAGTGCCATTTTGTCCACTCAAAGATGGATAAAAAGCTTTGGCACAGCCCACTCAGAGATGAGCGGCCTGACTTTTGTCAATGAAAGCCAATAATTGTTAAGTCACAACTCTCTTTGAAACTCAGTGAGCAATATAATTTGCATTTTTTATAACCTAACCACAACAAAATCATAATGTTCAAAATGAAATTTGGACATCATTGATAAAAGTGCCATTTTGTCCACTCAAAGATGGATAAACAGCTTTGGCACAGCCCACTCCAAGATGGGCAGCCTGACTTTTGTCAATGAAAGCCAATTATTGTTAAGTCAAACCTCTCTTGGAAACTCAGTTGACAATATAATTGGCATAACCTAATCTCAATGAAATCATACTTTTAAAATAAAATTTTGACATCATTGACAAAAGTGCCATTTTGTCCACTCAAAGATGGATAAACAGCTTTGGCACAGCCCACTCAGAGATGGGCAGCCTGACTTTTGTCAATGAAAGCCAATTGTTAAGTCACAACTCTCTTTGAAACTCTCTATATTTGTACAATTTGCATGACCCTAATGAATAAATTCATTGGATATTGAAAATTGTACAGCATTGACGAAAGTGTTATTTTGCTGTCTGGGAGATATATTATGCAGCTTTAGCACAGCCCACCCAAAGAAATTTGGGACTACATATACCACAATGAGAGAGAGAGGTGTATTTAATTACAGTAATTTCCAATACAGTTGACTCCTCATACAAGAAAAATTATTATCATCCGGAAGTGGTCAGGCAAAAAAAAAAGGGAAAGAAAAACCAAAAAAGAAAGAGGATAAAGTTTGGATACCTAGGTTCTGAACTTGGTTAAATTTTAGTGAACATTAATTTTTGGACAGCAGAGAATTCCACTAACAATAGTCCAGGACAGCTGTATGTGACATACATGTAGTTGCATCGGCTTCTGCAAGATGGTGAACATTGGTTCCCACCATGGTTTATTTCTGAAAGATTACTGTATTTGTGATTTTGTATAGCATAGACAAGGGAGCATCTATTTACCAACCTGGCACTTGTCAGAAAGCCTGCAAAATCCTCCCTCTGTTTCCTCAATTCTCTGTAGGTCTTTCTGACAGCATCCTTTTATATAAACGCAAAAAGAAAATCACCATGGTTGGCTTTCTCGAGATGTCAGTCATTTTAAGTGACACAGGACAATGTCCACCATACCTTTAAGTGAATGAGAGGTGCACAAGTCCCACAGATTCTAACCACTTTTGAAGGAAAATAGGGAGTGTTTTTTAGCTTCAAAGGCACAGGCCTCGAGGGAGGAATGGGAGAATGCCGCCCAGGAAATTTTGCAAATCTAGTTTCTCCTAAGTGGCATCTCCTGCATTAGCCTGGGAGCAAGCTCTCTTGCAGGGTGGGTGGCTCACCCCCCAAGAGAGCTTGCTCGCAGGCTACTCCTGCATTGAACATCATTTTTATCACACATCCTTTCGCATGAACTTAATATTCAGTATGGAGCTATTTCCTTGCCAGGGAATAAAAAATCCCTGATGAAGTGAGCCTCTGTCGCACGAAACGCGTAGGAGAATAAAAAGAGTCATACAAGTACTTGTTCGCAGAAATGCTCCAAACTGGCTTAAAGGAACACACGTAACTCTAAACCTCAACATATAAACTTTGCCGCTAAAGCACTAAGGTGATATCTTCGTTCACAATTCTTATGAAAATACATTAATTTCACAACCGCTGTAACTCTTACTCGGTAAGATTTTTCTCGGTACAGTACTGTAATCATAATGTAACAATAAACGTTCTTGGTAAAACTCATATATTGATTACAACGCATGCAGTAAAAAGTTTTGAACGAAGGACTCTTTGGAGTTCACTTAATTTGACCGAGACTGAAAACAATAAGATTGCAGCAAACTACAATTCAGTACTTACGGAACAACTTGGATCAACCGACGTCGACGAGCGCTGTTTGGAACTGAAGAGACTCTTCTTCGCTTTTGATTTGCACATTGCGTCCAAACGATCGTTAAGCTTTTGGTTAACGGACCTCAGTTCAGCCAGCTCTTTCAAAACGGCTTCCATGGGACTCGGGGTCACTTTTTTGCTGTACTTTAGCATTGCTAGTACTTGGGCAACCTTCCCGTGAAACCATTTTATCTTTTGCCGAAACCGAAGGACTTCAAGAGAACGACCAAACAGCGAAATAGCAAGATTCAAAAGGCGCGCAATTATAATTGACCTCGGTTCAAAAACGAGGCAATCATGCGCGGTAAGGACAAAATGGGAGAAGGTTTCAAAGGTCGATAAACTGATCTTCATGTCGAAGAGTGAATGTGAAAGTTACAGTTTAAGCGAAGCAATATTGGTGTTCTTCAGATAGCGTTTCGAGAAGATTGTATCATTTTCATTTCGCGATTCATTGCCATAAATAGGAAGCATCAGAACATTGACAGTGTAATCGTGTGTCCTCTTTATTTGACTCCGATATATCTTTTTGCGGCCCAGTATTACTCCGTCTGTATCTTTGCATTTCAATTGAAACTTGGATAGATATTTACGAGGCTTGTAGAAGGCTGCAAGTATTACAAATGATTTCATTCTCGGTAACCCCTGGGGAAGCCAGCCAGGACGGGACGACGGACCTTTGCCAGTCCTCATAATGCTAGTGATTCCTTCGTCCGGTTTTGACTAACTGCCCCTGGGTCTCCGATGTCAAAGGTTTTTAAAACAAAGATCAAGGAGACACTATAAAGTATATCTATACTATACCTTGTTGAAAATGTTAATGCTTGTAACTGACTTGTAATATATACGTGTGGGTGGTTTTTTAGGACGTTTTGGCTAATGTTTCGGTTAATTCTTAAGCCTTCATTAAGTAGGGTTGATGTTTTAACGCGTGATTTAAAATAACGTTGCGCGAGCGGTATACGCGACCCTTTACATTTGAGGGTCATTGACTAGGAAGATGGGAGTAATTTTATCATATCATATACCCCTAGGCGTCAAGTGGACTTGCTTCAAAGGCTTTTTCTCACTTACAAGCTTGATAGCAAAATTTTTAAACTCAGTGAGGTTATTTCTGAATCGAATTTAATTTTGCGAGTCTTGGACGTATTTTGGGTGTTTCTGGTCTTGAAACATGTTCAAGATCACTTTTTTAGAATAAGTAAACCCCTGATTAAGAAAGGAATTAAGGCTTAAGTTTCTTAAGAATTAAACTGTGATGCTGCGTCGTTGACCTTTAGAGCGTTTTCCCTTATCAACTCGTTTGATAAGCTAAATTTTCGTAGGTTCACAAAGAGGTTTTTGGATCCTAAGAGGTTTTGGGGTTTTGGGCTGAGTTCCAAACATGGCTGGTGTAATCCTGTAAGTACTAATAAAACTTATCGGTTGTCCTAATATTTAGCGCTTTCCTTGCTTCCAACTATACCGCGATTAAGTGAGATGTATGATGCTGTATGAAGTTTTTCATCCGTAGCCTTCATTCGGTTCCCTTCGTTTTCGGAAGATATTTATAGAACAAGCCGTATGTATGCACCATGTATATATATTTATCTTTCCCGAGAATTTCCGAGGTTGTCCAGGCTTCTTTTGATGAAAAATTGATGTATTTGCATGATGCAAAACAATTGTCCAGGTATTGTTTAGAGCGCAAATTCAGTAGTAAACATGTACGCTGAACTGGCGCCATTTCATTTTGCCGAAAGTAGAAAAGCCCCTTGGAAAAAAATCTCGATTTTCTGAGCGAATCCGTTTTGCGGAAACACGAATGAAACACCCGTACGCGTTTCAATCAGCGGAAATGCTGCGGAAACGCGAAACCTTGTGATCGTTTTTCTCTATCGAGTTTCCCGTTGTATCCGCCCTGCGGAAACATAACGGAAAGTTGATGTATCGTGTTTCCGTCATTTTTCCGAATTTCGGAAACGCCTTATACGCTGTACGTGTTATCTACTTATTATGCATGTTTCAAACAGCTTAGATAAGAATTACTTCATGCTTCAATTTCACAAAAGGTAACGTCGATTTTAAATTACTCTATCTAAATGTTCGAGGGACTCGTTCATCCATAAAGAGCGAATCCGTTTTGCGGAAACACGAATGAAACACCCGTACGCGTTTCAGTCAGCGGAAATGCTGCGGAAACGCGAAACATTATGATCGTTTTTCTCTATCGAGTTTCCCGTTGTATCCGCCCTGCGGAAACATAACGGAAAGTTGATGTATCGTGTTTCCGTCATTTTTCCGAATTTCGGAAACGTCTTATTTCACCCTGTGTACGCACCTGTAGCCAACTGATAGGAAATCCTTTGAGATTTGGGGCTTCAGCGATGCTGTCCAGCTTCAATTTTGGCATGTATAATGAATTTCCCACACCCTACCGAATTTTGAAGTCAATGAATCTTAAATTGTTTTAATCAACTTATCGGTCCCATTATCCATTTGTAAATGAACTGACGATTCGTCCATATTTTATAGCATATTTCCATGGACAGATTTTCACCATTGATCATCACCGGCAAAGCATTGCGATTGCTCTGCCCGCGACATTTTTGACAGCAAACATGAACACTGTAAACGCAGGAACCTGGCTGTTAAACTGCATGGTGACGGGAAGCTATGATGGAGGAATGTACACTCTGTTCAAAGTAAACAAATGCGCCCGTAATGCTACTACGTCGATGCCTAGTGGTGGAACTATCCGAAGATACTTCATAGCCGCTGAGGAAAAATTGTGGAATTATGCACCTAGTGGTTTGAATAAAATAACAGGGGAATCACTCACCCGGCCAGGAAGGTATTTTAGAGTCATTATTACCAGGGCGGTTTCAAATCACTTCATGGGAATTTTTGTTTTCGAGATAATATTTTTCGCGGGATATTAATTCCCCGATCTTTTTTATTGTGGAGACTAAGCCCTATGTAAAAAAAGAAAAACAAGGGGGTGGTGGGGAGGGGGAGGGGGAGGGGGAGGGGGAGGGAGGGGTGCTGGACAATGAGAGAAATGAGTCTAGGGTGCAATATATATTTAATATCCTGTTATTCAGCGAGTCATCAAAGTACTTCATTCAAGCAGACGACAGAATTGGAGGCACCTACAAGAAGGCTCTGTATTTCGAGTATACGGACGAATCGTTTAGCATTTTGAAGAACAGGACTGAAGACCAACTACATCTTGGGTACCTCGGCCCTGTCATTCGCGGTGCAGTTGGTGATACCATACAAGTGGTCTTCAAAAACATGGTCAGTTGTCTTTGTTTAATTTTCTTTTGAAGAACCCATTAACAGATCAAAATACTTTGTTCCTGACGAACCTACCTTTTTTTTGTCAGAAGAACCTTTTTTTTATAAGAATGTCGAGGCTGAAATCATGCCAAAATGTTCAAGAATATGAAACAATTCTCTATTTTCGAATTCCCCATAATACACTTTGTTTGCCCCCCCAAATTTTGCATAAACTATTGTTTTCAAATGCTCTTGAGGACACTGCATATTCCCAAGAGCATTTGAAAACAATGGTTTATGCAAAATTTGGGGGGCAAACAAAGTGTATTATGGGAAATTCGAAAATAGAGAATAAAACAGACCCAGAGTCGGTTCAGCACGTCTGATTTAATTTGGCTCGTTTAATTGAAAACCAGATGTCACACATAATGCAATTAACAATTTTCTGGTAACGTCTTTATTGTCTTTGACATATCATAATTGAACTTGAAGGGTTTGAACGTTCAACATCAGCTCAAAACTTAAACGTCGTTGGTAGAAAAGTAGTCACGGTATTGAGATTTCGGTAAGGGAGGCTATAAAGGGGGCTAATAAAAGCTTCAGAGAAAGATGAGCAATGCAGATTAATTAAATTGCATGCTTGATGTCAAAATTGTGAAGGATTCGGGTTTGCTGAGGAGAACGTAGAAAAGACTGAAAAGAAGAAAGTACGATTGTAAAAAATTGAACTCTGAGGGTTACGCAGTATTCACTTCCTATGGCTACCTTTGAATCATAATGCAGGAAGATAATCCCGTAATTTCTCCCATTCATTTTACAAGTCTTATTCGATATTAAAGCCCGATCTGCCTGGGATTTACAATAGCACTGCGACGTATCTCAGTACTCTTTTGACCGGGCGATTACAGGCTTCAAGAAACTACAGCATTCATCCTATCGGTGTTCTATTCAACAAATCCAACGAAGGAGCGTTATATCAGGATGGTACATCCGGAGACGAAAAAACTGATGATGCGATTCCACCCAGAGGAACTTATACCTACCACTGGACTGTTCCCGAGGAAATGGGTCCCAGGCCGACCGACCCGCAATGTTTAACAAGCATGTATCTATCATTTGTCGACCCAACAAAGGATCGATACGCTGGTATGTTTAATGTCCAGAAAACATAACAATACCAAATCAGAAAGGCTTAATCGGAATGACAATGCTTCTTTTTTCCTTCGCCATTTGAGTACGGTGTATGAAAGTCTACCTCGCTTTTCCTGTATACGCCATCGATTCCCTAAAGTTATGCTTTCTCTTCTCGTTATGGTGGTGGTGCTGGCATTATCACAACCAACGTACGTTGAAAAATTTAATTGTCGTCAATTAATGTTAATTGCTCTCACAAAACGTGCTAAGGGTCGAGACGATATTGAGTTCACTTGGAGCGTGTTGCTTCTGCTAATGATGGGGCCGCCGGTGAAAATCAACCCTTCTTAAGCTCTAGGTCCGTAGTTCAAAAAGAAGAATCTCATTTTCATATTAAAGTTATGGTCCTCGTTTTCCTGACAGACCTTGCTTTCTTTTCATTTGAATTTGTGCCTCAAGTGCTAGCCACGTGTTCAGTAATATGATTTTTAAATTCTCTATTTTCACATTCCCCATAATACTCTTTGTTTGCCCCCCCAAATTTTGTATAAACCTTTGTTTTCAAATGCTCTTGGAAATACGCAGTGGCTTATGCAAAATTTGGGGAGCAGATAAAGTGTGTTATGAGGAGTGTGAAATTAGAGAATGGAAAAAAAACATGGCCTTTTATGATGGTACAATTCTCCGTCAAATTGAGTTAGTAAGAGTTTAGTTTAGGTTTTACCATTTGAGGTTTTTAATTGAATATCCAATGATTCAGCCCTTTCAAGTTAAACACAAAACGAAACTTTCTATAATCATCAAGAAGATAAATAATAGTTTCTGAAATTTCGGTGTTCTCTATTTTCGCATTCCCCATAGTACGTTTTGTTTGACCCCCAAACAAACACTGCATATTCCTGAGACCATTTGAAAATTTTGAGGGGCAAACAAAGTGTATTATGGAGAATGTGAAAATAGAGAATTATTATAAGAAACCACAAGATATGATGTTATAATTGATTGAGTACAGTTAGAATTTAATACGTACGAGTGATGTTTGGAAAGTTCCCAACATTGGACTGAGTCATAATGTGAGGACTACAAAACAATGCGAGTGAGTTGCTATCAATTACGTCTTGTACGAGACGTGGGTGTGTGGGTGTCTATGATACACGCGGCAAAAATTTCTCGATCTATTTTCAAGGAAAAATTCAATTCATGCATGTGTTCAAAGCTGAGTTGATTATTAAAAACTGTCATCCAGATTTCGATTACTCTATTTGGAATATCATTTTAAATATTTGGCGCACATTTTGCGGGTTGTGTGCATTAAAAATAGAAAACTGCGGTCAGCAAATATTCGTTCCGATTTTCCCCAAATGGTGCGCGCGTTGTTACCATAGTAACTTAATTGAGACTTTGGGATAAATCATACTGTTTTTTTGTGATAAGAATCGGGTCATTTTAGTAATGTATTATAATTTATGTAACTATCGTTTCATAAACGAGATTTTCTCTTGGGATTTCAGGTCTCTTTGGTCCTCTGTTGATCTGCAAAGAAGGCAGTTTGGATTCCCACAACAAACAAAAGAATTTTGAAAGAGAATTTATTCTTTACTTCTCTGTTACTCTGGAGAAAGTTTCTTGGTACTACGACTTCAACAAACAGCAAGCTAAGAATTCCTCCATCATTAATGAAGGTGTGAATTCGATTTATTAATTTATCAATTAATTAGTAGGTTTACCTATTTTCCAAGCGCGCCTGCTCAGAATTGAAACTCCGTGTGCGAAGTCACACTCGTCTTTCAATTCGTCTTTGTCACACGGCGGCCATGCATTGTCCCGGGAGACCAAAAGAGCTTTGTTCTACCACGCCAAGCCTCGCAGTGGAAACCATGGGGGTGAGGCTTGGCGTGGTAAAACAAAGCTTTTTTGGTCTCCCGGGACAATATGGCCGCCGTGTGACAAGGGCGAATCTAAACAAGGAATAACGATCCGGGAAAAAGCGGAGACGCTCGCAGCATAATATTGGGAGATTTTACTACTTTTTAGCCACATAAGTGCGTTAACGTTGTTTATGGTTCACTGATGTTCACTAGTAATAAGATAGAATCGCACGAGTTACCTTTATGTTTGAGTTGGATAAAACAGGAAACGGTCAAACTATTTCAGACAAATTAATTTCATTACATTTCGAGAGGTGATAGATGGTATCCCTGTGGCCCATGATATTTATTTGAAATCTATTTTTAGATCGCGTCCGTGCTGCGAAGGTTATTTTTATCCGTTGTTACCGTGACCTCGCGGTTCACTTCAGCTCACACGAACTGACCAATAACATGTTGTCTCAGTTGAAATAACTACACAGTATGACAAAGAATTAATAATAGATTTCACGTAATTTTCGTCGGAATAGGGCCAAATATGGGGGATTCCGCGCTATCTTACCTCATACTCTTGATCATTTAGCTCAAATGCACCTTTGCAAGCGTTTCCCTTTCCCAGCACACGGCTAGTTTGCATGACAAATTTGGAAACAATCGTAGCTTTATGAGCCCATCGATAGCGTACATTTAAAAATTATTTCATGTCACACGTTGGATACGAGATGGCAAATAGCCAACGAGGCGTCCAACGCCGAGTTACCTATAACCGATCGCATATCAAAGATCTCAAAGCGAATGGAATAATTGTTATACTTAAATTTCAATGAATTCTGTGAACATTGGGATACTTGAGAAATTTCGCTTCCTGACACAAACTGTTCAGCTCAGCAACACTTGGTGCAACTGCAAACATTAGGTGATCGATTGAGCTGATAACCGACGTTTAGTGAGCAAATCAGTCCTGGCTGTTGGAGGTATGGTCAACTCTAGGTGGCGTTGAATACCATGGGAATCTACAAATTTTGATACAAGCAAACCAAAGATTAGCTCGAACGCCATGCGTCGAGCAGCACAACCTAATGCGTTAGAAATGCAATATTCTAGGTTGAAAACTGAAATCATGAATTTGAGTCTACTGCGATCGATTCCAAAAGAAAGATCACTTTTTGGTACTATTATTGTTTTTCAGCGGACGCAGCTTACATTAGCAGCAACAAAATGCATGATATCAATGGCTACGTTTATGGAAACCTGCCAGGTCTGAGCATGTGCAGAGGCGATCGTGTGTCCTGGCATATCATGAGTGGAATACTGATGCATTCTGCTTCTTTCTATGGCAACACTGTTATTTTTAATGGCAGACGAACAGACGTTATAGGACTTGTACAAGGTGAGGAAAGATGTTAATAAGATAACAATGTTCATGTAATAGTAGCCTGCAACCAGGTTCTTCCGTTGAAAATGGCACACTGTCGAAATAAAGGGGCTTGGTGACTGGTTCGAAAGAAAGAAACTAGTCACCAAGCCCCTTTATTGAGACCGCGTGCCATTTTCAACGTAAGGGCCTGCTTGCAGGCTAATGTAATGGCAACGCTTGTAGTTTGCAAAAGGGTTACTTTCCAAGAAAAAACTGTGGAGCTGCCTCGGTAGGGAGTAAACTTAACATCAAAACTTGCTTAAGGACGGTGCCTACTATTGTTATTGCGCATATGTTCTGCGCATCTCGAGATACTCGGATTTCCTATCGCTGATGCATACTAATACAGGGATATTTTTGCGCGGTTTAAAATTATGCAGAGAAAGTAGATCTTAGTAAGTACTATTGGTATCCAAAAAGAAAATTGGGGGTAACCATGCATTTTTCAGAGATAATTAAGCTTCAATTTGACAAAGAACGCCATACATGGCTTTGTATTTTAAAGTTTCTTACAAATATTGTTCATGAATAATCTTTGAAAAATACGTGGTTACCCCCAAATTTCTTTTTTGATTTCAATAACACTTGTTAAGATCTATATTTCCCGCATAATCATAAACCGGGGCAAAAATACCTTTGAATTAGTAGGCACCGTCCTTAACTATGGCGCGCCGTTTCGGACAAAAATACTTGTTGTAGAATATCTAATACATCTAGCAAATACATACAACTTATCTTGGGAAATATACAACTTATGGAAAAAAATATATCACTTATTGTGAAAAATATACTACTTACTACCAAAATATACAACTTGTTGGGCAAATAAACACCTCAGTGTAAAAAGTACGACTTACATGAAAAATGTACCGAAATTCGGAAATATACAACTTGTGTTGTAAAAATAATACTTCGCCCGCGGTGCTTTGGTCAGCTAACTGTCGCAAAAGCCTTGCACCCTAGGCAAGATGGCCGCAAGAAATATGTCGTCTGTCTTGTCGTGTGCGGAGCGTACAGCTTTTCTGGATGTGTTAAACGTAGGAAAATATATATATCACGAATTTCAAAGGGGATTTTTTGTAGCTGATAGCGTAACAATTGAAAGACTGCGAGATCGTTGCCTAGAATTCGTTATGTCCCTTCTCGTTGTCTCAAGACCACTGGAATCTCAGCAAAATGTTACGGATGACATCCTTCTAGCAGTTATCGAATTCCAAACACTTATTCAACGCTTAGAAGAACGACTTAGCTTCATTGATAAAAGAGAAGTCCATTATTCATGTCCAACCATGTCATCAAAGAGAAGAGGGCGACCAACCCTGGTAATTCCAGAAGAACAACTGGATGGGTTAAGATCACTTGGGTTTTCATGGTCTGGTATAGCTAAAATGTTGGGTGTATCAGAAAAAACTGTAAGGCGCAGAAGAGACAGTTACAGTATGGCTTCTTCTCACGGGAACTTTTCTCTGAAATAAGTGATGACGAGGTTGATAATGTAGTTGAACATGTCCTGCAAATGTCACCAAATTCTGGTGAAAAGATGATCATGGGCTGGTTTAGAGGAAGAGGAATCCGTGTCCAAAGGTGGAGACAAGGTGGCAAAGAACTGTAACTAAGAGACGAGTTTACTCTGTACCAACTAAAAATTCTTTGTGGTAAGAAATTAACTACAGGCATAAAATATTTTATTACTCTAACTGTCTCTTCTGCGCCTTATAGTTTTTTCTGATACACCCAACATTTTAGCTATACCAGACAATGAAAACCCAAGTGATCTTAACCCATTCAGTTGTTCTTCTGGAATTACCAGGGTTGGTCGCCCTCTTCTCTTTGATGACATGGTTGGACATGAATAATGGACTTCTCTTTTATCAATGAAGCTAAGTCGTTCTTCTAAGCGTTGAATAAGTGTTTGGAATTCCATAACTGCTAGAAGGATGTCATCCATAACATTTTGCTGAGATTCCAGTGGTCTTGAGACAACGAGAAGGGACATAACGAATTCTAGGCAACGATCTCGCAGTCTTTTAATTGTTACGCTATCAGCTACAAAAAATCCCCTTTGAAATTCGTCTTACGTTTAACACATCCAGAAAAGCTGTACGCTCCGCACACGACAAGACAGACGACATATTTCTTGCGGCCATCTTGCCTAGGGTGCAAGGCTTTTGCGACAGTTAGCTGACCAAAGCACCGCGGGCGAAGTATTATTTTTACAACACAAGTTGTATATTTCCGAATTTCGGTACATTTTTCATGTAAGTCGTACTTTTTACACAGAGGTGTTTATTTGCCCAACAAGTTGTATATTTTGGTAGTAAGTAGTATATTTTTCACAATAAGTGATATATTTTTTTTCTATAAGTTGTATATTTCCCAAGATAAGTTGTATGTATTTGCTAGATGTATTAGATATTCTACAACAAGTATTTTTGTCCGAAACGGCGCGCCATACTTAACCACCATAAGGAAGATTTGCGGGCTGACGTTTTTGCTATTAGCACTTTTATATCCCAGGGAAGTAGAGATGGCTTAGTAGTTATAGTTCGCCCTATGTAAAGCAATCCAGGTAGCCCTCGGGTTCCAGAACCCAGGCCGTGGATTCTGGATCCAAAATAGAGGATCCCGAATCCCGAGTCTTGAATTCCGGATTCTTAACTCACGGGTTCCACTGAAATGGATCCTGGATTCCATCGAAATCTGTGGATTCTGGATTCCAAAGCCTCACTTTTGCTGGATTCCGGAATCCGGATTCCATCATATTGGGGGATAGCATTCGCCTCCCACCGATGTGGCCCGGGTTCGACTTCGGATTCGTGGCCGTGTGGGTTAAGTTCGTTGTTGGTTCTTTACTCTTCTCTGAGAGGTTTTTCTCCGGGTTCTCCGGTTTTCCCTTCTTCTCAAAAACCAACATCTCCAAATTTCGATTCCATTGGACGCAGGACCTCCCTGTAAACCACTTTCGGGTGAGTGGAGCTTCCTGGGTAAATATCAAGGTTTATTATTATTATTATTATTATTATTATGATTATTATTATGATTATTATTATTATTATTACTGTTATTTTGTCCCTTCATTGGTCTAAGTTACCGCTATTAAATCAGTTGTCACTTGATAGTCAGACCAATCTGATTAATTTTTGAATTTTATTACTTAACACTGGAGATAATAATTAAATTATTCTTGGCAGCATGCATTTAAAATAAGCTTGTGCGCTTTATTTGGCAAGCTTTACATTTGCTTGTTTATTCATCAATTTGCCAACAAAAGGCGTTAACACATAATCTCCTACAAAATGTATCAGGTAACCCAACCGAACCATCACCTATGAAAGTAAGACCTACAGCTAAGCTAATAAGAAAAAGAAAACAGTTTTAAGCAACACCGCAGAGTAATTTTAAAGTAATAATTGCGACAATCACAAGCTGAACGCACTCATTTTGAGCAAGTTTCAAATGTTTGATTTAAATTCTTATTGGATAACTAATTTGAGTTCAGTTCTCACACTTCCTCCGTATTCCTGTTATCTAATAAACATAAAATGTTTGGCAAATGGCAAGCAACCTTAGACGAAGCATTACTGGACAAATCTAAAAAGGAAGGAAGGGAAAGGAAGTCTAGGAACGTCACACGCAAAGGTGTGCTAGGGGTGTCTTTTCCGTTGGAGAGAAGCTTGGGAAATCAGTTCTTAAAGGAATTTTCGAAAGTTTGTTGCATTTCCTAACAAACTGCCCGCAACGCTTTTTCGCGCACTAAGGCCATCTTCCGTGGGATAAGATTTCGCTGCCACCTTTGTAGCATTCAGCCGCGTTCTTTGAAGAACAAGTCAGGGTACAGTTGTTGTTATTCTTATGCAAGTGTATTGGCAGGGTATTCATTGGTTAAGCTTAAGCCGAGATTTTCTTTGTTTTCATTATCGCTAGTGATTTGTTCCATTTGCGTGGAACCCTTATGAACATTTCCAGCGAAAGATTATATGTACACGGCAAAGACTGACGTTAAGGGTCTTAATTCTGGGTTAAATTACCATTTTCATTATAATGAAATAGTTAGTGAGATTTGGTGATAAAACACTTTTGAAAACCTGTAAAGTGATGAAGTGTGAGAGAATATGGATATTTGCGAATTCTCTCGTCACATTTAAATTACCCCACTCTCTGAAACACTTCAACAACACTGGATTAAAATGAA
>NC_090870.1:45560313-45567813 GCF_036669935.1 Montipora foliosa
TTTATTCACTCGTTGTTTGTGTCAAAAACCCTCACTCGCTCGTTCCTCGCTCGTTCGGGTTTTTGACACAAACAACTCGTGCATAAAACCCCGTACGGCGCACTTTCTATGAAGTAATCTATTTGTATACTTTCATTATACTACTATCAAGTTACACGGTGGAGTAATTTAGGTACATACGTAAAACGTGGGGATAATGTTTTTTTTGCCTTAAGTCCTTATTTATTTGACATAGGCAACATGAACGAAAGGTTAGTATGACCATTTCTCAAATCATTTTACAATTCCCAAGTGTATCGAGGCTTGAATTTCAATAATTGAACAACCCCAAGCAAAGATTGAAAGTACTAACTTCCATTTTCTGCATCCTAACCTTTTCATTTCACTCGTAGTTGTCTGTGTCACGTGACATTTTTGACTAATGACATCATAACGCTTGTTTTTGACATTGGGAACGTCTGCCCTAAAAAATTCCGTCAACTTTTTGCTTGAAACTGCTTAATTAAAACAATCATTAACGTATAATTATACCTATTAATGTGGCATCGTTCATTTTCATCGTGACCTCTATGGACATTTAAGTGACTTTCACATGAAGGAGCGAGTAGAAAGCTAAGTATGATCGATTGGATAAGTGCTTCCTCGTAGAACAAAAATATGCCAATTTATGAGCTTGGTCAAGCCTTAACACACCGGAGTCAAGAGTTACTTAGCTTCTGTCCATGGTCCTGTGATGACGAACATTTCGACAATATCAACTGTAACATCCCGAATTTTTCATCAAAGGTAACAAATTGAACAAGCGCCAGGAAAGATGCAGTCACAATGCCGCCAACAACGACATTGGAACGGTATTCAAACATCAATTACAGAGAAGAAGTTATAAGGCACAAGTATTTGTGCATCAATAACAACAACAAACGCTGCAACGTGAAATTTCAGCTACAGTGTCGTAGCCATGGGCCATTAGGTCTCCTGCTTTGTTTCAAAGTCGAGCTCTTTGACGGGTGACGAGAAGTACTTTTCGAGAATCCAATTTTTGACATTTCGGTGTGTATTTACCTGGTACTTGAAAAGCATACAGATAATCGTTATTGCAAAATAATATAAGGGATTCAACTTCCTTTTACGTTAGGGTGTTTTCCCATTTCTGAAATTCTTTACTTCGAAAATGTGTCGCCGCATCCTCGAGTCCCGACGTCCTCAAGTTTCCGAGTCCCCGCGACCCTACGGCCCCGAGTGCTCGAGGCCTCACGTCCCCGAGTCCCCAAGTCCCCTGTCCCACTTTTCAACCCAGCCAATGATTAGTACCCAGTCTCTTGGGAAAAAAAGAAAAGAAAGTCTCAAAAGGAATACACTCGTCCCGTTCCATATATTGAGGAAATTTGTTCTGTTCCTTTAAGCAGAGAATTCTTCCCGGTTTTTCCATACAAAAGGAAAGCGCCCCTGGTTTCAAAAAATTTGGAAATTTCATTGCGGTAGCCTGAATTTTCTGAATAAGACCAGAAAGACGTCAAACCACTACTGAATGAAGGTGATATTTTGGCGGTCCTTCTTCCGCATTATTAATCGATATCACACCTTAATTTTACAAGGATCATCGGTGACCAGATTAAATTAAAGAAGCTGAAGGATGACGACTGACGGCAACCTCTGGTTGTCGGATGCCATATGTATCCCATTGGGAACCTCCAACCAGATTTCGCATCGGCAGAAGATGCGCTGCATGGACAAGGCTTTTCTCAACATGCTGAAATGACATTCTAATAACTTCCACAAAAAATTGTCGACTATGTATATCGTTGTCGACGAATCGCACGCAGTAGAAACATGGACAGGGAAACGTTAAAGGGTCAGTTGTAATCTCAGTTCGATCTTGCAATTTTTTTCCCAAGCGAATTACTGCGCCTTTCAATAACATGCGGACTCTTAAATTCAAAGGTTAACCGACAAATGCGTTTTTCGCTACCGTCAATCAAATGTTCGGCGGCTCCTCCCAGCTTCCGACTTTGTTGACTGAAGTGGGCTTAACGATGTGATTTGATTATTACGCACTCGACAGTAGTCGGAAGCTGGGAGGAGCCGCCGAACATTTGATTGACGGTAGTGAAAAACGCATTTGTCGGTTGACCTTTGAATTTAAGAGTTCACATGTTATTGAAAGGCGCAGTAATTGTATTACCGCCAATGTTTACACAAGGCGCGCTATGATTGGTTTAGCCTGCAGTGCAGGCGTATTTTGGGCGCGCGAGTGCACATTTTCGTATTAGGCCACCATCTTTCTAAGATTTGGTAACTGTGGAAGATTGGGGCGAGGAAATATTTGCTGAGGGAGTAGGCGTTAAGTGGAAAAATAGGGAAGGGGGGAGGGGGAGGGGAAAGAAAAATATTTCGAGTATATGTTATTAAATATATGTTATTTCGAGTGCCCCACCCCCAACCCGCCACTGCACCAACCCTCTCCCGGTCAAGCATCTAATCACAATCCAAGATGGCGGCATCGAAAACCTGGGTTATCAAGCGTTCCGCGCCAAAATAACGCCTGCACTGCAGCCTATGATTGGTTGGGAGTTGACATCAAACCCCTGCTCGACACGTGATTGGAAATGGAAGGTTTAAGATGTTGTGGTGTTGATTTCAGGCGTTTCCTCGCTCGTTCTCCTCGCCGCTTCCCCGTTCGCTCTCTTTTCGAGTGGCCAATTACATTCATCTGATCACTCGAACGTCAGCCCCGGTGGAAAAAAGCTCCTAAAATTGACCAGACCACCTGCTACGCAGACGTAACTGATTAGAGTGTAATGTGAAGTGCTAGTATACTACCCCATATGAACCATGTGAGCGTTAGCCCTGGAAATGGGCCCACACATGAACAGAGAAAAACTCTGACCAGGGTGGGAATTGAACCCACGACCTTCGGATTAGATCACTGCTGCTCTACCGACTGAGCTACAACTGCAACCGTATTTCTTGTAAGGATAGTTCTTAATAACCAATCAAATGCCGAGGAATACCATGGAGGTAAACGCAGGGCACTTGACATCAGTTATTTTTATAGCATCGAAAACCGTTTTGTGTTTTGATTATGGCGGCCTTCAACGAGAGATGATCTCGAGTGCAATTAGGAATAAATACGCACGAGTAACTGTTTTCAAAGACCAACAAAGTTGCACGAGCCCATAGGGTAAGTGCAATTTGTAGTCTTAAAAAAAATGCGAGTGCTCCGTTGTTCCAAATCAGTTGCACGAGAAAAATCATGCGATTACTTATTCCATGAAACTTTAAATCTAAATGAGATCAAAAGAAAAGCACGCGTATCACCCAATCACACCATGACTCAAATATTGCGCCATCTGGCGCTCGCATTTGATTGGCCATCTGAGACTTTCTTTGATTATTGACCAATCAGATAGCTTAGTTCGTTACCTCTTTTTGCTCTAAATTACCTCTTTTCTGCTATTTTTTACCTGAATACTTCATTTCTGTTAGCCAATCAGAATGGAGAAATTATCCATGCATATGATTACACAGACAAAACATATAGAAAATTAATATTTAGATCCAATTTAATTGTGATTCTCGGCACCGAAACTTCTTAACCATGCAACTGTTGATTAGTTCTCTACCTATGCCGTCTTTCTCTATTATTATGACTCCATATCATGCCTCTAACATATGTTTGTTGGTTTTTACTCTCAAAGGGATGCCAAAAGATACACTGAACAAGGCTCTAATCGCATCGGTCGTCAATACAAAAAAGCTGTGTTTCGTGAGTTTACTGATTACACTTTTTCAGTAAAGAAGGAAAGAAAAACAGACTACGACAAACACCTTGGAATTCTGGGACCGATCATTCGAGCTGAGGTTGGAGATACCATTGAAGTGTGGTTTAAAAACATGGCGAGTAGAGATTACTCTATGCATCCTCACGGAGTGTTTTACGAGTAAGGGCACTTTTTTTATTTTGCAAAATCTAAAACTATATATTTCGCTTAGTATTTCGATTTTCCCTGCTAGCAGAGGTTTCTTTTGTTTTTGCTGGGCTGGTGAGTACGGGTAAAAAGACCTCTGCCATGGGTCGAAACTCACTGTGTTGAGCATGCGCGGCTGTCACCTAGCGACCGAACCCTCACGTGATACTTCATGTTATGTGGGCTCGCTTAACATCAGCGAAATTACTGTAAAGGAATGTCTGGGACACAGCAGACCCAAGTCACAGTTGGCAAACATATGGGGTGTGCGGTTTGAAGAGTGCCGTCCAAGATTGTGGACAGCGGTTGGATCAATGTGAGTTTCGACCCATGACAGAGGTTTTTTCCCCGTACTCATCAGCCCAGCGAAGGCAAAAGGAAAGAGACCTCTGCTACCAGGGAAATTTCGATGGTGATAGTAAACTCTTTCACCTAACTGCAAGTAGCAGACACAAGTGAGGATTTACTAAGCCCAACGACCAGCCACTGAGACACCATCAGTACAGATATAATTTCCTTCAGTTGAGTGGCAAGACGTTAGGTTGATAATAGATTTTTAACGGAACAGTGGAGAAGCTGAAGGGTACGGTCATGGAAAGTTTGAGGACTGTTTAAGGTTTTCGTCATTCTAAATTGTCCATTCTTCGTCTTTTCCTTTAAAGGCGCATAGTTTTGTCTGTTTAGCTTGCTCTTATTTTTGGAAGAAGCTTTAACATACTGATTTAAAAAAAAGTCTTTCGTCTGTGTCGTGTGCTGCTGTATGGAGCAATAAATACGTTTCCACGCATTTTTGGCCACATCTGAAGGGTGGCCTTTTAGTGGTTTTCCGTTTCTGGCGCACCACCAGTTCAAATTCTCGGAACTTTGGATTGTATTTTTGAAGATAAATGCAGATCGCGTTGTTATCACATGTTTACATCGGATGACTGACTGACGCATGCTGAATACACACTCAATAAACCCCTGGCATTGAATGCCATGTGTTGGTCATTTGTTGGTCTGTTCTTTTGGTGCTGTCATGATAGTTTGTAAGTAGCAATCAGTAGCTGGTAATAATTCACATGAGTTAAGTCAGTAAGCGCTTTCTTGTGTGCGTTCGATCTGAAGACAAATCGAGAAGCACCAATCACACGCTGTTCCTAGTCTTTAAAGCCAATCATATCATAAAATCAGTTACAGTTTTGAAGTTTTTCGTTGCAATTTTCTTCAAGTAAAGAGGATGAAGGTTCAAATTACCGTGATGGGACAACTGGAGCATACCTGGCAGACAACGCCATACACCCAGGCAAAACATACAATTACGTGTGGCAGGTTCCCGAACGAGCTGGACCCACAAGCAATGACGGAAACTGCTTGGTTTGGTCGTACTATTCCGATTCGTATCCTGTCATAGATTTCTATAGTGGACTTGTTGGACCACTTGTTGTTTGTAAAGAGGTATTTGAAAAATTGATTTAAGTTGTAGGTTTGTTGACGTAAGGCTAAAGATCGTATAGAAGCAAGTATCTCCAACCCGTCTTTAGAGATTTGTGAGAGTCTGTAGGGACTGTGACATACCTTCACTTATTTACTGTAACTCGGGAATTGCATGCTGCAAGTAATGAACTCCTACTTTTGTTAGAAGTCACACAGATATGCCAATCAATGATCACTTTATTTAAGTTTCAGTACACTACCCGACTAAGCTGCGTTGAAGACTAAGCCCGAAGGTGCCAAATTGCAAACTGAGAAGACTATTTAACGACTAAACCTAAAGCGATTGGTAATTTATTCAAGTCGCGGAGTTACATAGTCGATTAACAAACTAGGGAGAATGAAAATCAAATCAAATCATGGGAGAAAAATATATCAGAACAAAGTACATCATTTAACTAACATACGACCCCTAGAGCGGGCGCCCACTCGGGATACGAAATGAAGCTTGTTTGCTATTGAAATGACGTTGCTCCCTCGGTATCTCATTGAGGTACTAAGTTGTAACAAACAGACGCGTCAGGGTCATCCTTCACAATCACTAACATGTTGTTCATTCCCTTACATTAAAAGGGCACGCTTAAAGGCAACAACTCCCGTCGTGACGTGGATCGTGAATTCTTTTTGCTCTTTGCCACATTCGACGAGAATAGAAGCTGGTATCTCAATGAGAACATCAACAAGTACTGCTCAAACCCTGGACCTCTCAACCGACTAAAGAATGACGCAGGGTTCAAGGAGAGTAACCAGAACTACGCAATAAATGGCTTCCTTTACGGCAACTTACCAGGATTAGAAATGTACAGTGGAGAGAAAGTGGTCTGGTACCTCATGGGGCTTGGAGATTTGACTGATGTTCACACTGTTCACTTTCATGGACAGACATTTATTTATGTAAGAATTGCTACTGAAATATTCATTAGTTTTATCTGGCCTTGTTGATCAGCACCAACTGCTACGCATCAGGCATACCGTAATGATGGAATTTAAATATAAGGCGAAAAATATTTAAAAGCAGAATCAGTGGCTTTCGACTTGATCGTACAAGCATTGAAAATGTCCATAACTTGAAAGGAAAGTAGTTGCAACAAAAAGGGTGAAATTTTGACAAAAGACTATCAATCTTTTTCGTTTGATGTATATCGAATTCAAATGTCAATAAAATTCGCCCAACAACGAATTCAACTTCCAGAACTTGCATCAACTTTCGTGCTTCTGTCTTTGAACTGTGATCAGAACTCAAGCCAAAAGTATGACACCCTGGTTTCGAGTGCCATCGTGTTTCGATAGCGTTACCCTTGATCAGACGAAATCTATAAGAGTTTCGAAGCAAGCAACCGTGGACAATTTTCCTGTCGGTGTACGTTAGATCAGTGGCTTGATCTGATCGGCGTTATTTCAAGTTGAGAAACTAAATATTTTAAGCAAAAGACGATACAACGTAGATTTAAATCTATAAGTACTAACACAGGTCATTGTGTTACAGAAATCGTCAACTCTTCACAGAAAGGATGTTTATGACCTTTTCCCAGGAGTCTACGCAGCCGTCGAGATGATTCCCGATAGCACTGGGAAATGGCTTCTCCATTGTCATGTTAACAATCACATGTCGGGTGGAATGCAGACATTATTCACAGTTATGGCGCCAACAGGTGAGATTTAATAATTACTTTTACCAACAGCAAATTGTTTGTTTTTTCAACAAACACATGTCGGGTGCTAACAATTTCGTGTTGTGTGGAATGCAGACATTATTCACAGTTCTGGCGCCAACCCTTGAGTCGCAATCACCTTCGTCCCGCTATCGAATTTGGTTGTTTGTTTTTTCAACAAAAACATGTTGGCCTCTCGGGTGGAAAGCAAACATTATTCACAGTTATGGCGCGCTCATTAATTGTGTGGCTTTCAATCATTTAGTAACTACTTTGACAAACAGCGCATATTTTCTCTGTTGGCGATCAGTGTTCGTGATAAAATTGGTACAAAAAGAGGCCTAAAGACTGATCTAAAAAACTTGAGAAAGTTCTCCCCCAATTTCGAGGTAAATTTCGAACCAATG
>NC_090870.1:45572813-45582813 GCF_036669935.1 Montipora foliosa
TTTGACTTATGGCTGCTTTTACTCAGTTTTACTAAGGTGGCCTCATATACCACAATATTTTTTGAAAGATCACCTCCAGGCCGGCCACTGTATTTTGCTGGAGAAAATAGAACAGACCACAAGATCGAGAACTCCTTGCCTTACTCTTTGCGAAGACTGCGTGTGGGTATCCATTCAGATGTAACCAGTTTTTGTAGTGGATGTCATAATAGAACCATATGTGTTCTTCGGTGCATATGAACAGAAACAGAAATCAATTTCATCTCGGTAGCCGAGCTGCTCGTGAGCGGGCCCTAATTTGCATACATCTCCTGCCAGTTAGCAATACCCGTTGATTATAAAAACAATCTCAATTATCCCTTCCATAACTAGTAGTAGTAGGTAGTAGTAGTAGTAGTAGTAGTAGTAGTAGTAGTAGTAGTAGTAGTAGTAGTAGTAGTAGTAGTAGTAGTAGTAGTAGACCTATTTTGTCTGCAATAAAATCGGACATTCCACTCAAACAATTCAGGTTGAAGACAAAATGTTATATAGACAACAAATCCGCGCTTATGAAACGCAACCCAAGAGAGACTTCTGGCAAGGAGTCATTTGAGAGCTTATTAAATGAACGTTCGGTAAAAGTTGCCGGTCTCGGGGATCCGGAAAAGGCCCTACTGAAAAATTGATACTCTGGTGATCACAACGTAATTTACGACATTTGTCCAAGTTTTTGCAATACTGTTTGCCTAAAGATAAATAGAAAAGCCAGAGATTTAGAAAATCATAGTAAGTAATTGCATAGCAATAAAAACAAACTGCGAATTCACAGCTCTACTGAATTTTATTCATTAGAAGGGGAATTTTCCTTTTTTTTTTCAGGTTTTATCGTAAAAACACAAACGAATGCAGCAATGAAATTCAACTCATTTTTGGCAATACACGGGTTTTCTGATTTGCGTGATCATTGTACTGATAAGTTTTGTCCCCACAGTGTAATCTATGCCTAGGAAAAGGTTCTTGTGTCGAAAATTGCGTAACGTTTTTTCCTTAGCAAGACTTCGAACGTAAATTTTACCACCGGTATAAACCGAAATATATATATTTTATTCAGTTTATTGTCCATTGCCCATTTCATCGCGGACAGTTTTTCGAGACTGTCTGTGATATCAGGTAAAGTGGTTGAAACTATTTTCCTTTAGTCACTGAAGAGTTTGTCAGAATTTGTGGGCTAAAATGAATCTCCATGACCAAAGCTGGATTGGAAAACAAGGGAAGAGCTTTCTTTGTATTAAATACGAAGACCGCCGCCTCACGCTTGGATAACTGACAGGTAAACAAGTTATCCGGCCGGACTGAAAAGATTCTATCATCAGTTAAATATGTGTAACAAATACGTGTGTAACAAAAACGCCTGTAAATGGCTTATGGTAATGAAAAATTGCAATCTAAATGTGAAACAAATTGAAACTAAATTATTGTTTACAGAATATTTGTTTATATCTCCAGCCCGATGATTTGAAAAAGTTAATGATGTGTGCGATCGTTTCAAACCTGAGCACATGGCACAAACTTGGCCTGAAAGTGGGTAATTATGTAGAAATCTGGCCGTCCAAATTTGAATGTAATCGGAGCCGTTCTTCGATGAGTAAAAATGAAGGGTACCAATACTCGCGAGTCCGATCATTGCAATTGAATTGAAACTCGACCCACGAACGAGAACAGAACTGGTTGGTGTTGGCCCGCAAACAGCGGACCATTCCAGAAAATTCGATTTGCACCCTTCATCACGTTCATAACGGAGTAAAAAGAAAACAGCTCTCGTTCGCAAAAGAAATGGCTCCTTAGTGGAGACGATGGTTATAGAAAATCACCGGATACTATGCCGCTGTTACATTATCATACTAGTCATGTTTAATTTAAGTACAAACTCTCCCTCCTATGAAAAATACTAAGCCGCGCCCAACTTTCTTCGAAATGAAACCTCTTCAGAGGTCAGGAATGTGATCGCCTTACAAAGATCTTTTCAGTTGCCTAAATTTCCCAGCCTCTATATAGGAACCACTATCAGATAGTCTTTTGTACAGAGCAAACGCTCCCAGCAATTCCCGTCACTGACACCGTTAGCTTTCAGTTTAAGATAAGAGATCAACTACCGCTCTATGTAAGCCACCAACTCAGTGATCTCAGCGGAAAGATTAACAGTGAAACCCAACCTATTTTCACAAGCTTCCAGATAAAGGACACCTTACATTGTTAATCAGCAACAGGTTGTTTTCGTCTTCGAACTTTGATCTACGTACTGCAGATTGTGTTTGTTTCACCCCACCGTCGACACCTACATCAACTTGTGATGGAACATAAACGATCTTTAACCAAGTAAAAGATCAACTCTGAGGGAGTCCTGAGAAAATCCTGAGAAACTGTTCGACCAAATTGGACTGCTTGATTTTCAAGATGTTTTGTATTCGTAGCCAAAAATAGAGAAATGGAGCCGTGCGAATTGTGTGCAAAGCAATTGCCTGAGGCGCTTTTGGTTAGCTTTCTTTGTTTGTTTAACCCCTTTTAGCGCTCCCTGCATGTTTTAATTATCTCTCTATGCAAATGTTTTAGCATTTAAGTTTTATATCGTTGATTCTGAAATTGTATATATTAGGCATCTTATCTTGAACTTGATCTTGAAAATGACGGTTAATAAGTAGGGGCGAATCATCGTTCACTATTAACACTGATTTTTTTTTCATTACCGTGTATTCATACTATTTTTACTCTAAGCTGTATTTCACATCGTATAGTATGGAAATATTTGTAATTTCTTATTTTTTCATCTTATTTTTCTCTGCGATAAACACGGCCGTCATGATCGGCCAATTTGGGCTAACATTGATTGTTTAAGCCAAAGCGATTGTTACCGTTGGGATAAGAAACACTACAATACACCGTTAACTGTACTACCCTCGCACCAAATCAAAATATCCAATAAATTGACTCCTGGCTTCTCTGCATCTACAACTTTTGAGGTCTAAATTTTCAAGTAGTCTTAGGGGACATTCTTCTCGCTTTTCGTATTCTTTGTCTCATCTGTTTAGCATTAATACTCCGCTAACTACTAACCAATTACTTCGTTAATTTGATATCGCCAATATTCACGATTGCTACTGACGAACTGGTAAAAACAGTCATTGTTTCAATATTTTAAGTGCTTGGAATTCACACGTTGCAAATTCGTCACTAGAAGAGTCCTGATCAGACAGGTACTAAGGCTAAATAATAAATTTACAAACGGCGGCCGATAATCAAGGGGGTGCAAAATGGGTTAAAAACTGTTGAAGTGTTCATGCAGCTCCAGATCGTGACGAACAAATGCCTGCGTTCTTACGCTCTCATGCGCTTGCATGGGGCAGTGGACGGTATTGTTAATTTTAACTGATCATTTTTTTACTTGGGCAAAGAAACGCAAGAGAGTATCAACACATTTTTGAGTCCACAAGGCATTAATATATAATGTTCGATATTTGCGGACCCTCACGATGAAATACTAGAAAAGATATCCATGTCTGATATGACGGTAGCTGTCAACATCGCTACTGAAACTGAGACAAAATCGATTATGTGTCAAAGTTTATGTGAAAAAAGTAAAAATTTGATGTTTACTAGATTAAGAGGAAATAGCATCGTTAGCTGGAAACGAGATGTTTCAACTTTGCCGAAAACGGTATTTTTTTCAGTTGAATCTGCAAGATTGGCTTGTCAAAGTAAGAGGCCCTCGAGGATGTGAAACCAACCATGGAATTAACCAATAATAAGTTATTGATATGTCTTTTATTTCACTTTGCATACTGTTAATTACAAAAAGTAACTCCATCCGATGGGCTACCTTTTGGTTGTAAAGAAATGTGCAAACATGCCTTGCTGATCTTAGATCACTACGAAGTCCACTTATTGAACCAAATGTCACTATCTATTTTTAGACAGATTGCGTTATGAAGGTACGGTAATCTCTTACTGATACTTGATATGTTATAGGCCAGGGAAATTGTGGAAAGGATAGAGAAACTAGCGACAGTAAGTTGAGGAAAATCACGACACGCTCAAGTATTTGATCTGGCTTGACCATGGTGACCTTTTGCTCCCGACCAACCGCATGATTGACGTGTCCCATACTCCCCTTCAAGCTTGAGGTTTTTTTTCAAGTCAGCGATTAGCGCCCTTGGCAGTTCAACCCCTCGACATCGACCGTCCGAAAAGGTGAGTCTTTGTTTTTGGCCTGGGTTTTAGTAGCGATATTTGTAAACGCCGTCTTTAAAAAAATGGAATAGTTTATCAATGAGTGAGTTTTCTTGTTGGGAAAACTAATCTTAATGGTTGCAGATATTCTAAATAATCAATTGACGCCTTCGTAATATCCGTGCTGCAATTGAATAAGTTTAGTGCGCTGAGTAAAGCCATTACCAAACTGAGTTTGGGACTTAACTCGGACGAAACCAAGACATTTAAATTATTGAAAAGCCTGGCTGTACGGACATGAACATCTGTAACTGGGTGTTTGAGCAAATTCCTCAGATTCAGATGAATGGGTTGATCTTGTGAAGTATTCGGTATGATGCTTGGCATGTCCTTTGAACGTGCTGCATTGCATTGAATAAAGTGGCGGAATGAATCACGGAATCGTATTCGCTCGGAAGATAACTCAAACAAAGATTAGTTACAACCTTGAAACAAAACGGCCATAGGAATTATTTTCCTAGCTGTGCTCTTTTGGCAAAGATCAGGGCATATTTTAGAACAGTTTGTTAAAGGTATGCTTTGTCATGCAGAACATGGTTATTATCACAAGATGTATTTTGTCATGAATACTAATTCGCTGTCACGTCAGGACCCAAGAGACAGTGAAAGAGAGTTCACAAGTTGTGATCTTTGGGTTTCTGTGAGTAAAGAGTCTGAAAATGACATTGGCTGGGCTCAAAATGAAGCTTTTAGGGCCACAAATACACTGAATGTACAATGGAGTCGAAGATTTTGAGTTAATGTATGAGCAAAAAAACAAAAGCGTTACCGGTCTAAGTAATATGGAAAGTGTGGTAAAATGCACCCAGAAAATGCCAACTTGGCTCGTTCCAGCAATAACTCACGTTTTTGCTAGTCAGTTCTGTGCTACCTTTCTTGCATTTAATACTCTAGGTTTGCAATTTCACCTTTTAAACAAATGAATTCAAGTCGTGGGGAAACTAGTTGGTGCCATTACGTCTCGCTCTCTTTAGCACTCTGACGATTAGAGAGAAAGGAAGAAAGCTTTTCTCTAACATCTGACTCACTGTTGCTGTCCTCGCTGAAAAAACGCCTTCAGTCACCAAAACATTTATAATGCATTCAGCACATCTTGATCTCACATTTAACAGCACGGGACCCAAAAATTGTATCATTATGTTTGCTCTGTGGATAGCCCATAGCAACGCAAGAGTGCCTAAAGAATGGATTGCCAGCGGCAAGGGAGTCACTTGCAATTGTTTACAGTTTTCGTCTTCAGTGTTGTCCCTCCGAAGAGCACGCAAATACATGGATGCTTTATTTGTTGGCGTTACCCGTGCATTCAATGGATATGTCCACATTCTTATTGAATATCTAAATTGACCTGCTTTTCGTTGCGTGATCCTCGACGTACCCTAAATTCTCTCTGCTTGTACATCAAAGAGTTTCCGATTTGCATATGTTTTTATCCAAAGGTCGCATGAATGCCTTGAAAAACTGGATTAGACTCTTTTTCTGAGCTATTTGCAAATCCCAATCCGCAAGGCCTTTTGCATGTTTTGTAAATGCCATAGTCATGCAAAACCGCGGACTTAATGCTGAAGCAAAAAATACATGTAGTACAACTGGTATCATGGCAGCTGATATGTACTTAAGTTTCTCTCTCTCTCTCTATCTCTCTTTAGATAACACTGTTCGCTACTCTTGCAAAGCTCTCTGAATTTTCCAGTAGTACCTGGGTATTCGACTAAGTTTATTGTTTATAATGGTAGGATTAGTCGCTAAATCCATTGTCATAGGTTAGTTGCGAGGTTAAGCAAGCGACCAAACAATTTGGGTAATTTCTAATCTGCTGGTCTCGTTCGTTAGTCAGTGCTGTCAGAAACGAATGATGTGACGACCTTTCTTTTCCTTCAATGAGTGATCTACTAAGAGGATCTGATGCCCGTGTGCTGGCTTCTGTCCCGTCCCAAAAAGACAATAAGAAGCTAAATTCAAATCAGATGTTTGCAACTTGTAGTTCACATAACAAAAATAGCTGGTGGTCGATTTTGATAAAATTCAGCGCACTTAGGATCGCAGAGTTGTCGAATGACCACCACGGAAGCCTGATACAGCACTGGGTTTCCTTCCACATAACTCCGTCCCTTATGTTGTAAATTGTGTGAACAGACGTAATGTTGTGATTTAATTCTGCAAATAAGGTCTTCTTTAACATTGTGCGTAGACTATGTTATGTTTATTAATTTCGGGAGATGGTAAGAGAAAGGAAACGAACGATTCAGAAACGATTTAGTATTGTCAACTTATCGATAGGTGGTGTTGCGAGAGTTAAATTTCATGTATATGATACATGGCTGATGTGATAAATGAAGTCTTCTGTTCCAGCTTCTTCTTTCGGTGATCACGATTCAGTCACACGCACTGTACATCATTCCAGAACGCAGTTACGACGTCCTTTTTTTCTTTGAAGTTTTTCCACATGTTTTTGCGGACATTAAAAATGGGGAATCAATCAAATATTTGAAAGAGGGGCCAGTCTTCTCGAGTCTTTTAGGTTGGAAAAAATTCAGTAAAGCATCCGAAAATTTGTCATAGTTTGTTTTTACTGTGCGCAGAATTTGACCAACGACTCATAGAGCAAAAGCGTATAGACAGCAGAGAACTGTGATAGTAGTGTTTTCATTGGTTGAGAGCACTTTGGGTGCATGTGGAACATTTTGATTTTGTCGAAATTACAAGAGCTTTGCAAGTTTTCAAGAATGAGAAACGATTTTGCGTTGTTTCTGTTGTTTCCTCGTTTTGATTACCTTTGATTTCAGAGAAATTTTTTGCCAAAGTTCGGGGATCCTCGGCTGGCGGTTTTTCTAATTGTGCAGAGAGAACCTCTGACCATAGAAAAAATTGTGAGATCCATTTAACGTCATGGATAACCATTATCAGACATAAGGGTAGAGTTAACACTGTCAAAGCGACCGAACAATTTAAAACCCCCTGATCTTCTGGCGTCATTTAATCAAATGAGTCAGTGTTTCTGCGAGTGATGCAGGCAACCAAAGATGATTTCTTTTTTTTTTTTTATTAAAGTGATCTGTGTACAGAGGGTGATGCCAGTTTACTGGCCTCTGGATTTTCCCAAACGTGAAAAACCGCTAATACTATTCCAATTCAACTCCTTTAAGTTGCTTAAAAATAAACGCATACTAAATAAGACTTGCGCTCTCTGCGTGATATCAAATTACTTTGAGAACTATTGTAGTGTGAAAACGTCTTCTTATGGACTAGAAAAAGGGATCTGTCGAAATAATTTGAATAAGAACCAGCCCACATAAAACCAAGACTTGACAGCGACGACAACTAGAGTTTTAACCTTTTAAACAACAAGCAAATAAAGCATTGGTATGTAAACTGTAACGATTCATGTCACTGCAGGTCATCTTGCCCTTTTGTCAAGGTTGAGATCCAAAGATCTCCACGTATAACTTTTTTTGTATCTCCTAGACTTGAAAGATTTTAATTTGTATTTAAAATATAGCAAAAATGCAGATGATTACAATACCAGAAAAAGGTCGCGGGCCAGAAATATTGCCCTCGGTCAAACGAAACTAGAGACGGGAGAATTTTGTTTACTATATCTTTAGAGAGGGCCCACAGTTTGTAAAGAGATATTTGCTCTCCTCGTAAGATCGCCTCTGACGCTTCTTAGACTAGGTGTTTAGCATTACCCGTGGGAAGAGAGAGCCGACGAACAGGGCAGAAAACTGTTATTGACAATTCAAGAAGTTTGGCGAGGGTGTTATGTTTCATGACTAAGACGCATGCTGTGATGATGCCATTTACAGTTGTTAAAAAAACGTTTTCATCGTGCGAGCCTTTCTTTCGTGGGTCGCGATTCATTTATGTCGTGCCAGGTATTGTGGCTTTTAGAACAAAGCGATTTTATTGTAGCACCTACTAGAGACATAAGATAGCAGTGTTTTAATTGGTTAAGACAGCATTTTGTCAAATGAGTTTGGTGCATCTGGAAAACTGTGGTTTTGGCAAAAGCAGATTGAAAAACCCTTTCAAAAGAAGCAGTGATTTTGTGCTGTTTCCTCGTGCTGTGTACCGTACGCAATTCTCGAGCGCAGGCTTTTCGGATCGCGTAACGCTCTTTCTGAACGGGGAAAGAGTCTTCGTCTCTAAGCCAGGGTACGTTTTGCGTCGTTATATTCTTACTACAATTGAGTTTTCTGTTTTATTAGTACTACTCATGCAGCATTGTCGGCTCATGAGGCCACAGCATTGTCACGTCCTTAAAGTTTAGTAACAAAATTAAGTTGTTTTAACAAAGAGAATTACTGGTAAAGGATGTAGCTCTATTTTGTTTAGGATTGTGCACTACTGCTTCTATGATGAAATGGTATATGCAATGAATCATATATGAACTGTGGATATGAAATCAAGTGAGGGTTGAAGTCCTGAATTTTTCAGGCTTTTCTACGCAATTGCAAAAATTGCGCTCATAACTGCGAAGATCATAGCTTCACTTGACTACTGCTTCTGTTGCATATATTTTTGTCCTATATATTGGAGCCTGCGAGCGTGCTCATAGCGCGCGAGAAGAATGGGGCGAGGAGAAGTCGCCCCATTCTTCTCACCTGTTTGGCCAGCTTGCGCAGGCTGTTTCACTTCCAAAATACTTGCTCGATACCCCAAGCAAGTGAGCATGCTCGCAGGCTATGCCTATTGTTCTCTGAACCAATCACGAGACCTGTTGTACTAGCCGCATCCTGACCCACAATAACAGTCATAAACGCACTTACACAGACAATTTAATCAATTGACAAATTCAGGTGGCTCCAACGGGATTCGAAACCAAGACCTCTGTGGTGCCGGTCCAATGCTCGACCAACTGAGCTATGAAGCCACACAGTTGGGATCTGGTCAATTTGTTGGGTTCATGTGTTCCTTTGAAAGGGGACCTCATAGCCCAGTTGGTAGAGCATTGCACCGGCATCGCAGAGGTCCTGGGTTCGAATCCACTTGAGCCGCCTGAAATTTTCAGGTATTTGGAAGAGACAATTGCTTAAATTGTCCAGATAGAGCGAGTTTCAAATGAGTGTCGTAAAACCAAAATGCCAATCAAAAAGAACGGAGACAATCCAGAAAACCAATCAAAACTCGAAGTAATTACACGTAGCCGACACAAAGCGCGGGAAAATGTGCACGCGCGAGCCACAATTGGTTTTGGTTTCACTTCTGATTGGTTGAAAAAGTGGCGCGAGGACTTTGAACCAATCACTGAGTGAAGTAAATGCAAAACCAAAGCAATTTGCTGATTACTTTCGACACTCAATTGAAAACCGCTTTAAGTGCAAGGATCACTTTAATCAGCACTTCAAATGTACATACATGCATTTCATTTGATAGCAGTCGTACTTGGAAAGTAACCCTATTGTTGTGATGTAGGAGACGTTGAATGTTAACACCTCGGTGAATGAAATGAAGAGATGTATTTTTTTCGATGATGACTCGGAGATACTCGAAAAAAATCCGAGTGCTTCTTTATATGAGCCGAACGTAGCCGAACGTACGGCCTTCTGTTTAAGGGCCAAGCTGCCATCAGTCTACAATATTTTTATGGTAGAGCATGTGGACTAGTGATGGTTCGATTCCTGCGGAGGAGCACTCGGGTTTTTTCCGAGTTTTCTTGAATCACTAACGAACGAAATACATATCTTCGACGACGTTGTTATTCATCAAACGGCTGGTATAAATGCGTCGAATTCATAAA
>NC_090870.1:45587813-45595313 GCF_036669935.1 Montipora foliosa
TAGACTGGCTTCTAAATCAGTTTTTTGTATTCCTTCTGCCAGGACTAATTATGGGAAGTTGAACATTCGTTTTAAGGGGGCTGTTCTTTGGAATAATATCGAGGATTTATTAAAAAAATTTTCGCTTTTACAAATTTAAGTGTTCCCTAAAAAAAGTCTCTCATTATGACATATTAATTATTTTATTTATACTTCCTCTTTACTCCATTACATTTGAAGGGACATCGTTTTTACTTTTTTTGCGTTGTTGTTCTCTTTGTGTTTACCTGTCTTTTATCTTTCTATCTGTGCCTCCCTGAATCGACTTTTTCCTTTATACATAACATTATTTATTCAGATTAGCTTCTTAGTTATTTTCTAGGGGGCATTGTACCTTTCTTAAATTCTATTACTTATTTCATGTATCTCTATTTATTTGTTGCTGTTGTTGTTGTTGAAATGAGAAAAAATGCTCAAAATTACTGTTGTTATCAATACCAGTTTAATAGGACTTTATCCTGCTTATGCTTATACTCATTATATTCCTTCCTAATTCAGGTGAATGCACCTTATCAACTTCATTCGCAAATTGGAAGAAATGTATCCACAACTTCGGTAAGTCCTTGAAAATGCTTTCTCTTTTCCCTACTGTTGTTCTCGATTATTGCCCCATTGGGGGCAATAAGGACTAATAATAAGGTAATTTAGTAACTCGGCCATTTGTCAATATTCTTCTTAACCCTTCCACTGCCGAGGGCTTCCCCGTGGACGAGTAAAATCGTCTGGCGTTAGAGTAAATAAGTGTCAATTTGCATTTTTGGCGTTGGAAGGGTTAAAGTGCCCGTAACCTCAAATATAACAACACTACGCATCAGTTTGAGTGTTGCTGTGCCCGGCTCTTTGTAGAGATAAATCTCTTCAACTATGAACTTTTTCACTGTCCGGTCGGAGGTGAACCCACGAACTCCCGCACGCAAACAACATTCCTTGACTATATAACCTAAAATGTCGAATATTGCCGTAAACTTAGACCCCGTTTACACGGATCCGGACAAATTTGTGCACGGACAAAAACTTGCAAGGTTTCACCTTGCGTTCACACGGGACCGGTGGAACTGGACGAATTTTTGAACGGCTAAGTGTACAAGTTTGGGACCTGAAAAAAGCAGGTCAACTTTTTGACCGGCACACCATTGGTACGGACTCGTGAAAACAACCGAACCGTGCAAAGTTTTGCACGGTTAGAGTGGTTAAGGTATGGAATCTACTTGTGTTTTTTGGTTATATATTAGTCCTTATTGCCCCCAATGGGTCATAGGGCTAAGCAAAAATGTTTCAAGCTCGCAATTTCCCTCTGTTTAAAATCAAATTTGACAAAAACCAAAAGCATGATACTTTTTAGTTTGTTTCGGATTCTGTTTTTGATGAAGCTTCCTGCCGCCTCCGGGGAATTTGTTCTTGTCGTTATCAGGGTACTTTTCCAAAACCGTTTTAGTTATATCTTCGTACTTGCTCCTCACTGTTTCCCAGTCAACTCCTTCGCCTGCTTTTCCGACTTAGTAGTCTAAAACTATATGCAACAACCAATTTATTTTATCTGTCCACATATGGGTTTTGTCTGCCGCCATGTTTGATTTGCCGCGTACTTCACCTAGCTACAACGTGATTGGCTAAAAGCATTAGCTTAACCAATCACAGCAAAGAGTTAACAAAAGCCATTCAAATGCCGCGACTGGTCTCAAAATGTGCACGGATCTATGTAAAGACCATTGCGATCTGTAACAGCATTTGCACTGTTCCGTGTAAACAGGCGGTCCATGTTCAAAATTCGTCCGTGCCAAAATTTGTCCGGACCCGTGTAAACGTAGCCTTAAGAAACTTAGTTGGTGGGGATATTGGCAGTTGAAATAAATGTAACTTGATGCTCTATTTCGTGTATTTTGCAGGGCTATCAGGTTGATTCGGATTCATCTGACGATGATGGAGACGAAAGACAAGAAAAATACTTTCGAATGAACATCGATGGTACCACAGCAAGATTCAAGCTGTCCAAAGAGGAATGGGAGAGAATTCCGATCAACACTTTCCCAAGCGGTGGCCGGTTGCTAAGTGGTGACTGGACCCGAATCTTCCTTAGCAAAGTGAAGGAAAGCAACCCATGGTGCAGTTTGCGCTTCAAAAACAATCACGTGAGATCAGAGAATTCCCGCAAAATGCATTCAGCGGTGTTTTTCAGAGGAGGGGCAGAATGCAAGCGCCCAGAATGCAACGTCAAAGTGCGATTTGTTATCCAGAAGGAGCGAGGCAAATACGTAGACGTGACGTATGTTGGAAACGTGTGCCACAGCAGTGAGCCGGGCGGAGGAGACGCCGTAAGCGACAGGAGAAGGGTAAAGCGAGTTCGCCGTACTTATTCATCTTGAAAATTAAGCCTCAGTCTGTACAAGAAAATCAACGAACAATTTTAGCTATCGTTTAAATAAAGACCATAATGAGCAAGTCCATATAGTCATCTTGCTTTAATTGTTTTGACTTATGCTTATTCATTTGTTGTTAATCCACTGGATAACATAAACATAAAGGATAAGAGCAAGGCCTAGTGCGTTCTCTTGGTACCAATACGAAATTAGAATATTTGCAATAATCAGATGAAGCCTTTGTTTGATAAAAACTCTCGTTTAAGAAAACTCGATCGTCCCATTCAAGCACACTGCAAATTGATCACGTTTTTATATTCAGGGCTCCTTGGATTTACACAGTATATATACATATTTATTTTATCTTTCAAGTATTGCGCGCGCAATGATGATCGACCAGTTCAGCCTGTCGTATTCTACATTATCGTCCGCTAAATAAAATTTATCATACCAATGCCGTCTTCTCAGACGATACAGTAAGTTACGGCTCCTTGTGTTTTCAGTTCGCAACAACTGTAAACTGGAGAAGCGTATCTTACAGTGCGGTCTTCGACCTCAGTTTGTAAGAGGTATTATAGATATTCACACGTGAATAGCATCAACTTGGATATTTTATCAGAAAACTCTATATTTGTATGTTAAAAGAACCCTATATATTTGTCAATTCAATTCACAATCCACCTCATTCAATTGTTCTTTCGAATTTAGTCCCTCATCGGGATCCAATGACGCATAAGAAATAATAACAAATAGTTTCTTGTTGTCTTTTTGAGAAATACCAATATGAAAAAAAATATTTATGACCTTCTATGAAACATGAGGCACAATAAGAGTGTTCAGCCTAGGCTTTATGAATTTCATAGAATTCTCTCAATGTGAAGATTTAATTAACTAGCAAATAAAGAATTCCTGTCCAATAATACAATAGGCCACTTTCAAACCATAAAACTCTTTGTTTATCCTTCAAAATATTGCATTTTTTTTTTTCACTCTTGCGACCATTCTCCCAAGAGAAACTGGAAACAATGCCTATGCAAAATTCGGAGGGCAAACAAAGAGTATTATGGTATTTTTGAAAGTGGCTTTTTGCCATGTTTGTTAGATAGCTTGCTTTTTGTTCTGTACAAACGTCTTCTGTAGTTGTCGAAATAGATCATTTGGACAGCAATAAATGGGTTAGCTGTAAACCTTGTTTTAAGTGTTTTGTTGGTGTTGTGGGATGCATATGGGGTATAGCCTGCGAGCAGTCGCTTGTTTGTGGCATCGAGTGAGAAACTTGGCAGCGGAGCTCCACTGTTCTCCGCCGCCAAAGTACTCGTTTGATGCCCTAAACAAGTGAGACTTCTCGCAGGCTATATGTAGGCTGTGTAAAGCCGCCCCATCCCCTCCCCTTCCCCGTTTTTTTTTTCTGAGGGGAAGGGCACGGTAGTGCACAGGCAGCTCTATGGGATATGCGTGGGTATAGTCATGCATTATTGTATGGGAGAACCATAGTATTGTACTAAGGATTAGTATATTGCAATAGGTAATCAATATCAATTTTGTTTGTTTGTGGATTTCGTAAATAAAAAAGAAATAGAAACCATTGAGAAAGTAACAAAATAATGACAGCGTCTCTCTACAGTAGCACCGCTCTGGCAGGGCTTAACCCTTTCTTTCCCACGATCGAAACGTTCATTCTCCTAACTAGTACCATGGATTTCTTTGTTGGGTAGTTATGAGAATTTGGTACTATATCAAGATCACACCTCTTAAGGGTCTTAATAAACTATTAGGGAGTGATGTGTAGTGGAAAGGGTAGGTCAGGATTGCTAGTTCGAGGCCTTGATTCAGTCACCTTTTTGTTTCCTTGGAGAACAAACTTTGTATTACTAGGTACTGGCGACATACCATTGGCGGTGGCTTGGCAATAGGCCACTTTCAAAAAATACCATAATACTCTTTGTTTGCCCTCTAAAAGTTTGCATAAGCGTTGTTTTTATTTTCTCTTAAGACCGTTGTTAGTCCGAAGAGAAACTGGAAACAACGCTTATGCAAACTTTTGGGGGGAAAACAAAGAGTATTATGGTGTGACTGGCCCTACGCACATTACGTAAGGAGTTGCATCCAAAGGTTGTTTATTCACAGAAAGGTTCTGACATACAAATCCCAGTTGTACGTGCTACACTTTCGACGTCTTTAGTCTGAGCTCCTTGTTCTTAGAGACGTGTTTTTGAACTCCTTGTTCTGAGTCTGAGATAACAATCTAGTGACAAAACATACATGAACTAAATACGCGACCTAGTAGTGTAAAAACTTGAACCAACGAGTGAATTATCCGTAAAAGGTTTACAAAATGTTCCTGCAATATTGATTACCGTTTTGGCGGCACAATAACCAATCCAAAAACCAGATTTATACATAACAAAACTCAAACATACTGGGGACTTTCTCAGACTTTCTTTCATGATTGAAATAGCCCACCAAAATGGCGGGAAGGTACAATACGAAGGCGCGGCTACCTATACAGTTTTCCACTGACAGCACAGGCGCCAGTCATATATGGTATTTTTGAAAGTGGCCTATACGAACTGCAAGAACAAAATAATTTCTCTTCTTGCAACGCTTATTTGCATGCTTTTGCGTCATCACTACCCAAGACTCTCTTTCGGGCGTTTAGTGATGAAACGTCATCATTTATTCTGTTCACACTTAGTCCAGTTTATATTCGCGCGGACTACAACGTTGCCTTTTCGAGATTTTGTCCAGTGCCGAGGGAAAAAACACCGACAACATGCCCCTCACCCCACCCCTTTGTTTCCGAAACTGCCCCCTTCCCCGAGACCACGACACACTTTATGCACTATAGCTTGCGGTTTTCTGTTTGAAACAACTTTATGCCAAGGCTCTAAATGAGGGAAGAGTGCCTCTGTTAACTCAACTATTGCTGGAAAACGATAAAATCTAGTTAATTTTAACTACGAATTAATGATTCATTTTCATGATTTACCCAAAGAATGATCATGATCAGATTGTTGAAATTTTAACAATACAGCAAGCAGGGTGCGAGTTGTGCTGTTGTTGATTCAAACTCGGGTGAGGTTTCTAAACAAAACTGAAGCAAAATTTTCCGAAAGTGTTAGGTGGAGAAAATGCCGCTTTTTACGAAGGTAGAAATAAACAAGTGTATCGAGAAAAGCGGCTGGGAAGCATCATTTTGTTCCAATGCAACCAGCTGGAAGAAGGGGAAAACACTTAATTAAGGATCTAAATGTGTTGGTATTTACAAAGTTCGTTCCTATCTTACGTTGAATATTTTAAAATGTTTACATTAGAGTTTAATTTTTTCACATCTGTCGTACTGCACTGTCTCATGGAGACCCCTGTTAACTAGATTAGGTAACTAAATATATTTCAAATTTCTAAATTACAAATGGGCGAGCTTGTATACAAAAATCAAAATAACTTTCCTCTTGATATTTGGATGCTATTTCACGAACATCAGAGATGCCCATATATATATTGTACGTGTTCAAGATCAAACCAAAATTTGTTTATACCTCGGCCAAGAACTAATTATGGCAAATTCAGCGTTAGGTTTCCCGCAACCGATAATTGGAATAAAAGACCTTCTATACTGGCTATTTTATTTTATTTCTTGGTTTCCACAACATACTCTATCGGCATGTCTGCCTGCTATTTAAAATTAATGTTAATATCTTGTATTAAATGCTAGATTAGGTGTGCGAACACCATTGACCCTGTGGGTTTTCGCTCACAAACCTCCACAATTCCGTAAAATGTATTAATTTGTATTGTTGAATGTGTGGAAATAAAGAAACCTATGAACCTATGAAACCTATGAGGACAAGCATCTTAAGAATAGAATGCACTAGCGACGGCAAGCAATTTTATTTTCGCTGTAAGTGCCATCACTGCTTCAGAAAAAATAACGAGCCACCTAATTGTAAGCTACTGTAGCAATGTTGTGTATTCTGTCTGAAGGAGTTGTGGAACTCCACTTGTTCGACCCTTGTTTATGCGTGGCGTGTCATCATCATCATCATCATCGGCCGGCTGCTGCGCAGGCAACTGTAAGCTTCCTCCAGCCCTTCCTGTCGTTGGCGAGGTCGGCTATTTGCCTGGATGTCAACTGTCCATCATCATCTCCAAGGAGGCGTTGGATGTACTGAAGATCGGATGTACTTTGTCGTCCCGGCTTGCGTCTGCCTTGTGTTGGGAAGTATAGAGCATATAGATTGGCTGGTTCATCCTCAGACTTGCGCAGTATATGACCTAGGAACTTGAGCTGCCTTGTTCGCACTTGCTCGATCAGAGGCCTTGCCTTTGTCATTTCATAGACACGGTCATTAGAAACCTGATCAAGCCTTTTAATTCCAAGCAAGATACGGTAGCATGACGTGCGTGGCAAATGAATTGATCTTGCTTTCCATGTCCTTGGAAATCACCCGCGACTCTCAACCAATACAGAAGGATGGTCACACAGAAAGCCTTGAAGAGTTTGAGCTTGATTGAAACAGGCGTTCCCAAACTACGCCAGAGATGCTATAGTTTCCAGAAGGCGGTCCATGCCAGAGATTTTGACGCCATCATGGAATCCAGGTATTTGAAGTCCTGAACATGTTTGATGCTTTCACTTTTTCTCAATGAGCCAATCCTCATCCCAGTCATGACGTCACAACATGTTGGCCAACCTCGTCGCCAATTACAACTACAGTTGATTTAGAATACGCCTTGTTAGTCTTTTCAAGCAACCTTTTTGACGCAATTGACCGTAATAATAGCAATTCGCAATTACAGTTTTAAAACCTAAATGATACGTGATTGTCCATTAGTAGTAGTAATTGAATCTGTTAACATGTTCCACTTAAGCTCGGTTGTATGTTTAGATTTAGGGTGCGTTCGATTGACTGTATTCCGAAATAGGAATACATGGAATAGAAGTTAGAAATCCTTCTTTTCTACGGAGATTCACATTAAAATTGTCTTACAGCTGCTAAAATGCTATTTTAAACATATCTTTATTATCCTTGTTGCTTCAAAACGCCAAACATACCGTTTCAAATCATCACTCCACGTATTCTTATTCCGGAATAGGGTCAAT
>NC_090870.1:45600313-45605313 GCF_036669935.1 Montipora foliosa
TTTTTCTCCAAGAATACAATATTTTACTATTTGTCCTTCAGAATCAAGAGCCCACCTCTTGCAAACAATTTTTGCTTTTGTTGCACTGGAGACTCAGAGCGTTTTCATTCTTCTTCAGATAAATTGAGCCCAGTTTAACTTCTTCATAAAGTTCTACCAGCGGCCTTTTAACTGTGTGGATGTGCTGAAAATTTTTCAAGTCTCACTTTATGTCATTTACGCAGGTGCGAAATGGTAGCTGTCGTGAAGGCTTGGAAATAGCTTAAACTCATTGGTAGAAAAAACATCTAGGCGATTTCAGTTGCTGATTCGATCGATGACTTAGCAGTTCATACAAAGGAGAAGTAATCTCGGATGTCCTATGGTGCGAGGGTTCGAATCCCTTGGGGCGGCATGGAATGTTGAGGAAGTTCCAGATAAGTGGCACAGTCCGTTGGTAGTAAGTAAGCACAGTAAGAAAGAAGGAAAGGGAGAGACGGTAAGTGGAAGAAAAACGCACGGCAAGGGAAAAGGGAAAGGGGTGTTTTCTTTTTTATCCCCCTCTAAAAATCCAGGCCCCATTTTTTAGACAGTTCATAATAACGTAGGTTGAAGTTTAGGGCGCGTTCGATTGACCCTATTCCGGAATAAGAACAAGTGAAGTGATGAATTAAAACGGAAGCATGGCGTTTTGAAGCAATAAGGATGATAAAGATATGTTTAAAATAGCATGTTAGCAAGTGTTTGACAAGTTTCATGTGAATCTCCGTAAAATTGAAGGATTTCTAACTTTTATTCCATGTATTCCTATTCCGGAATATGACAATCGAACGCACCCTAAATTTACCCGAATTTTAATTCAACCTGTAACATATACAATCATCTACAAGAATACGTTTCTCCCAAACATTTCTAATTAGCATGAAAACAATTCCCGTCAAGCTAAGAATGGCAAAGTGCGGAAGGCAGGCGTCTCGAAAGGTGAGGAAAATAGTCCCGTTGTCATCACTGCCGTTTCACATTTGTCGTCTAAGTGACACCTTAACTCTCTAGTCATTAAAATGATAACTTTAAAGTGCTTTCAGTAGCATCCATCAAGAATTGTTTTCAGACTTTTCAGTAAATCATAGCATCGGCTTTGGATGTTATTCTGTTATTGAAGCGAATAGTTCTTCCGAACCTTGAAACCGTTCTGAGAAGGAAGTAGGCCTCGCGGTCCAAAAATGGGATTTCATCAACATCGTTGTCAGCTTTGTCGTTTTCATTACCAAGTGACTGTTCTTCTGAATCTTCATCGCTGCTAGACGAATAGTACTTAAGAACGCCTTCTTCGTCGTCTTCATCTCCAGCGTCGTGCCTTTAATTTGCCTTGAGGAGGGTTTAGCTGGCTGAAGGGAGACCGAATCCCCCGGTTGCACTCCTCTGTGGTGGAGTTCCGGCTGTTGTCATCGTAGTTTGTTGTCTGACAGAGCGCTGACGGACTGCTGCGCCAAACGTGTGGGCCCAATTCCTCATGCTCTGTATAAATTGTGGTGTCATCGTCACAGGTGTCAGGGGCTGCATGGTAGGCATGGACGAGCGAAACATGGCGCGTTCGGGTACAGGATACAATAACGTAGGATCTGTGAAATAGCACGCCGCCCAATGGGTTGTTCTTTTAAGGCCCTCTTCGGCTGCATTTCCAAAGTTTGCGGATCTTATTACGATCAAAGTTCACAGCAAAGATCACCCCACAGGGGTCACGAAAAGCACGTGTCAACGTGATGGAAATATTCGTTGGCTTCCGTCTTTGCCGACGGTGAAAGTTGAGTTTATTTTTTAAATTTGGCCGTCAGAAATCCTGACTCTTGGGGCTTCAAAGTGACAATTTCCCGGATCCCACTTCAAAATAACGCTAAATCCCGCGTCTCGTCCATAAATACAATCCCGAATCCCGCTCCCATATTTCTTTATAATCCCGAATTCCGGGCTTCAAAAAGGCCAAATCCCGGATCTCGAAAACCCTATTGGAGACCTTTTTTGTCACAGTGGCACTTTAAACGTTAGTTGAAACCTTGCAAACGAAAAGTAACTCTTGATGATGCTCTCGATGCACGTCTGAATTTCCCGGGGAAACCCTTTGATTTACTGTATTTCAGGACAAACGCAGGTAATACTGACGAATACACAACAAAAGACGAAGATCTTTTCGGAAATTGGCGTCGCCAAACGAGTATATCATCGGCTTTTAGGGGATTTTACCCCACTGTAGTGACTTGTCCTGTTTTAATCTCTTAACATCGGGTTAAAAATTGAACTCCTTAATGTAATGCAGTGAAATAAAGGTCGAAGAGGAAATTCCCAACACGAGGGATTTTCTTTGCCTTAAGAGTCTTTAAAAATTCCCACTACCTCCTCCCGTCTGACCTTGTAGCTCAGTAGGTGGAGCAGGGATGGTCTAACCCGAAGTTCCCAACCTGGTCAGAGTTTTTCTCTGTCCTTGTGTGGGCCCATTTCCATTAGTAGGACTAACGCTCACACGGTTTACATGGGTAGAAAACTACCGCTTCACAATACCCTCCCTGAATACTTTATTTATGTTGCAATATATAGAAGTGCTACACGGCCAACGTTTCCAAAATCGTAACCCTCCTTGAACCAAATCTAGAGACAGTATCGGTCCCCAGCTGAGGAGAAAACCGAGGAAAACTATTCCGAACAATTTAATGGCTGGCAACTTTGCCCTTGCTGTATTTCTGTTGATCGCACCAGTCGCCTTAGTTTTTCGCCAAAGAAAAAGTGTTGTCCTACTGTAAGAAAGGATTAAAAACAACAGTGGCACCATAAAAGCGAATAAGAAATAAATTGTAAAAGATATATGACGGTCTAAGGATCGCGAAGTTCCTGGAGTGCAACGTCTTGGAGGCTGAAACGTCTTCGATGGCGACGAGAGAAGAATTTCTCGGAAACTGTAGCATTGACGATAAATCCAGAACAAACCAACATCGCATAAATCCAAATAAGTAGCATAACCACACCTGTTGTAGTGTTATGGCTTAAACTGCTCTAACCGGCTCAAGTATGGCGTAATATGTCTAAACGTAATGTTAATAAGCTTCAATTGGTACAAAAGTTCGCTTGCAGAATTATTGGGTCTTAAGACGTTCGACCATATCTCAAAAGGACTGAAAGCATTAAATTGGCTCCAGTTCCCTTTTCAGCGTGGCTCGGTTACTCGCTTCGCCCTTCACTTCGTTTCCCTCTCCCCTTGTGCTTGCTACGCAGGCCATTGATCACGCGATTCACCAGCCCTTCAAATTTAATCCTCATTTTTTTCTTGAAATACACTGGCCTCCCGACAAAACGGATTAGTCTAGCGTCTCACCGCACCTATTAATCGATAGAATTCCCGAAGGCCATTTATTTCATTATCATTATCATTTGGTCCTTCAGGTCGGGCTTCTTTTTTTATATCTCGTTTATTTTGATCCCGTGGTTTACAGACGAATATAAAAAATGATCGGCCGATCGGATTGTCACCATCAACGTATTCCAGTTTTCATGTCGGTGCGAGATGTTTTAGCAGCCTGCGTCGAGAAGGGTCAGACGGCAGTTTTCTCCTTCAAAAATCGATGCATTAGTTGTTGAACAACTAATGCGTCGATCCGCATGAAAATTTACTGTAAGTAAGTATGCTAAGAACCTTTATTTAAGAGCAAATATTCCAGATTTAAGGACGTTGGCGCTAATTGTTTGTGCGCAACTTTTACTGCGCAGGTAACGCAACTGTAATATGTCACGCATTACTTCAAGCATTAGTTAAGATCTTATGGCGACAAAAACGCCAGGGAAAAATTTCCAGGTCCGCTAAAGGTGATGTTACACGAGCCGATTTTTAACGCAACATTTTGTTACGGCAGCGTGTTGCAAGTTTTTGAATCGCTGCAACATTGTTGCCCGAATTTTGTTGGTGTTGGTGCGTGTAACACCCCCGCCGCTGACTTTTAACGCAACATCGTCCCAGAATGCACCGCGGAGAACCGAAAATAGCTCACGTCGACGTGAAGTAAACAAACAAGATGGCGGAGCTTGTTGAAGATGAAGGACCGGTAGAAATAACTATACCTGAAGCTCGATTAGATGATGCCGGAAGGCGAAAACTCATACAGTTCTATGAGAAGAAACCTGTGTTGTGGGATACGTCCCTAAAGTTACCGAAGAAAGACGCCAAAGACCAAACACTGGCAGCGATAAAAGAGCTCGAGGGGCACTTCGGCTTCGAGTTTTTAGGAAGCGAGCTAGTAGTAGCGTGGAAAAGCATTCGAGCATGCATGCTCAGGGAGGTTAAAAAAGTTACCGAGGGACTGAAAGAACCAGCTGGGCAGCGGTACAACTCCCAGTGGAAGTCTTTCACCCAATTGCAGTTTCTGAGGTCGTCCATCGACCGTTCAAAGCCAGATTGTCCACTGACAACAGAACCCGAATGATTTTCAGCCGCCGTCTTCTTAACTCATTGTCCGCCATATTTGTCGAGCAGGAGCCTGGGTTCAAGTGTTGCTAGTAATGTTGCGTGAAAAATCGTCTCGTGTATAACATACCGTTGCCGCAACAAAGTTGCGTTAAAAGTTGTCTCGTGTAACATGGATTAAAAATCGACGTTAAAAATCGGCTCTTGTAACATCACCTTAAAGAATGGTACATTTATTTCCAATTCATCATGAAACGTTAAAGAGAAAGGACTGGGAGGCTGGAAAAGGTTGCTAATCGAGTAGTGGTTGAAAGTTTTGAAAACTCGAGGAAGGTTTAGTCAGCGACGTTGCATAAATTTAATGAGCTTGGTTTTTTAAAGTGTTTTTATAACGTTACGAACTTCTTAGTTCAAAATAAATGCATGTTTTTGAAGTTCTTTTCCTTTACTTTCATGAATAGAGCAGAATTATCTTCTCTTCTTAATCCACTTGAATAGTGCAGACCTATAAGGAAACAGTCAGTGATTATATTTGACAAAAACCACACACCAGGGGCCCTTTTCTCGAACATCC
>NC_090870.1:45610313-45627813 GCF_036669935.1 Montipora foliosa
TAATAGGAATGGTGAATTCTTTTCGAGGCCAAAGGCTTCAGTTTTTCTTTACGCCAAGATGAATTCGATCGCCGAAGCTGATAATCTCTGAGCAATGATGCTTGAGGTGAAAATTCGAAATTTCACCAAGATTGCATGGGACCATTAGCGTTTTTGTCACCCAAGAATTTATCAGTTTTTGATGGCCAATAACTGGTTCGTTATTGAAGCTAAGACGCTTAAAACAGGAGATTTAATGATAACAAGTTCTCTGAATTTTTGAAGTCAAATTGCAAATAGCATGATGCCTTAAATTCTGTGAGCAAACTCGTTTGTTAAATGAATGAAACAAGGTAAACAATCACAGCAAAGATTTCCTGATTTACAAAATATTTAAACATTAAAACATACATTATAAAATTCGGAAATTGTTCCTTTCACGCATAACATGGATTTCCTCTCGAGGCCAAAGGCGTTTTTCTTTACGTCAATTGTGATGAATTCGACCGGCGAAGCTGATAATCTCTGAGCAATGATGCTTGAGGTCAAAATTCGAAAGTTCACAAAGAGTGCATGGGACCATTAGCTCGATCTCCTTTAAGCTGCAATGATTTCTTGGTAGTCATGCCATTTGATTGCGGAAATGCAGTAAGAATAAACCTTACTCAGAATCAAGAAGCTCTTCTTATCGATGTCCTTCATCCAAACTAGATTTACAAACCCTGGGATTTCGTTCAGTCATTTGAATGCGATATGGGGCTCTTTTCTTCCCTTCAGCGGTGGGAGAAACTGTGTTAATATTTACGCCCCTCTGTTTTTCCCCAACACGAAACAACGAACGAAGGCTCTTTCTAAAGTTTGCATCGCCGAATGAATATATGAGAGGGTTAAAAAGCGAACTTGTTTGTGTGATACAATCAAATAACGGGCGCACGCTAAAAACCCCAATGGAAATGAATCTTTCTTTTTTAGTATAGGACTCAATCATATCAAGAGTCATTATTGGTGCCCAGCTGAAAAGAAAACTGAATACAACTATGACAAATATTTTAATGGTTCGTAATTGCGCTCTTGCGGTGCTTCTGTTTCCAAGATCAACGTCCTTCGTCTTTTGCCGGAGAGAAATTATTATCCTGGTGTAGGAAAATACGATTACAAAGAGTGGCAGCAAGAACGCTAATGAAAAATATATTGTAAAAGATATCTTCCGGGCCGAGTCGCTAGAAATGCCTGTACCGCAATGTTGGGCAGGTTTTTTGTCATCCATCGGGTGGTGGGTGTTATAACAAGTCGAATTTGGACAAGCGTTTGTCAACGGGCGTCTTTTATGTGGTGGTAGCTCCTTGGAGACTGTTGCACTGAAGATGAAGCCTGAGCATATCGCCATAGCATAAATCCAGATAAAAACCATAATCAAATGTTTTTTAGGTTTAATGCCGAAAGTCCGGATTGGAAATATGATGTGAATGTATCGATCGGCTGCGATTCCTGCGAGACTAATGAATGTAACTGCAGCGCAAGTGGAGGAAGAGAATATAACGATCTTACATAGTACCGTGCCCAACTCAATACCGTCTCTCACTAATACCAATGGAAAGACATGAACAGCTCTGAAAACCAAGTCTGTGATTGCCAACTGCAGAAGAAAGAAGCTGGATAGCTTGATAACCGAATGAGGGGCTCTCATCTTGAAGGCTTTGTATAAAATTAAGCATAAAAGGATGTTTTCCACAGTGCCCAAAGCTAGGAAAACGCGGCTTATGTTGTGCACTGTCTTGTGGTACTTCAATGGCTTGCTATTGAACTTTTCAACACGTGAATGTGCCTCTTTCACGTCCATAGTTTCAAGGATTAGTTAACTTGGTAAGAAATCATATCCCTTATGCAGCTCCTGGCTGTCCAAATCACATTATCATTTACTACTCAATCACTCAGAAAATCAGCTAGACGCGATGCAGACTCGGATTTCAATTTCTCCGTCTTGAATAAATGGTCAATTTTACAAAAGATTACATCGGACTTCCCCCTCTTCGTCCAATCACAGTTCGTGTGTCGATGGTAAGTAGTTTATGTGCAAAAATCGTGAATGTTAAAGAAAAAAGGTTTTGTTAATTACAGCTCTTCATCTCTGATATCACTCGCCCAGTATTTGACCTTATTGCAACTGATGACAATGGGAAAAAACAGGAAGTCTATAAACAAACACAAGTGACATCTGTCATGTACAGCGTGCTTGCAATATAATAGCAACGCAACAGCTGCAAGTCACGTGACTAGGATTAAATTCACAGAAATTAAAATGGCAGCTCTTTTTTACTTGGTTGGATAGGGAATTGAGGTCGCTCTTATTGGGCCTACGGCTGTAAAGGAAACTGACCATCTCAACTGATTTCTCTGTCACGAAGAATTCAGCAGGAATTACCTTAATTAGACAATTGCTAACTCCTTAAATTAACACGCCCAATAAAATGCATGACTCTCGACACAACAACAAACACTGCAGTTTGCGGTGAGCTGAAAATATGAATCTCCATGGACAGCAACGACCACACGACGGGAAATGAGCCATCATCTTAAGCAAAGGTTCGAGACAAGACAATAATCTCATTAATGCGGCGTTAAATCCTCAAACTCATTTTTCTTCAAACAGCAGATAGCACATTTCTGAGCAGGTGTGTCCTTACTTTGAATACTTAAATAAATCTTCTGTGCCGTACTCTTGGCGTTTCTTTTTCCATGAAACTCTTCCTTCAATATGGTTACGTTTTCACATTTTTCCGTATGTATTCTTGCGAAAGATGACGGGCATGCATGTTTCAGTTTTCTAAAACTGGCACCTTCGAGTCCTTTTATCGATTATGTATTGTATGTATTTCTTACAGAAACTGACAAAAAAACAGCAACAAAATTCCATTATTACCCAGAGTTTCACTTCAACTGGCAAAAAATTAGAGCTAATTTGTTGTTATGTTTTTTCCACCCTGAGGAAAGGCAAATGTTAAATTATCAAACCATTTTTTACCTCACGTTTAAAAGGAGTAAACTCGATGGAAAGCGAATAAAAATGATAAGTAAATTCCCAAGGCAAAATACGAAGGAACTTAGAATTTCCGTGTTCCTTCACGTATAACATGCTCTAGGGATGGTGAATTCCTCTCGAGGCCAAAGGCTTTTTTCTTTACGTCAAGATAACCGCCGAAGCTGACTGGCATATATTTCCTGTGGCAGTGTTAGGGCCGATTTACACGATACGATTTTGTCGCATGCGACAAGCTCATGACAGGCCTAAGAAATGACTTTACGATTGTCGCAGCGTTTTAAAACATGTTTTAAAATGCTACAACATTTTTGCAGACGTACACAACAATCGTAAATCATGTCGTGGGCCTGTCGTAAGCCGTTGTCGCATGCGACAAAATCGTACCGTGTAAATCGGCCCTTACGGACGGTTCTCTGCCAAAATCTAATTATGCTCGTCAAATGTTTAAAATAGCATTTTAGCAGGTGCTTGACAAATTTAGTGTGCATCTCCGTAAAAAAGAAGGATTTCTAACTTCTATTCCATGTATTCCTATTTCGGAATATGGTCAATCGAACGCACCCTAAATCTAAACTTACAACCGAGCTTAACAAAGTGGAACATGTGAACAGATTCAATTACTACTACTAATGGACAACCACGCGATCATTTCGGTTTTAAAACTGTAATTGCAAATTGCTATTATTACGGTCAATTGGTTCATAAAGGTTGCTGGAAAAGACTATCAAGGCGTATTCTAAATCAACTGTAGTTGTAATTGGCGACGAGGCTTGGGCATCATGTTGTGACGTCATGACCGGGATGGGGATTGGCTCACTGAAAAAAACGTTCGGCATTTTGGGATGAAGGAAAAATTTTGGTCGGGATGGCGGGATTGAAGAACCCTCTTGGGGACCCTCCAAAAATATCGATTCTTATTTTTCTTTGGATTTCAAAACTATGTGAACTAAACACTAAGCGACCAAAGTTTTAAGCCTTGAAAAAGACACCTGTTTACTTTAACTGGGTTTTCCTATTTAATACACCGAATATTCACAAATGGCGGCCAACCTGGGTCGAGCTAGCGGCCAAGCATGACATCGAGGCGTTGTAGGATAAAACATTCAGGATCATTCAGTATTTTTGAAAAGGAACGACGAGTAATGGACTTCGACAACAATTGCTTTTTTCGCCTTCGGATATCATCAAGTGAGCTTTGTTTCTAATGTTATTTGGCTAACTGCGGTGTTATATACAAGACTGAAACCAAATCGCAAATTCTGTACGGGTTTAAAAGGATTCAAACACCTTGAATGCTTCACATTGTTTACTGAAGTCGCATCTCAGTTGTCTGGAAATTTGCATTTATTTTGTACTCAACTCTGCACAGTCTTCAGGTAAAAAAAAATTGGAAATGTGACAGTGAAGAATTATTTGAAAGAAAGCTTGTCGTCTATTTTGTTCTTCATTATTCACGGAAAAGGTTCTTCCGAAAAGGGTTTCTTCCTGAACTGAGAAATTTATTTATTCGCATACTGTGTGGTTTCTGCCACGGATTGTTTCTTGTTTGCATGCATGCAATTGAAACAGCAAGGGGCTTTTGCCTCTAATAGCAAATATGTTGTTTGTCTCAATAAATTTTACGCTGGAAAAGGTTTTTGTGAGATTTTTGGATACCCTTATGGAGCTCAAGAATGGAACGTCAATTGGCAATAGGCGGTGAAAAATAAATATCTGGAATCTTAAAAGCGACGAGTAATGGACTTCGACCACAATCTTTCGTCTGTCGAGCCCTTATGAAAGCAAATCAAAGTGAGCTGTATTTCTAATATTTTACTAAGTGTGGTGTTGCGTACAACACTGAAACCAAATGAAAAATTCTCTGGTAACGTATCGGTTTAACAAAGACAGAGAAGGTATCGTAAGTCGATTGTCTGGCTATTTATATTTATTGGAACTTATCTTTGCACAGTCTTCCGCGGGTAACAATTAGGTCTCTTGTTTTCACGCACGCAATGAAATAGGAAGGGTGTTTTGCCTCTAATAGCAAATATCTTGTTTGATTCAATAATTTTTCGCTGGAAAAGGTTTTTGTGAGATTTCCAGCCTTTGCGAATTCATCATGTTGTGTAATTTTCGAGCTTAAAAAAATTGTATACGTGGGTTGAAATGTGATACGGGAGGATTTTTGTGGTAGTGCAATGTAAGCAGCGCGTGCATAAGTCACGAAAATAAACAGGTCTGTTGGAGGCGTGCTTCAGTTTCAACAAAATGAGCCCTAAATCAGCAAAAATTTGTGATGCTGATGAATAATCAAGTAGCTGCTATTTCCAGAACGATGGAATTACCTGGTGATAAATAACCTCGTCTTGGATAGTAAATTTTTGACTTTGCAAAAGCTATGGTCAACCTCAAGAGTCAGGCGATTATGATCTTTGTGTTGAATTCACACATTTCTTGTAAAACTTTATAACACTTCAAAGAAAAAGAAAACTAACCAAAAACAAAAACCCAGTATCTTGCCGTCATTTGATACACTCAGATGCTTCACAGTTTCGCGAGTAAACAGGCCGCGGTAACTTGATCACGGCGCCCGCTGAATTCGATGTCACTTTCGATTTTGCGATTTACTTGTGGAGCCAAAAGTACAATAACAAAATTGAACGTAGTAACAAATCTCCCACAATGTTTTTCGCTGATGGTAACTTTTTATATTCGCCGTTCAAAATTAATGTTGTTTTCATGTCGTAAATTTTGTTGCTGATGACAAAATATTTTATTCTCGATCGAACGTCCTGAAAACTTCCTTCTGCTCTTCCTAAAAACTGTGTATCAATCATATTATTTACTTTTGCATCAATCTTTGTTTTGCATAAAGCAAGCTAACAAAATCTGTACCTTGTTTAGTTCGCATTTTCGTGCGTTAAAATGGAATTTTCGGTCCTATGGTTCCATTACAAAGTGGTGGTTTTTAATATGTATTTCCATACATCAACGGGTAAGGATGAAAATACTTCCATTGCAAGTATCCAAGTGTTCCGACGACGATTTTGGACAGGACCTGGCAGAACTAGTGCGTGGTGGGACACCTTCATATAAGAAGTTGTTCAGTTTGTGAAGAATGGCGTTACAATTTTAGGATGCCTGGAGGAACCTTATAGATGGTTTTTACAGTGACGTCATTAAAACGCAAGGTGTTTTGAATTTTTATCTTTGGGAGGTTAAAGATGACCCAGAAATAAATCTTTTTTCAAGTTTCGAGTTCCATGACGTCTTTCGTTTCGAAAATACAGCAGTTTGAATTTGCGAATTGTCACCTTGATACAAAGCTTTTGATTGAAAAAACTGTCTCTGTCTATGAATCTTAGCAGTCTGAGCGTTTCAAGTACATTATGAGATGTGTTCATACACATGTATTTTATCTTATGAGTGAAAAGTAAGCGCTTTCATCGCTAAATAAATTCCAGATGTTCGTGTGGATTTCTTGCCGCCATGTTGGTGGACCACCGTAGTGCACCAATATGGCGGCTCCATACAATACTCTATAAAGTTGCGTGATAAATAACTCAGAAACGATGTACCGCACAGACCTGAGAATTGGTGAGGTGATTTATAAATGCGTCTCCTACAACATTCCAAGTTTGGGTTATTTCATTGCACGGTTTCGATTTTATTTTTTTGTTGCGTGACAGTGAAAATGATCTAGTGAAACTCAGCGAAACCTTGCGCTCCTAAATCGAAGATAAAACCACCAAAATGAGATCACCTGTTGATGTTACCAAAAAAGTAACCTTCAAAAGCAGTTCCCCCTCGATGTCAGACCACAAAAGTATTCAGTTTTATTTTTCTAATCGGGTTTTACTTCTTACGCACTGATTTCGACATATTTTAGCGGAGCTCAGGCGTGCGAAGCGCGCCAGCGGAGCACACGTACCATGGGTAAAAAATTTTGGGAAATCTGTCGATCCGAGAAAATCTGGTTATGACGTCAGCGTTCGCACGCCCGTTCAGACTAGGGAGCAGGGCGCCCTGCTAGGGAGCTTTAGCAACGACAACGGTGACGGCAATGAAACGTCACAAATTTGCATATTTTGTGGTCAAAAACAATAGCTGTGCACGCTCTGCACGTGCATTTTTCATTTTTGTCCATTTCTTTGCCGTCGTCAGAAAAACAGCAACGTGAAATAGTCAAATTTGAGGGTTTTATGGAGGCGTCAACACTTGGAGATAAATTTTCATTTTTCTCCCCTAGATTATGCACCGCTCAGAACGTTTTCATTCCTAAGGGACTGCCATACTTTTGTCATATTAAAAAGCTTGGAATAGTCGTAAAGAGATTACAATATTGAGAATTTATTTTTTGAGATGACGTTCTCGTTGCCGTTCCCGTCGTCGTTGCTAAAGCTCCCTACTGTTGGGGTAGAGGTGGGGAGGCAGGACAGCGTCTGAGGACAGGAGTGTTCGGTCGGGTAATTATCCTTGGTGGGAAATCACGTGGCAGCGTTGCATTTGGCAACCCGCGTTTTTCTGGCGGGAAATCATATTAGGGAGTTTAAGCACGCGCGTTTTTGAGGCGCTGACGGTAACCGGAAGAGAACATTTAACGTGCCAAGACAGTGGTGTCTCCCCGATTTTTATACTTATCATCTCTAATGAAGAAAAGATACTTAGCAATGTGAGGTCGTGTTCTATTGGGATCAACCGTTTGAACCGCAACCAGTTTACGTTGAAGCAGTTGAGGTTTCCCAGTAGAACACTTTTCCAACCATTTTCGGTTGCAACGCGGTAACTCCTGGGAATCGTTATTACCAGACTTCTCGGCGTTGACAAGTTGAGGGAAAGCAACACGGCAGGAGCCCGCGGCCGACTTTAAATGGCCTGCGTAAACGACAGCGGTCGCTGCCAATGCTTTTTCAAACGTTTCAACCCAGTTTGATGGCGGTTGAAAAAGTTGATCAACCAAACCAACCGAACACGATTTCGTTCCAAATAGAAAGAAACCCAACCAACTAAAAACGGTTGATCCCAATAAAACCCGACCTAAATGTGGTTGTGTGAAGACAAGTTTAAAGGGGAAACAACTCACTTCCGGTTGCCGTCCGCGTCTCAAAATCGCGCTTGCTTAAGCTCCCTAATAGTGACGAGCAACGGGATAAAGAGCAAGAAAGAGCATGAGAGAAGAGGCGACGAAATTTGCAAAATTTAAGCGAAGAAAGCCTCGAGAGAAGCCGAGGAAAGATAAGAAGAGAAAATTTCAATGAAGAACACCGTAAAACCTAGAGAAATAGAGCGAGAGAAAAATACTTATTTACAACGGTTAGCTTTCAGGTAATCATGTTCTCCTTCTTGATGCATACGTTGCTGCCTTCCATATTTTGTAAAACTCGCTAAAAATACGAAGAAGGCCTGGAAACGTTTGCAATTCCGTGTTGACAGAGATTCTGGTATATTTCATTAGTCACCTTTATAGGCTTTTTGTGTGAAATGGATGTGCAGTCGAGGAGCGAGGATGGCACAGTCTGTTAATGCGCGGCCTTGGTGCATAAGGTCCTGAGTTCGATTCCAGAATCTCACATCCTTGTTTCGACTTCTTTCCTTTCTATGTAGCTTAAGTAGCTTTAAATACCCGTAACACGGAGCACTGATGGAAAGGGGGGTGTAAAATGAGCGCACCGTCGACCTCAGGTTTGTCAGTTGAATTACTGTTACGAGTTATCGACGTTTAATATGGTTGCTTTACTTTACTTTAATTTTAGTCGTAAGCTGCTTTGTCTGAATGAATGGTAAACTTATTTAAGTTGGACCATCTACATATCTCCACAAATACTACATTCAGTTGTTTAATAACTTCTTCAATATTCTCTCCTACAACTTAGGGGGTAGTGTCGTCTGCATATAGGTGTATTTCTCCGTTTGCGATTGCGTCACATGGGTCATTCACATAGCTTTGCTGGGTATACTCAGCATTGTAAGTGGTCGATAATACTGCAGTCTTCCTTGTGTCCATTTTTGTGGAGAGTTTTAACTGTTCTGATTTTCCATTTGGCTGGGTAAGTCATTTCTCTAAAACTTAGATTGTTTATGAATGAAACACCATAAGACAGTTGATTAGCCAGAACTTTCATTTCAATGCCATCAGGACCACCTGCCTTCTTTGTTTATATAATTCTTCACCCAGATTGACATTGTCTATGGTTGGAGTCAGTCTTAGCTTGTTACATAGGATGCAATAAGGGTTTGTGTTGCTACTGGCAAGCAGAAAGCTAATTTCTCTCCAATTGTAGCGAGGTAATAATTCATAGCATTTGCTTTCTCTTTATCATCACATAACAAAGTTCCATCTCCTTTTCTAATTGAACCTATTTTCCTTCCTTTTTGCTCTTTATAAGTCATTTTCCTTATAATGCTCCAATATTCACTTGATCCTTTTTCAGCTTTATTCAAAGTTTTATTCCAATACTCAGCTCCAGCCTTTCTGAGAGCTTTATTTACTTTGTTTCGTAACTCCTTGGACTTCCTTCTGTCATTTGGCTGTTTGGTTTTCTGTGCCTTTAATAACTCAAGTGAAGCTATGATCTTCGCAGTTATGAACGCAATTTATACAATTGCGTAGAGAAGCCTGAAAAATTCAGGACTTCAACGGGGTTTGAACCCGTGATCTCGCGATTCCGGTGCGACGCTCTAACCAACTGAGCTATGAAGCCACTGACGTTGGGAGCTGGTCATTTGTGGGTTCTAACGGTCCCGTGAGGAATAAATCACTGATGAAATGGTATATGAAATGAATCGTATATGAACTGCGGATATAAATCAAGTGAAGCTATGAATCGGAATCGCGAAGTCACGGGTTCAAACCCCGTTGAAGTCCTGAATTTTTCAGGCTTCTCTATTCATTTCATATACCATTTCATCTTTTAATAACTGTTTGTTACTTTTGTTCATCAGTTTCCTTATCTCACTATTCATCCATGTATATAGATACTGTGTCATGACCTTGGCTTTCCTTTGTTTTAAGTTTTTATGTTTAATATCGTTATACAGAGTCTCAAACATCCAATAATTATCATCTATATTACCGAAGACATTGCAAGAATGCCATGGAGTGATGGCAATCTCCCTCTCGAAATCATCTACATGGCTTGTTTTCCAATCATACACTAGCTGGATTTTAGGAGGTACTCTTGCTTTGAATAATTTCATAATGGCATAGCTAATTTAAGCCTGTGATCATCCATGCAGGTATCAAAAACTCCAGCTTTTGCGATCTTATTTTTAACACTTGTTATTGATAAATCAATCAGTGTTTCTGATGGTGTTGTCACTCTTGTTGGCTGTTTGATGACATTCACCAAAGTATACTTCCTGAGCACACTGATCAGTTTTATCCCTGAGTCACAGATATTAATTCTGATTTCTTCTTTTTAACAGGTCCCATTACAAGTATATTCCTAAGCAAGGTCGAGTAAACCATAAATCTAGAATTTGGTGGGCAAAAGCGGGAAGCGAATTGATAACGGGCTCAAACACAAGCCTCAATAGGCATATGCTAAAAAATACATTTATAATAAGCATTTCTGCCGTTTCTGATCGTTGTAGTGTGGCGGGAAAATATTTTATCCAGTCTCGTGTGTGAACAGAGTGATCAAAATGGAGGATAATACTTCATTTAAAGCTGTCAGATGCTGTCAGTGCACGCTTACACTTGTGGTGGAGAGAAGTTGCATGATCAACATGTCAGCCCAGAAGCCAATGTTTCTCGATTCCCTTTTATTTTCTTCAGTCTCTCTGGGTTCAGTACTTTGCTAGTAACCACATGTCTTCTCAAGGGGCTATTTATCTAAGACTTCTACCATGGCGCTACAATGATAGACAATACCAAAACAATATCGTGTACTGTTAGACCTACATATTACGCAAAGACAACTGTCAACATGTCATCCCAGAAGACAATGTTTTTCACTTCCCATTTATTTTCTTCAATCTTTCTGGGCTCAGTACTTTGCTAGTAACCACATGTCTGCTCAGGCTATTTACCCAAGACTTCTACCATGGCGCTACAATGATAGACAATACCAAAACAATATCGTGCACTGTTAGAGCTACAGTTACGCAAGGACAACTTGAATCTCCTGGAAGACAACACACAGCTCAGTTGACATTATGGAATAAATTGCTGTGTTACTTCACTACCACACGTAAGCAATTTAATTGCAACGTAATTTTTTTTAAAGAGGACAGGAATTTCTTCTTTCTGACAAATGATTAATTAATAGGCCGGTAGCCAGGTTTTTAACCTCAGAAAAGGATCTGTTTTGTCGTACGAACGTGTGAGGACCTGTGCGCCAAAGGGCCTCTGCTGGTATGACTTCTGGTATGACTTCTGGTATGACTTCTGGGTGACCCCAACCCCATATGTCATTTTGAAATGATTTTAATAAAGCATTTCAAATAATATTTACTAGTAAAATGACTTTCAAAAATCAATTTATACTTTCTTGAAAATTCTTGTAAATAAGATGACAAAGTGTGAATACGCTTCCTTTAATGTTGTAATAATAACAGTATATAAATTATTCAAGTACAACCCTTATAAATCTTTTAAATGGAAAGAGGTAAAGTGCATAATGGTAATTATTATAGCTCTTTTTCAAAGTTAGTTAACAAGGTGAACACATTCACAACTAATTGTTTAGGGGATTCTTTCGGGTGAGGGGGGGGGGGGTGGCGGGAATTAAAATAGAAATCAGAGTCTTTCTTTTTTTTTAGTACAGTTGACTATATGCCATTTATTTCTAGTGGTGGCATAGTGCATGTGATGTTCTCTGTAACATTTTCGGGTTTTAAAATTCCTGTGGTAAGCAGTTTTATGTAAGTGTAATTAGTACTTCGCCTCAGATGAGCAAATTTTGTGCAAAATAAATAAATAATTTAATTATGAACCATTGTCAATCTCTGTGTTTCTCCCTGCAAAATTAGTTCATGATGTATCCACACTGATTGGGATTTTTTAAAATTTATTGCAAAGCGTCGAAACTCGCTAGGCAAGATATCGCCGGGTAGCATTTAGGAGACGTGCGATCAAGCAACTGGCTCGAAGTGACAGATTTTAATAGGACAATGGGCTCACTTTGCTGGTCGCTTGCGCGCGCCTTGTCACTTTTAAATTTAAACTGTTTAACTCAAATTATTCTTTTGATATTTGTGTGTCGGCTGTTAAAGGCGATTCCCGTATCACGAATTATTTTCTAAGATTTGGCCACGAGAACGCATGAGCTGCCGACATGAGTCTCGTTCTCCGAGTTAGAATTTCTTGTGCTCGTAATTTCATCAACTTGAAACTTTCGCAGCTTAGGGCAATATGACAATATACAAATTGAAAAAGACTTCAAATTTAATGCTTTTTCAGTGGTTTAATTTTCAGACGTTAAAGTTTGCCAAGTCAAAGACAGAATGGGGCAGAGTGAGATGATATCATAACAAGATTTGGAGCCACTTTGTAGACAACATCGTATCACACAGAACCTGCTGTGTTCAGCCTTGCCACTTTAAATGACAATTTCTTCACACAAATCTTTTCTTTGGTTGTTGGGCTTACTGCAGCAAGCGGGAATTCCCATATCACGGCCTATGACAAAAGTCTCGAATAAGGGAATCAAAATATTTTTTGCCAAGGAAATTTAAACAATCTGGAGCACTCGTAAAGGAAAGCCTTGCGTCTTGGCTTAATCTGTTCGCTTCACGATTCAAAATCAGCCCTATTTCTTCTCCAGAACAATTCCCGACTCTATTTCGAGCATGTGGTTCAAAATTTCAAGGTTGGGAAGCTTTATAGCGAAATGAGATGTTCTTCGCCAATGAGCGGTCATTTTTCAACTCCATCTTGTTAGCTATTTATCGTTGTCCGCGCTTCAAACGCCAGTTTAGCCACATTTTTTAATGTAAACTCACGTTTCAATTTAAATGCGACTTACTTTATTATTAAGCAGCACTCCATTCTGAGTTGAAGTCTCTTAAATAAGGAAAAACAACGCCAGGAAGGCAAAACTATCCTCTGCTCCTTGCAGTTTCTTCACTTCATCGCCACACTTTCGACTCGATCGTCATCTTGGCTTCATTTGTGATTCTTCGCCGTATTTCCCGTTGTATTGAACCAGTATCAGTCATAAAGATAAGGTAATGCCCAAGTCTTTCAAATGACTCATCATTTTTGCATTCATTGTGTGCCGTCCTGTTGGAAACAGGCGATGAATATTAACGATGCCAGCACTACATCCGCCATTTCTCATCTTCCCGCGTTTCGAATGAATTTGACTGAAATTCAAGGGATTTTCGGGGTGATGTGGCGCATGCGCAACATTAGTCTCCTTTGTTCCGTACCCTAAAAACGCTCAGTCATATCGAAGCTATAATTTTAACATCCCACAAGATATAATTTGCATTTACAAGTTGACATTTAAGGACGGTACCTATCTCGAAGATCCTCGGATTTCCTATGGGTGGTGCTTATTAATACAGGGATATTTTTGCTCGGTTCAAAACTATGCCAAGAAAGTAGAACTTAGCAAGTGCTCTTGGTATCCAAAAAGAAAATTGGGGGTAACCATGAATTTTTCAGAGATAATTAAGCTTCAATTTGGAAAAGAACGTCATACATTGTTTTGTATTTTAAAGCTTTTTACAAATATTGTTGATTAATTATCGTCGAAAATTGCGTGGTTACCCCCAATTTTCTTTTTGGATTTCAATAACACTTGTTAAGATCTGCGTTTCCCGCATATTCAGTAAACCGCGCAAAATTCACCTTTGAATTAGTAAGCACCGTCCTGAAGGTTCCTTGATTATTCAAGCTACTTTCGTTCTCTTTGTTATCGATTCTTTCTGTAATCGTTGTTATGCATTCCTCTTTAGGTTCAGAGTTACATTAACATCTCTGTAACTTGCGAATATGCGAGACACATAAAAACAGTTCCACGAAAAAATCTATAGTGACCTTTTAAAAACAAGTTGAAACCTTTCAAACGGAAAATTACTCTTGACGATGCTCTCAGCAATGCACGCCTAAATTTCCCGGGGAAACCCTTTCGCTTAGTGCAGTCATTTGAATACAAACAGTTTTCTGCCTTGCAGGACAAACGCGGGTAATATTTACGCTGTCTCTCTGACGAATACGCAACAAAAGACGAAGACTTCTTCTGAAATTGGCGTCGCCGAACGCGTATATCATGGGGTTAATAATTGAGCTCGTTAATGTAATGCAGTGAAATAAAGGTCGAAGAGGGAAATTCCCAACACGCTTGATTTTCCTTCCCTTGAGAGTGTACGACGCAACCAAATCTAGAGTCAGTATCGGTCCCCAGCTGACGAGAAAACTGAGGACAACTATTCCGAGCATTTTCATAGCTCGCAACTTTGCCCTGGCTGTATTTCTGTTGACTATACCAGTCGCCTTAGTTTTTCGCCACAGAAAAACTGTTATCCTACTGTAGGAAAGGATTATACACAACAATGGCGCCATAAAAGCGAATAAGAAATAAATTGTAAAAGATATACGACGGTCTGAGGCTCGTGAAGTTCCTGGAGTGCAATGTCTTGGAGGTTCTCTTAAGAAACGTCTTCGATGGCGAGGAGAGAAGAATTTCTCGGAGACTGTAGCACTGACGATAAATCCAGAACAGACCAACATCGCATAAATCCAAATAAGTAGCATAACCACACCTGTTCTAGGGTTAAGACTTAAACTGCGAATGGGATATAAAATATGAACGTATCGATCGATTGCAATTGCTGCAAGAAGAAGAATTGTTACTGCAGCACAAGTGTACGTGGAAAATATAGTAATCTTGCATTGTTCTATGCTTAATCCTACGCGGTGTTTCGCTGAAATCTGGCGGAAAAAATTAACAGCTCTGTAGATCAAGTCTGTTATTGCTAACTGGAGAATAAAGAAGCTGGAAAGCTTTGAAGTGAAACGAGATGTTCTCAATTTGTAGACTCTGCTCATGACTACACAAACAAGGATGTTTTCCATTGTGCCTACAGCTAAGAAGACACAGTTAATATTGAACAATATGTTACGATACATCAACATCTCGCCAGCCTTTGTAAACCTACGCTGTTCTCTATCCAAATCCTTTGAGGGCCAGTTAGCGTGAACCAGAAGGCAGAACCAGCTCTCATGCAAGAGCTTTAATTTGTTAAATCAGTCAATCTTCAAACTGTGCAACGGGCAGGACTTGAACTCGGTGAACGGCTTAATTAGCTTTGAGTTGGTATCTACTCGTATCCTTGCCCTTTGTCCGAGGTTGGGTTACCGATTGTCGAGTTTTTCAATATCCTAAGCTTGATTAAAAAGGCACCAAATTTTCTTTCAATTTGCAGTAGCATGTTTAAGTCCGCTGTTTATACACAGCTGAAAAATATGCTCAGCTGCTACATCTGCCTCTTTGGATATTAGTTTCTTATTGATGTGATATTATTTTCACACCTCCTCAAACCCGTGTTGAAAACCAGTGACATCAATTACAAGTACGGTTTGTCATACTCGGTTCTTCAAAGAAATATGTTCATCACCGGTACGTTTCGTTCAAACAAATGAAAAGAAAACAAAGAACTCTAAAATAACAGTTTACTTTTAATCATCCCATGTGCATGCAATTTACTAAAGCAGAGTCAATAACTGTATGCAAATCTACAAATGATCGGAACAGAACGAAATGATTTTCGTTTGTAATTAATCATAAACTCTCTTATATTTAACTCCTTCTGTCATCTCAGTGACAAGTAAGTGCATCTCAAATATCATCACGTTTTTTTTTCAAATTAGTATTCGGTACCAAAACATTTATTATGAAACTTTCAGTATGTAGGTTACACTCAAGTGCAAGTGATCATCGCGAACGCATTGCAATGTATAGGTAATCATATGATTGCAAGTGCAATTTGGAGTAAATTACCCTGCAAGCAGTCTCTTTCGATCTTCCTAGACAAGTCGGGAAGAGGAAAGTCTGGAAAGTAGACTCTTCTCCCCGCCTGCACATTTCGTATTGAGCATCCGTTAAAAATTTAAATGCATTCGCTCAGTCACGCGCGACCAGTAGCCACACATTGAAAACAAACAGTCGGGATATTTTCCAACAACTCTGGCAAACACTCGACAATCAAGGAATCATTTCATTGGAAACTCATGCAAGATAGTCCATACTCTTAAAATGCTATTCCATTTTTTTACTGAAAAATTTATAGGTTTCTGTCAGACTAGTTTCTGTAACCGACACATAAGACGGAAAAACTCATGGGAATTTACCACGCTGAAATATTGATGACCCGAGCTATTGAGAGACATGAAGATCAAGCTGGACTGACTCATCCAATTCTTTGGATGAGCGGCAAATCAAAGAATGTGGAGGCGGCGAGCAGAGTCTACTTTCCTCTTCCCGACTTATCTGGGAAGATCGAAAGAGACTCTGCTCGCAGGGTAGGAATAAATAAATATTTAATGGCTATAACCACTCTCATATCCAACAAGCGCGAATGGAATAATTGTTTTATAAAATTCCTTAAACTCCAAAAGTTTAGAAGTACGAAATACGAGCGAAAAAAGAGAGAAAATCCTAGCGAAATCGAAAAAAGTTGATGAAGATGCGATGTTGTGTACATGTAATACCTCGTGGTCAGAAAGACGCAGGCTCATCACAAAAACATTTCTTACCTTTTCGCTTATCTCTAAGCTTCGAAAGTGATCCAAACTTTCCACAAAAACCTTTTTCTTTTGCTTTATACCGAAAGAAATTTCGCTTTCTGGCGTAAACGTTTTTAGTTTAGCAACGCTAAGCGCAATCATTTACCATATAAGGTCAAAGTAAGGTATATGAGCTGATAACCGAGATTGAGTGAACCAATCAGAGCACGAGAATTGCATTATCCGAGGTTGAGAATTTAATAAATACATATATATATATATATATATCGCTCAAGGCATAAAATGTTTTTCTCCGATGAAAAATGTCATTCAGGGGTTGTCCGTCCTTGGTCTCTGGTCAACCTGTGAATCCTGGATCCTCCTTGGCATGCGCTGTTGGCTCGAGAGTCCCTCTTAACTTGTACCAAGAGATTATGAAGTTGAGAGAAGTAATCCCTCATATTGGCCCTATTCCCATCGTAATCCCTCTTAGGTTATTTTTAGATGATGTCAATTTTCCCGCGGATAATGTTACTTCTCGCGTTACGTGGATATTTTGGGGAGGAGAGAAAGTGCGGCAAATTTTGTACGATGTCATTCTCTGTTTTCAAAATTGAGTTTCATAGCCTGATAAAATTCATTGTCTGCAAGACACAGGTTTCAAACATATATCCTTGGAATTCCTTAACTGTCTAGTTTACAATGATACCAAGACAAAATTCTGTCGCTTCCAAAACTCGTTCCTGTCAAGATACCGTTTGCAATCATATATCATGGAAATCGGTTAACTATGAAATTCACACTGATACCAATTTTACGATTGT
>NC_090870.1:45635313-45640313 GCF_036669935.1 Montipora foliosa
TTACGTTTTTTTTATTTTTTATTACTTGGTTGCCTATGGGCAAACCCAGTCGAGGTCTGCGTTTAGTTTGTTTGTTTTATTTATTTTATTTTTTTTTTACAATACTAAACAAAATGTACATTACGATACAATAGCCATACAGTACAATGGTAAACACTTTTAACATTACAATACAATAACCTACTAATAAATCAAAAAATCAAATAATACATCAAAAGTAGTTCACCTCTATGACAACACTTTAGCAGGCCATATGTCCTATTATTACAGGGTAGATATCTAAGGCACTCAAGAGGAAACCTGATGTTAAGGATTTGATAGAAATATCTATATTATGTATGTATGAGGACTCAGTTTATCGCATTGTTGAATCATAGGTAACGTAAAAACGGCTCCCATTTCTTTGGAATTGTTTGGGTGTTTTCAATGGAATCGTTCACATACTCATTGTTTTCAATTTGATAAATATGCTTAAAATAACGAAGAAAATCATCTAGTTTGGGTTTTCTTTCTCTGTGTCGGCATAACCAGATGTAATATTTGGCACTCAAAAGGCAAAAGTTTATTTGGAGTTTGTTTTCAGTCAGGTTATCTGGCCTCAGACCCAACGCAGTATCTTCTTGCAATAAAACATCAATAACCTGACAATCTTGCAGCCACGAAAACACACTATACCAAAAAGGTTCTGGTGTTTTCACACTTCCATTTTCTGTTTCGGATTGGCAAAAAGAGCATTTTTCGCTTTCTACTACTCCTATCTTTTTAAGAAAATTACTGGTTGCCAAACGGCATGTTAAAATTGAAGGTTATGAGTTTCGAGCTTTTGGTACATTGAAAGGCCAATTGGTAAGCTGCGCTCCAGTCAATCTTTTCATCTTGTGGGAGGTTAAGATCATTGCTCCATTTCTCCTGACATGAATGAGGTTGCGCACTTTCGAAAGAGATTAACTTCGATCTTATATACAAGTCTATTTGGCTTTGCACACTCTAGAAATTTCGTAAACATACATTCATATTTGTGGTATACTTCGTTTTTATGAAGACTTTTGATTGCAGAAACTATTCCAAAGTAGTCAAGGAACCTGATTTTAAGGTTATATTTGTTTTTAAAATCAGTCCAAGTGAGAAAGCTGGTGGAGTTGTCCTATAAATGTTCAACCTTTGTTACACCTTTAGCGTACCAATCTTTATAAAAAACAGGTCTATTACCGATCCGTATCAAGGAATTGTACCACAATGGCAACGACAACAAATGATCCTCAGATGACACTTTTGCCTCAAAAAAAACTTCACTCCAGATTTCCAGAATTTCCTTAACAAAGGGGCAAGATATTGTGGTCAAACTTAAATATCCTTCTTATTCAAATTACCTTTTAATAGTACGTCTCCTCCATACTGTTGGAGTTCCAAATCAATAAAGGTTTTCCAGTTACCGCGGTTATTAATGTCAAGGTACTTTTTGATCCAAGTGGCTTTTAAGGATTTATTGAAAGAATCTATCTATCATTTTCATTCCTCCTTCTGCGATATCGTTTATCACAACATTTCTTTTTATTTTATCGCCTTTACCGCTCCACAAAAAATTAAAGAAAACTTTGTTGATTTCCTTCAATACTTTTTCATTTGTTCCCAAAGAGGAACGAATATATACTAATTGAGATGCAGCAAGACTCTTTATTACCGTGAGTTTCCCTGTAAGGCTAAGCCTGCGAAATTTCCAGCAACCTAAGATCGCTCTTACTTTTTCTAGTTTCTCATTGTAATTCTGAAGCATGGTTATATCTGGATCATGTTGTCGAGAGCCATACACCAAGAGTTTTAACCTTTTCTCTTTGCCATTTGAAGTCAGCGTCAGGGCATAGCTTAAGAGGCGCGTTCGCTTTGGAGCCTATCCATAAGGCCTGCTTGTTTTTTGCTATTGAGTCTGAGGCCAGATGCCCTGCTAAAACTATCCAAAAGCTCTATAGACTCTTTTAGAGATTCCTCAGAACCGTCTAAAACAAGTGTTGTATCATCGGCATACTGACTCAGTTTAATCTCGGTGTCCTTTTTAGTTATGCCCTTGATCTTCTTGCTTTTGCGAAAGGTTTCGGCAAGAGAAAATGAGGGGACAGAGAGGGAGGCTCAAGGCGTTGGCCGGGATATGTTATGTCCACGAAAGTTATTTTTAGACGAGCGGAAGTCTTTGTTCTAGCGGAAGTCTGTCTTCTGAGACGTCCGCATGCAGTCTTGCCTCGCTCTAAGGTTCTTAGTGAAAAGAGAAAATGATATCGCACGTGGAAGGCTGATGAATATATATTTTCTTTCAAACATCGGACCGAGGTTGGCCTGCATGCAGACGTCTCGGAAGACTTCCGCTCGTCTAAAAATAACTTTCGTGGACATGACATATCCCAAGAGCTGGACCGGGAGCCTCCTTCTCTGTCCCCTAATTTTCTCTTGGTTTCGGCCATTATTTCTGCTGCAAGAATGAAAAGGTAAGGTGACAACGGGCAGTCCTGCCTTACTCCCCTGCTGAGTTTAAAGAAATTACTCGACCATCCGTTGTTAAGGATACAGCTTTCAATGTTACAGTAAAACACTTTTACCCATTTGATGAGAGTTGGTTCAAAACCAAAATGCTCAAGGGTTTTGAATAAAAGGCCATTCGAGAGAGTCAAAAGCTTTTTCAAAGTCAAGAAGAAGGAGAAGTCCCGGAATATCTTTTGCTACTGTATATTTGATAACGCTGTCTATAAGCCGTAGATTCTCCCCTATAAATCTGTCTTTGATAAAGCCTGTTTGGTCATGTGATATAAGCTTAGGGAGCATACTTTTTATCCGGCTTGCTATAGCTTTAGTTGCAATCTTATAATCGCAGTTTAAGAGCGTGAGTGGTCGCCAATTCTTTATCAAATTAGGATCCGTATCTTTCTTTGGAATCAGCTTGATAACACCACGTCTTTGTGAGACTGAAAGCTTTCCAGCATCGTAAGAGTAATTTAAAGCACTAATTAAAATTTGACTCACATCCCTCCAAAAGACTTTGTAGAATTCACATGGCAATCCATCCGTCCCAGGTGTTTTATCAGAGGTTATGTTTTTAAGAGCCTCCAGGCCTTCTTTTTCATTGATTAGCCCTTCGCATAACAGCCGTTCTTCTTTATTCAAAACCTTTTCATTGTGATGCGGCGCAAAAGTGAAAGCTGTGATATATTCCTTTGCTGTGGTAGAATATAGGTCCTTATAAAACGTTTCACATTGACTTAATATCTCTTTATCTGTAAGGGCAAAAGCATTGTCATCTATTTTGAGCTGAGCTATCGTCGCTTGTTTACAGTGCCTCTTTTCCAAATTCAGAAAATATTTCGTGTTTTTCTCACCTTCATTATACCATCGAGATTTCGATCGCAAAATCGCTCCTTTTGTTTGGTATTCAACTATTCTTTCTAATTCCTGTTTCTTTGTTTCTAGTTGCGCCCACAAAATTTTGTTTTTAAGAGTCATCTACTGAAGCGTCAGATTTACGTTTTTCTAAAATTGCTATTGACTGTTCGATTTCGTTCTGCTCTGATGCCATTTTCTTCTTTTTCTTTATGCCAAAATTAATAGGACTCTCTCTCACTTTCAATTTCACCATTTCCCACAGCAAGCTAGGGTCAACAGGATCGTCGTTTGCGTATTCTTCCTCAGTTTTCTGTATGGTTGATTTAATCTGGCTTACGTATTCAGTCTCTTTTAAAAAAGAAGTGTTAAGTTTCCAAAATCCCCGGCCTCTGGCATTGGAATGTACAGAGAAAAACAAAGCAATCGTCGAATGATCCGTTTTATATAGACTTACGTTTTTGTCACAAATGATCCCAGAATACTGTAAGGAGCATCTTGACTAACGTGAATTTTTCGGACAGAGCATGTGGGGTTGGGGGGTGGGGGGGGGGGGGGGGAGGGAAGGGGAGTTTGCGCTCTTGCCGCAATTTCTTCGGTCCCCTTTTTCTTGAATTTCTGGATCCGCCCCTGGGTCTTATCAGTTGACCCTGAGATGGGAAGGCAACAAAACGTTGGTGATGAAATCAACGATTCCGGAAATCCATATCCCAACAATTCTTGGCTCTTTGTTTGACTTTGATAAAGTATAAATTAAGTTCATGGCTGTTACATCGTAGCTCTACAATTCTTCTTTGTCACATTTTGTTTTGTAACTTCAAAACTTCCGTGGTCGTTGATTTTTCTATGATGTTAAAAACCTGTCAAAAAGTTCGAGTTAGTTTAAACAGTACGATTACTCTGGTGCTCGTCATTGCAACAATTCGCATGTAAAAACGTCGAGGCGATCCGGACGTGAGCACGTGTTACATTTTCCGACGAACCAATTAACCTCTGATTGGCAGTGACCGGTACGGATGATTATGACATGTCGTCTCTCAACGCGTCTCTCATCTCAGTTCATGTGAACTACAACTGAGTCAACAGAGGTCAAGTACGAAACATGGCAATGGTAGATTATGTTAGTACATGACAATGACAAAAGACCTGTTTCGAACCATCTTGACAGACAAATTACATGTATTCGTGTAGGGCTGACTGATATTCATGACATTATAAAGGCAGAAATCTCGATTCACGCACTACAAATTTAAAGGATCAAGCCTCACGGTTAATATATTATTCACGAATCACAGCTGTATTTCTTCAGTTTTGCCGATTCACGCTCTTTTTTGGGATCAATTCACGGATCACGCGAAACCCCTTCCAGACCCTGTGCCTAAACTGATTCAAAATTGCGGAAATCCATGAAATCCTGGAACTTTGCAAAAGCAAAAGATAATGGTGGACTGTAAAGCAAAGTAAAGTAGATTAATTCGGTTTCAGTCAAGACAAAACCAACCAGTGATCAAAGAAAATTCTGAACCGTACCCAACCTCATTCAAATCCAACTCGTTAATGTCCAGTTTTAATTATTTTTTTTCTGTACAACAATATATATATCGCCACGTTTGATGATGATGAACTTGTCTCCTCTA
>NC_090870.1:45645313-45670313 GCF_036669935.1 Montipora foliosa
CCTGTTTTGGCTTGCATGTCAGATCATTAGTTGTATTTGTTTTCTTTTTCTTTTCTATATGTATCGTGTGCAATGTAAACTTCTGTTATGTTAAATTGAAAAAAAAATTAATAAATAAAAATAAATAAAAAAACCAAGAATAAACTAAAGTACAGAATACTGAAAGTGCACTGTATAATAACCTATCTCTGAAAATTTGAAAGCAATATACGCAAGATCATCCCTAAGCAATGATGCTTTTGCCACCCAATAATAAGTTATCAGTTTTTTGATGGCCAATATCTGGCTCGTTATTAAAATTAAAACGCTTAAAATACTTAGGAGATTTAACCAAGTTTGACAAGTTCTTTTAACTTTTGAAGTCAAATTGTAAACAACATGATGTCCTAATTCTATGCACGAGAAAACTCTTATGTTAATGATACATGTACAAAGTAAACGATGACAGCAAAGAGCTCCTTATGTACATTTACAAAGCATTTTAAACATTATAACTCATACATTTTAAAATTCGGAAATCAGGATTTTTGTTTTAATCTTTTAACGAGTTCACCGGGGTTTTTAGCGAATCATCATCTGGAGATGCACTCATCTGACATTAGCGATTTCTGTCATTAGCAAAAAAGCAAGGCAAAGGTCTATAGTATTACCACGATGTACTAATTAAAGTAAATAATTCGATATCCTTTTAGCTGGGCAATGATTTCTTGGTAGTCATACCATTTGATTCGGGAAATGCAGTACGAATAAACCTTACTTAGAGTAAAGAACCTGTTCTTATCGATGTCCTTCATCCAAACGAGATTTACAAACCTTGGAACTTGGTTAATTCAGTAATGTGAATGTCACAATTGGCCTCTATAGTCCGTTCAGCGACGGGAGAAACACGGTTATTTACATTACTCCTTTCCCCAACATGAAACAACAAACGAAGGCTCTTCCTGAAGTTTGCATCGCCGAGCGCATATATGAGAGGGTTAAAAATCGAACTTGTTTGTGTGATACAGTCAAATAACGGGCGCACGGGAAAGACCCCGATAGAAATTGTTCCTTCTTTCTTACGATAAGACTCGATCATATCGAGAATCATTATTGGTGCCCAGCTGAAAAGAAAACTGAGTACAACTATGATAAATATTTTAATGGTTCGTAATTGCGCTCTTGCGGTGCTTCTGTTTCCAAGATCACTCGCCTTAGTCTTTTGCTGGAGAGAACTTATTATTTTGGTGTAGGAAAATACAATTACACACAGTGGCACCAAGAACGCTAATGAAAAATAAATTGTAAAAGGTATCTCTCGGGTCGAGTCACGGGAAGTTCCTGGGATGCAATGTTGGGGAGGTTCTCTGTAATCCATCGGGTGGCGGGTGTTATTATTACACATCGAATTTGGGCAAGCGTTTTCCATCGGGTGTTTTCCATGTGGAGGTGGCTTCTTAGAGACTGTTGCACTGAAGATGAAGCCTGAGCATATCGCCATAGCACAAATCCAGATCAAAACCATGATCAAATATTTTTTAGGTTTAACACCGAAAGTCCGGATTGGAAATATGATGTGAATGTATCGATCGGCTGCGATTCCTGCGAGAAGAATGAACGTAATGGCAGCACAAGTGAAGGAAGAAAATATAACGATCTTACATTCTACCGTGCCCAACTCCAAACGTTCTCTCTTTGATGTCTGGCGAAAGAAATTAACAGCTCTGAAAACTAAGTCTGTGATTGCCAACTGCAAAAGAAAGAAGCTGGATAGCTTGATAACTGAATGAGGGGCTCTCACCTTGGAGGCTTTCCATAAAACTAAGCATACAAGGATGTTTTCCACAATGCCCAAAGCTAGGAAGACCAGGCTTATGTTGTACAATGTCTTGTGGTACGTAATCAGCTCGTTATTGAACCTTTTACCTTGTGATTGTGCCTCTTTCACTTCCATAGTTTCAAGGGTTAGTTAATTTGGTATGTTATCATATTCCTTCTGCAGTTCCTGGCTGTCCAAATTATCATTTCCTCTAATTTCACACAGAAAATTAATCAGCTAGACGCGATGCAGAAGGGGATTTCAAGTTCTTCGTTAATCTCCTGCCTTATATAATTAGTCAATTTTACAAAAGATTACATCTGTTTAGATGCCCCCCTCCTCGTCCAATCACACTTCGCGTGTCGATGATAAATAGTTTACGTGCAAAAATCGTGAATTTTAAAGAAGAAAAGGTTTGCTTAATTACAGCTGTTCATCTCTGATATCACGTGCGCGGTATTTCACCTTATTGCAACAGATGACGCTGGGAAAAAAAAGGAAGTCTCTAAACAAAGCACACGTGATATCTGCCACGCACAACGTGCTTGAGATCTGCTAGCAGCACTGAACGTCACATTACTAGGACTCGCTTCAAAGAAAAAAAAATCATTATAGGGGCCCCAATGTTTTTATTCTATTTTATTATTTTTATTATTTTATTTATTCCACACACACACACACACACACACACACAAAACAAACAACTTACTGACAGAAAAGACATATTTAAATATTTACAGTAAAACAGTATACATTGCTTCCCATACTGAAAAGAAAATCAAAGCATTAAAGTTTAAGGGCTGTCGGTTGCAAGGCTGTTGCGAAAAGGCGGTGAAGGATTTGTTGGTTTAGGGACTTATCAAAGTAAAAGAAGCAAGAAAAAAGAGCGGTTTTCTAAATTAAAGTTTTCAGTAATTCCCACTTCGTTTGTAAGGTGCCTGCAGTCTTTTGTTCAAATAGATAGGTCGACATAGATATCTGAAAAAGGCTTCTACCTTTGGTAGCGTTTTATTGTTTTTACAAATCCAGATATAATGTCTTGCTAAAAGGAGGCAAAAATTCATTTGACAATGATTTTTGGAGGAGTCTGGTATCAAACCTAATGCTATAAGAAGATTGAATTGGTAGTTTTCTGGAATAATCTGAGACGAAATAAAGCGTTGTATTAAGAAGGTCCAAAAAGCGGTCACTCTGGGACAGGACCAAAAGAGATGACTAAATTTTTCTGGTTCATCTTTGCAAAAGGAGCAGTTTGGGTCGTCTTGTAGGCCGATTTTAACTAAGAATTCGTTAGTTGCTATTCGTCTGTACAAAACCTTGAACTGGAATTCGAGAAGTCTTGTGCTTGTACAGCACTTAAAAGCTAGTTGGTAAGTATCATGCCACTTAATACATTCTTCGACTTCTATGCCGCATTCCGTTACCCATTTCTGCTGAGCCTGCCTAGGAGGTACAATTTTCCTGGATATAAGTTTTGTGTAAACTAGTTTGTTTACTTTTTGAGCTTTCAGTAGTTTAGTTGAAAATCTTTCATACTTGTTTTTAGGATCATTGGGTACAAAGCTGTGTGTTTTCCATACCTAGTCTGCAATTCTGTGAGAGAAAGAAAATTATTGGAATAGTCCTTCAAATCTTTCACCATAGTAATACCTGCACAATGCCACTCAGGGTAGTAAACGGGGCGGTTGTCAATTCTAATCAGCGAATTATACCACAAATTTTGGTTGAGAAAGTGATTCTCTGAAATTATTCGGTCTTCGAAATTAATTTCTGAGGGGCCCCAATGTTATCTTTCACTTGGTAGGGTAGGGGGTTCAGGTGGGTCTTGGGCCTGTGGCTCTAAAGGAAACTGACCATCTCAATTTCTCTATAACGAACAATTGGACAGGAATTACTTTAATTAAACAATTGTTAACTCCTTAAATTAGCGTGCCCAATAAAATGCATAACTCCCAAGACCACTGCAGGTCGCGTTGAGCGAAAAATCTGCATTGATGAGAGTCCGCTGACAACGTCACGAACACACTAAGGGAAGTGAGTCATTATCTTAAAGCACAGGTTCGAGACAAGACAATAGACACCTTAAGATACCCCGATTTTCACGCACGGGTACGGCTAGCGCCGTTTTGAACTCATTAAATGATCACGTGACCGCGTCCTTCCGGTAAAAGCTACACGTTTTCTCGGGGTAATCAGTGGTCTACACGTGAGTTCGCGCCCGGTAAAAATGGAGAAACGGGTAAGTTTTTATGGTCTTTAACTTTGCTTATTAGACCAGAATAGTATCCAGATTCTTGGATAAACAATTGTTTTTCTGATTTGAAGCGTTTTGGGATTACGAAAAAGTTTTGTTGAGGCACAAATGTGGAGAAATTTTTGCTTGTCAAAAGGTCGTGCTGCTTACCAAAACATGCATGACTGTGGTGTAGTCTCTTCGCGAAATTTTAGTTGAGACACATTTGAAATAGACTTAAAATACAACAGGTCATGAACCACGATGAAAAAAACCTAAATTAAAATTACATACTTTATGTTGACTTGAAAGGATACTTCTTGATTAAAACGTTTTGATAGAAGTAAAGGAGGCTTCTTCCATTTTTGAGGCTAAGGAATATTTGTAGTATATTGTAAGAAAAGACAAAAAAAGTCAATTAAATCTGATACATAATGTTTTCGGCTTATTTCAGACGATGTTCAGATGGCATATGAAACACGATATAAAACATAATCGTAATAGCCAACCTTATCTTCTGAGCCGCCATCTTGCTTCAGATCGTACCTGATGTCACCCGCTTTTCCGTGTAACCGAGTACGGGTACGGTCCTACCCGTACCCGTACCTGTACCCGTACCCGTACCCGGAACCGGGCTATCTTAACGTCTCTAATGATCTCATTTTTGCGACAACCCGATACCGAACTAACCTGCGATCAGGCCCAATTGAGCAACGCTCTTATGTCCTCTTAAGTCGGCGCTCACTTCGTCCCCTCGCGTAACGAAAATAGAGCCTGATCGCAGGTTAATATAGAACCTTCATTTGAAAGATCTTCTCGCACAGCACTTAGTCGTAGTTTTTGCAGATGGAAATGAAGATGCCGTCAGAACCGGGTTCAAATTACGGTGACATCCTATTTTGCGATCAGAAGATAATTTTACGAAGAAAAATATTTATCAAACTACCTTTTAGCGAGAGAAAAAAGTCTTGTTTTTTCCGTTCTTCGATTCTTGTCCGCCGAACACGTCCGTTATGTTTTCAGATGCACTCAAACGAGCACAAACAAAGCACTTGAAAGCAAGATTGCGATTTTCTTCAGCTTCAACTGCGTCAAATTCGTTTCTCTTCCAACAGAACTTCAAGAGAACAAAACACTTAAAAGATATGTGAATTTTATGCTAGAGGAGGCGAGTCCTTACTTTGAAAACTTCAATATATCTTCGGTGTTGTACTCTTGGCGGTTCTTTTCTGTGAAACTCTTCCTTCGAAAAGGCTACGTTTTCTCATTGTTATATGCATTCCACGGTCATGTTTAGTAAATTTTAGCAGGTGGTCATGACGTTTTGCGTTGTTTTCGCGATTGTCGCTCTTCAGAATTTAATTAAAACGCGAAAAAACCGAAGGGAGGAATTTAGTCAAGAGGAAAAATCCATGCTCTTTATTTTTTTTACATTTTTGTCCCAAAATGAGCAGGAAATGCGCACATCAGCGCTTCAGCAAATAAATCTGAGATAACAGCAATATTTCAAGAATACCCAAATTTCTTACGGGGAAAAACACTTGACTGAGAAAGATAATTCACTATTCGTTCAAAATAGGTGCTTTTGTTTATAGCTTGCAATTGCTTTGTTTGTAATTCGTTGAAAGGGTGCACCAGATTTGTGATGACTGCTTGTTTGTTGTTGACGAAAAACAAGTCTCTCCATGGTTTGAATTTCGCAGTTTTTCACTCTATGGCAAAAGTTCTTGATTCATTTACCTGTGATCACCGACAAAAAGTGAGTGTTTCAACGATGAGTTCTTCAGTGCAAACATGTGCAGGTTGCATGACTGCTATTAAGGAAAAGTACCTTCTGAAAGCAGTGGACAAATTCTGGCATACGACATGTCTGAAATGTTGCGAATGCGGAGTTGTTCTGGAGCAAGTTGGAAAGTCGTGTTTTGTAAAAGGTACCGCCATATTATGCAGATATGACTACATGAGGTAAAGCATCTTTGAATCTTCGTCCAATTTTCTTGTTTATTATCGATAGCGGCTGTAGCTAATGTTCAAGGGCTGGCAAAGTTCAGTTGATTTGAACGACTCTTTCCGAAGTTAGAGAGTGTGGTTCGATTCTTGGTGACTCAGTTCAGCGACGGTCTGTCTATACGTTCCTCTCGATTATGAGCTTTAGCTTGACTACCCCCTAAAATGGAGCAATGGCGTAACTGAGACGGCAGCCTGTCAATTGCTCTGGATGGAAATTAACTGTCAGTTGTGATAACTGTGTAGCATTCTAGTGCCAGAACTTACTAACGTGAAATGAATTTTTTTTATTTTTCATGTCAAGGGCGTTCATATTTCATTTACACTTTTTACTTTAAATTACGTTGTAAATTTTGCCTGTTGATGGAATGAAATTTTATTCACGGCTAGGATGATCAGGTGTTCGGAAAAACACTTGTCGACGATACCACAAGAATCTGAGTTATTGGGTTTTGACAATTACTAGTACACGAGTATTACATCATTAAAAAAGCGAGTTAGGACTGTCTACAGCTGCAGGCCGCGAATCGACGAGCAAGTATCTATATCATTCGCCTGCTTCGCTCAACTGTCATTCCCCGGCGCCCCGCTTAAAAGTTTGCATCGCATCTAAAGCATGGTAATTTCTGAAGCCGCGCAGATCAGGTAAACGTTTTTTGAACAGCTTATGTTAATTGATACTTCCGAAAACGTTATCTCGTTCCCTTCATTAAAATGTTGAAAAACAACCACAGCTGAGCATCAGCTAAAGATAACGCTGGTTTATCGAAAAAGGGGATAAAGTAATTCAGTTTGCACAGAAACCCATAAGGGTTGAAACATGTAACGCGCGTTCACAGCTTCCGAATATTCAGTGCGAACTGAGTGGTTGAATGTTTCAGTGCTAAGTACCATATTTGGAAACCCCTCGCTCTTGTTGTTCCAAATATGGTACTTAGCAAATTGAATATTCAGAAGCTTGTTTTCTAGCACAAAAGGGGCCGTTACACGTTTCAACTCTTATGGGTTTCTGGTTTGCATTATTTGCAGGTTGTATGGCAGCTCTCGTACGTGTGCAAGATGTGCTGAACAGATTCCCGCCTTTGATGCAGTTTTCAGGGTGCGACAAAAAGTGTACCACGTGTCCTGCTTTACGTGCACAGCCTGCAAAAGACGGTTGAAGACTGGTGACAAATATTACTCCATAGATGACAGAATATTTTGCGAAAATGACGGCGGCTTGGCTAATAAAAAGGACAAGGGATGAGAAATGCAATAAGAAGCAACCCTAAAGAGAGTAGTAACCTTGAGGCATGTAATTCTCTAATTATCGCGCAAGACCCCTCAACAGTACACTAACATCTCAATCGTGCACAGGAATCCATAGTCATGGGATCCAGTCGTGCTGAATCTCTGTACGGTGGCCAATTTACATTATCAACTCCGTTGATAAAACCAAATTTTTGTCTTAATCCCAATTACCATAAATTAATGACGAAATAAAATTGCTCTTGGAAAGGAAAAACACAAAAATACTACGCTAGTGGTAAATGCCGCAGCGGCGAGGTAAGAAATAAGACAATAGGTCATTTATTCAGCTAGTGAGGCAGTTAGGACAAAAACAATAGAAACACGGTGGAATGTGAAAAATATTTACCAATCATCCACTTTCTTTTGACTTTGTCCTCTAAAAACCTCTCTGTCAAGCTGAATTTTAATATCTCGAAAAAGGCCTATAGAGTGTTTTCACTCACGTGATCAGCAATCTCGTTTTTCCACCGAAACAAAAGAAAACGTTTGCATGATAATGGCGCTCAATTCCCGGAGGATTATTTCGTAAACCAACATGGCCACCGTTTCATTGTTTAGGTACACAAATATGGCCGCCGTGACATCACGTAAAAGCAATCTAGTCCTCGATGCCATGCTAGTGGACGAAAAGGATCCGGGTAGACTTTCATATGCCGGACTAAAATGGCGCAAGACAAAAAACCATTGTTACTCTAATTAGCTATTGTTAGATTGGTTTTGTTCTTTTGTTTTATGGACATTAATTATTTCGGATCCGGAATATGAAAGACGAGCCCACCTCTCTCATTAAATTATCGTTAACCAGCAATACATTACATCGTTGTGATACGTACCTACTTTGGTGACAAGCTACCAATTGAAAAAAACGTAGTTCTCTTAACGTGACGCCCAATTTCACATTAGCAGATGTTGCCCCAGGAACCCATGATGACATTTATCAACAGGTTTATCCGCGGAAAACCGCAAACTGCTAGACTTAAAAGGCACGTGACCATATTCCCGCTGCGGCGTTACCACCAGACTGAGTCGTTTCAATTAAATGGCAAGTGGAATGCGGCAAAGTTTTTTTTTCTTTCTACTTAGACTTCACATACCCACGTTAATGGTCAATTCGTTTGACTCTTTCCTGTTTTTCTCATTATCTGATAAGTTTCCAGCTAACATATTATCGAGTTTCGGCCGTTAAAATACCGATGAATTTGCTAAACACAGCGGCTGTCTTCTTTTATCATAGTCAGACAAGCGCAGAAACCTCTTGCCCTGACCTCGAACCGGTTTGTTGTTCTCAGAACTGATACCTGGTGATAAATGTTAAGAGGAAGTTTTTTATCTCTTTCCTTACAGCCCCCAGGTATCGCATTCTGTTAAGATAGAAGCAATGATCACAGCGATTCCCTTACTGGAGTTAAAACTTGTTTAAAATTACTGTAATTAATTTGAATTATAAATTGAACATTGTCACTGTGTTGCTGAGAGACTAATACCAAAATTATCAAGACTAGCGTAAGGCATACACTGTATCTCAAAAACGTAAATAAAAGCAATACCATTTTCATAAAAGACCTATTTATTCTAATTTCAGAATATTAGGCCAATAACAGATAAAAAACAACAAGGGAGACTCCAATAACGTGTTGAATATTTTACAACTTGTGAATAATTATACAAAATTAATATTTTCAATTTGGGAACATTGTTCCTAACAAATAGCCAAAATGGCTATATTCGACCGTGGGTGAAAAAATCTTAAGGCCCGTGCAAACGATAGCAACATTGTTGGCCAACAAGACGCATCATTGTTGGGCCCAACATGTTGCGAGCGTTTGCACACCATGTCACACAAATACATGCGAACAAGAAATCAACCTTTGCACTTTCATCTAAAGACCCAACATGTTGTGACTTGTTGCGAGCGTTTGCACACATCGGCTAACATCGCGCAACAAGAGACAACATTGTTGGGCCCAACAATGTTGCGTGTTGTTGCGAGCGTTTGCACGGGCCTTTAAACCAAACTGATGAACACGTGCAGAAAACAACGCGCGATTCTTTCCAAATAATTGAATGTGCGACGGGAGCAGTAGCAGCTCTCGCCTTCCAACGCCTCTCGGCTTCTATTACCCAAAGGTTATTTTTCCGTTTGGATTGAAGGGGCTTTTATGCGGCAAAGCCGCGACTATGCGAAGATCCTAAGCCCTCTAAATCCGAACAATTAATGCTAGACTATGAATTCACTTCTCTGCTCGGAGAGGAATTCTGATTTTCCCTGTCTGTCAAAAGATTTGATATGTAGTGTCCACCTTAAATGTTTAGGTTAAATTTGATAACTTTCTCGTTTTGTCTTTAACCTCCAAATTTTGTTTTATTCTTTTTTGGTTTCCTCGTATTTGTTTTGTCCAAGCCCTCCATTTCATCCCTAAAATGTAAACAGGGTTACAGGATAGATTGCAAAGACCGTGAGGGCTTGGTAGGAACTATGGATTAGGAGAAATGGACGGGAGAAGGAAATGAAGCTTTTAGGTGTGGACATGAAGCTCAGCTAAAATCGTCAAAAGGAGACCAGAGTGAAAGGTAAAACGTAGGATTTTCGATCCCGCAGCCTCTTCCTCCCCTCTCTTTGACTCGTTCGATCGCTCCTCTCCTAACTAATGATAGAAATCGCAGATGAGAGCTCAACTGATAAGACTTTTTGATGCAGCGCGCTGACCCTACCATACACATCATGTGCTCTGTCGGCAAAACACCGTGTATGCATGCACATCCACTCTACACGGACTTCCCAAAACAATGTTCCAATCCACTTTTGAGGGTCTTTAAACGTTTGCACTACCCACTTGGTTAAAAGGGTTCGTGATTTCTAAATCGTCTGCGAGTGATTCATCAACACGTTTTTTGATTAAGAGTCGAAATCTTTCCTTGGCTAATCTTAAGATGGAGTCGCACAAGCTTTCAATTGACGAATAATCCGCAGTGTCGAAATTAAACAAGTCTTTGACGAAGCCAATAATGTGACTCTAAGGAGAAAAAGAGGAAAGAATATTTCTCAATTAGCGAGTAATGCACGGTAATCGCTGCTCAAATATTACTGACCTCACCCGCCTTATATGCTGGCTGAAAAAGAAGATAAACCTAACAATAATTTATAAACCGCGCCACTTTTGAATAAGATAAATGTATCTTTTTAAGTGCAGGTTATAGACGAAATGGAGAAGCGAGGCTCGCACTAATCAGGAAAATTTAAGCAAGTGTCAATTCAGGTGGCTCTAACGGGATTGAAATCCACGACCTCTGCGATGCCGGTGAAATCATCGCTTTGGGTATGAGAAAAAAAGAATGAAATTTTCAAAAAAAGAAAAAAAAAAAAAAAAAAAGAAAAGAAAGTTTATTTCCTCTATAAGCCGCACATCAAAATATACATTAATTTCATTCATAACCTGCGATCAGGCTCCATTGTAAGGGAAACTGTTCATCGTCTTCCTTACAACTATGGAACAATTGTGGTGAGCGCCGACATAAGAGAACAGGAGAGCGATGCTCAGTTGAGCCTGATCGCAGGTTGAGTCCTTTCACAGGAACACCTGAGCCCAAGAACTTGACCTGGTCCGACTGTGTGGCTTCATAGCTCAGTTGGTAGAGCATTGCACCGGCATCGTAGAGGAAATGGGTTCGTGTCTATAAAGCAACAATTGCCTAAATTGTCCAGTTAAGTGTGAGGATCACTCAGTTTCTTTGAAAGCTGATGTTTCTACAGCAATTATCGAGACTTGAGGGGTGGCAAGCGCTACTGCAATGATTTGGACATCAAACTAGTTTTTTCCTCCTTTAAGATAGGCTACTTGCTTGGTGTGAAAGACCCTATCCCTGGCGGGCTTCGTTCACGTGTGGTTTATAAGTTTGCATGTGCGGGCTGTAATGCCTGTTATGTCGGCGAAACAACCCGGCATTTTTCCACACGCGTGCGTGAGCTCTTAGTCAGTGATAGGGCCTCTCACATTTTCAAACACCTACAGAATTCCGAACAACGTCGCGCCCAGTCTTCAGGGGACTGTTTCCATATTTTAGATCACGCCTCTACGACTTTTCAACTCAAGAGAAAAGAGGCTTTTCATATTCAAAGAGAACAACCTTCTCTTAATCAACAACTGCATCACGTAAATCTAAAACTATCCTTTTAATTCTCACATTGTCACGTTTTATGTACATTCCGTTGTTACTGGCATAATTAGCACTTTTTCCGACTTATAAATTCAACTTAATGCTTTGTACATTTAAAATCAACTGAAGATGACGGAAGTTTCTGTCGAAACATGTCTTGTAATTTCAAAAGTTTTGTCGTTTTCTTTAAATTTCTGACTTGCCTGCTGATATCAAGATCCTTTGGAAATATTATTATTATTATTATTATTATTATTATTATTATTATTATTATTATTATTATTATTAATTTTCATATGTAAATCAAATACCACACCTTGAAATATTCGCAGACTCGCTTTAGCTCTTCGTCTGTTCCCATGAATCCCCAAGCAAGCAAAGGGGATACGTACTGAGCTACGACATAGAAATGTGCCATGAAGCCGTAAGGATCCTGCGTTAAAACAAAACAGACCTTTGCAGAAGGTTTACTACAATGAAGATCTAGCCATTGAAGCTGTTAATAATCCTTCCAGTTGGTAAACGGCCGGAATGCATGAGGAGCAACATCCACTACACCACTGTAGGCCCTTAAGGACGTTCGTGCCAAAATCTTCCCACATTGAAATCTGTTTCATTTCTCGCCCGAAGTTAGGTCGTAAATTACTTATTCCAAAAATGAAAAAAAAAACAAAACAAAAAAAACTGGGGGGTCACCGACTTGTTTCGGAGAAAAAGGCAAGGAAAAATGCCCTAATTTCGATAGATGGGTAAACATAACGAAATGTAGCCTCACCTACTCATCCGTCGAAAATTACTAAAAGAAGCGCGATGATTCGCGTCTTTAAAAATAGGGTCACCGATGATCTAAACGAGTAAAATCGATGTGATGTTGCGAAGCTCTTGGAAAATTTAGTCGGGGGAAGGACTGGAACCCTAGACATGATCGATCGATGAAAGGTTTTCGTAAAAAAAAAATTTCTCGAGCATAACAACGAAGTTTCAAAAACATAAAAGAAAAAAAAACAATTTACGCAACGTCGCTGACTAAAACTAACCTTCCTCGAATTTTCAAAACTTTCAACCACTACTCGATTAGCGACCTTTTCCAGCCTCCGGTCCTTTCTCTTTAACGTTTCATGATGAATTGGAAATAAATGTGCCATTCTTTAGCCGACCTGAAAATTTTTCCCCGGCGTTTTTGTCGCCATAAGATCTTAACTAATGCTTGAAGTAATGCGTGACATATTACAGTCGTGTTACCTGCGCAGTAAAAGTTGCGCACAAACAATTAGCGCGAACGTCCTTAAAGAATCAGATGTCAATTGCAAGACCTGGTGCTGTAACAACGGGCCGCAAGAGACAGCAGTTTTGGCCTCCTCTTCAAAAATTTGCAACGTAGGAATTAAAGGTACACGATGATGATAATGATGGAAAAAAAAAAACCTGAACATCCTTTGAATCGTATGATACAGTTCATGTGTTTACAACTGGAAAGGTGTCATCATAAAAGACGACTTGCAAGTCTGTCTATTCTTATTTTATGCGCTTTCTTACTAATCATGTTGTTTCCTATTTATTTACTTCTTTAATAAAGTAAAGAAAAAAGATGAGTGCAAACTCATCTTTCCCTTATATTTCATTACGAAAAAAATAACAGAACAAAGAAGAGAAAAACAAGAAACATAAAAAAAGAGGAAAAACGATATATAAATACAACTATAAAGCCTCGGCTAAACTTTCCAACATTCAGTCGGACGCATGCCTGAACTTTCCATCATTGGTGCATCCCACAATCCGACAAAACGTTGGGTTAAATATTTGGCTGAAGTTCATCGGAAAAAAAAAAAGAAAAAGATGGATCAATGTCATCGACCATAAGGTGCTAAATGCTCTAACAAATTGAAACTCTCAGCTAGGGCTTAAGGCAGCAGGCATTACTATGATTTCAAACAACTGGCCCCTGAATTTATTAGGACAAAACAATGCAGAGTACTCACCTGGAGGTAAGAAGTCTTAGCTTTCAGCACACCCCAAATAGCTGTTGTCAAGGCCTGAAAAGAGGCATAGAACGATCAACTGTTGAGTGATAAGAGTGATATTGTTATCATTCATATTATAAATTTCCTTCCTCGCTTTGTTTTGTACTTTGAAATGCACGCTGAAAGGCTTATAAAGAACCTTGCTCCAACATCTCTTTCAGAAGTAAAAGCCACTTGAACCAAAACTTGTTTGTATTTGTCATGAACCGATAAATCAAAATCATATTCTGTACCAAATTAATTATTGTATCCCTGTAAAATGACTCACAGTTTCTTTGATGCGTGCTGATAGCCATCTGTTTTGAACAGCAGTAGCTACTGTGTAGGGTGGGGTCTCAAGGTCATCAAAAGCATCCATCAGCACAAAGTCCAACAACACATCATAGAACGACATCTCTTTCACCTGAAACATGGCAAAAGAGAACTTCAAATAAATCAGGCTGGGAGGATAATAGATTTCCCAACTCATGATAGCCAACCAAGAGATCAATAGCAAGAGAAATGCAACCTCGTTCCCAGGGTCCTCTCTCTTCCTCCTTCGAGAAAGCACCCTCGTTGTGGCTGGTTACATGTACATGCCTCTGAGTAAAAAGACTTCATTTTGTCAACAGTATTCCACAGTTCTATCTACGAAACAGGGGAGGACAAAACGGATTGTTTTTCTTTTTAAGGTAGACTCCAAGATGCGCTGCTTTTGGATGATTAAATGTGATTTTCAAAGTAAAAAAGTAATTTGTCTGAAAGCTTTGTATTTAAGGAATGATCTAGTGGCAAGCTGGCTTTCGGCCAGAAAACCATGTACTACAAAGGATTATGGAAGCCTTCAGTAGTCACCAACTCCTACTCACTGTCATGTTTATATAGACTTTTAAGACGGAGCTCCATTCCATCAATAGAAGGGTTATGTTCTCCATTCTTCACCACTATGGTATCCCATAGCCAATGCCATTACGGTACTGTAAAAGAATTCCAAGAGCGCAGTCATGGTGGATGCTTCCATCTCTGACCCATTCCAGGTTACCACAGGGGTACTGCAGGGGCGTTCTTGCTTCCTTCCCGTTCATCATAGTTATTGATTACCAAATGGAAAAATCAATTGAAGACAATGACCTGGGAATGCAATGTAGTTACATGCACTCATCCCTGCCAATCTAGTAGACGCCCGGCTAAAACCCTAAAATAAATGTCCTGGATTTCGCCAACAGCATTGCCTTACTCAAGTCATCCATACCCAGGGTGCAGACACAACTCACCGAAATAGCTCGTGTAGGATTACATCTTGGACTTGTCATTAGCGTCTCAAAAAACGAAGTACACGTACATGATTATACATTGCAATCCTCAACCATCACTGCAAGTATAACATCAACCAATACAACATGCATCCAACTTCAAATATCTTGGATCGATGATGAAGTCTAGCCGCGATGACCTGACCAGACAAAAATCACTTGCATGGACCGCCTTTTGGAAACTTGATAGAATTTGGAGAAGTTCATCAATTCCCAAAGACACCAAAATCAAGTTTTTCGATACTACCTGTGTGACTGTCTAATTGTACAGGTGTGAATCCTGGGTTATATCTGGTGATACGGAGAGCAAGGTAAATGCCTTTGCCAATATAGTCTGACAAATACACAGCCTCTCATGAACAAAATTAGGCAGCAACAGTAATGGTTTCTTGGTCACTCTATCAGAATGCCAACAGACGAGCCGTTTAGGAGATACACCCTCTACACTCCACCACATGGGAAAAAGCAACCAGGCCAAACAAAACTAGCTAAAGTACCTGACCTATGTGCAGAGACAGCTGGGGGACTTGGAGAGTGACTTGAGCTCAGGGCCAATTGCTATTACGGCGGCTGAAAGAAATTCCTAGATACAACTTGTGATTGACTGCACCATAGCCATCCGATGATGATGATAAGTGGAAGTACCTCCAACTGGATACCTATAAATAGACATTCCTGTGCCACACAATGTTTTAATTTCCACTCCCTACTGAGCTCAGTAGACGAGTTCAGTGGAGACAAATATTTAACCTTCATGCCCCTCCCCTGATTTGTTTTTCTGGAATCTGCAAAATCTAGCGGACATGTGACCAGCCGTAACCAGGGTGCTTTCTCTAGGGAGGAAGAGAGAGGACCCTGGGAACGTTGAGAGAAACGATAATGATGATGATGATGATGATGATGTTGACTGCAACCATGATGATGGTGACGATGATTATTGTTATTATTATTATTATTATTATTATTATTATTCTCTCCAGTTGTCGGGTGTTCTACTGGGTAATGTTTAGTGTGTCTCAGCAACTCCCCGTGGCTTAGAGACACAACACTTTCCGCAACAAAAATTTGGTTTTATCAACAAACGTGATACATGTAATGTAAATTGACCACCGTACAGACATTCTAAAAGCTGACGTTTCGAGCATTAGCCCTTCGTCAGAGCGAATCGAGGAATTGTGGGTTATGTGTAGTTTTTATAGTAGAGTAGGAGCTACGCTATTGGTGGTAACATGGCAACATGAAAAATTGGAATACATTAGTTAAATGAAAAGTGTTCGTTAAGGATTCGCAGGGATTAAGGGTGCCGATTTGGAAGGATTCATGGAGCCTCTTGTATACTACTTCCCCACCGATGCACCAGCGCAGCACCAGTTTCTTTAGAAACTACCCCCTTCACTTTCCGCAACAGGTGAGCAGTGCCCGATAATTGTACACTTCCAAGGAAGTCAGGTACATCTCGCTTGCCAAACCAGGTCTTTGCACCTTTTGATATGCTTCCAAGAGCACCAATCCCAATAGCAGTATTACTGTGACTTTCGAGTCTCCATGATTCCTTCTGATTTCAAATGCTAGTTCCTGGTATTTTTCAACCTTCTCCTCTTCAGCTCTGGGGATGTTCTGGTCCGCTGGCACAGCTATGTCAATAAGTGTACATTTCTGTGTGTCTTTATGCACTAGAGTAATATCTGGCCGATTATGTTTCAGCACTTTGTCTGTGTCGATAGTCGTGTCCCAGGTAATCCTCACTTCTCCATTTTCTGCGGTTGGCAAGGGTTGATTGTCGTCATATCACTTGTCATTACACTCTATCCCATACTTCCTGCACATCTCCCAGTGTACCCTCAGGGCCACCCTGTCGTGGCGCTTCCTATACTTTCTCTGGGCAGGCTTCTTGCATCCACTGACAATGTTTCGTACCGTTTCAGTGGCATGATGACTCCACATAATCTACACAGTGGTGTCTCTGAGGTCTTATCTATGCTGCACTTGTTCTTAAAGCTTGTTCCTGAGCAGCAAGAATCAAACCTTCTGTCTTCTTTTTTTAAGAATCCATTTCTGAGCCAACTCCAAGACTCCTCTCCAGCTTCATCTGATATTTGTTGGACAAACGCACCACGTAGGGCTTTCTCCTTCCAGTTTTTAACTTTCTCGTCTTTCCTCTTCCACTCGTAGTCCTGCAGACTCTCTTCTTCAACAATCACTTTCTCCTTCAACACAGGTTGAAGCAATCATTCTGTGCTCTCTCTTAGGTAGCCATGACGGGATTTGCCCTCTCTTCTTACACAGTCCTCGATGCCGATCAGTCCTCTTCCCCCTTCCTTTCTCGGCAGGTACAGCCTCGCAACATTACCTCTGGTGTGCAGACAGGCATTCATTGCCAAGATTTGCCAAGATCTTCCTAGTTCTTCTACCCATGTTGGCTACCTCCTCCATTGTCCAGTCCACAATCCCGCACTGTACAGCCCAGCCCAGGTATTGATGCCATTGATCAAATTTCCTCCATTGAGTTTTGATCTACACAACTTCGTGATTCTTCTGATATACTCCGATGTTATCTTGCCCTTCATCTTGGTGTTGAGAGTCTGGTCCAACTGTAAGATGCCAAGGTATTTGTAGCCTTCCTCCTCTATTTCCCCGATATGCTGGTCGTCAGGTAGTTCTACTCCGCTACTGCCAACTTGTCTTCCCCTTCTCATTTCCAGGACAGCACACTTGTCTAGCCCAAATGACATCTTAATGTCTTGCGAGAAGATCGTTACTACTTGAACATGTGAGTCTAGTTGATCTTTTCTAGTTCCCTACAGCTTCAGGTCATCCATGCATAGTAGGTGGTTAATGGGCTTCATGTCCTTTGCCAGTTTGTATCCAGCTCTCATTTTTCGTAGTACATGTACTAGGGTCAAGGGTAACATGATCGCTAAAAACAGTAGTGGTGACAAGGAGTCACCTTGAAAAAATCCTCTGCTAATGTTCACCTGCCCGAGAGTCATTCCTCCTGATGTCAATACTGTCTTTCAGTTCATCATGCAGTTGCTGACTATAGAGATCATATTCTTGGCAGCCCCAACCATCTCCAGTCATTTCAGGATCCATGAATGCGGCACCATATCATGTCTTCTTGTAGTCTATCCAAGCCATTGACAAGTTTGTCAACCTTCTCCGGCAGTTCTTCAGGATTGCCTTGTCTACAAGCAATTGATCTTTAGTTCATCTGGATCCTTTCCTGCACCCCTTCTGTTCATCTGTTAGCGGTCCATTCCTTTCCAAGTGGTGGTATAACTTCTCTCCCATAACTCCTGTCAAGAGCTTCCACATCATGGGTAGGCACCTTTCCCTGTGTCCTTTTGTATCAAAACTGTTTTTCCCCTGACCATCTACTCTGGTACATTCCCTTGACATATACAGTCTTGCAAGCATTCTTGCAATCTAGAGTGCAATCCTGTCAGTTTCTTAAACTAGAACCCCTGAACAAGATCGGGGCCGGCTGCCTTCCAGTTTTCCATCTTGCTCAATCCATTTCTAATATCCTTCACAATGATGCTGATATCGTCTTGCACCTCTGTTGTACTCAACTCCACCTCTACATCCTCTAGCCAAGATGCTCTCTCATTGTGAATGACTTCCTCCGACTAGATCTTGCTCCAGAAGGAGTTTGCTTCTGTGCGATCAGATAACACCGTTTCTCCTCGTTCCTTTCCATCTGGTGTTTTGTAGAACAGCTTCTGATAGGTTCTAAACAGGTGGTTCTGTTTGAACTGTTGACATCTCCCGTCATATCTTTTGATCTTAACTCCACCTACCTTGATCTTCTGTTTCAAATGCCTGAGACATACAAAGTGCCTCTTTCCGCAAGATGATATTTTCTGTTCAACCTTCCCCTCTCTCTTGACTAAACTACCAGGTAAACTGATACAGCATTATTATTATTATTATTATTATTATTATTATTCTTCGTCTTATTGTTATTATTATTATTATTATTATTATTATTATTATTATTATCTTTACTATTATTATTATTATTATTATTATTATTATTATTATTATTATTAGAGGACAGTTCACTTTTAAAACTAATTTTATTTGTGGAACAGGGTTACCAATTCTAGTAAGCTGCCATACAGCATTTGAAGAGAACCAGGGGCCCGTTTCTAAAAAGTCCCGAAAACTTTTCGGGCCCGAAAAGCCTTTTATGAAACTGTCAACCTCTTGTTCTGGAAAGCCGATGTTTTAACTTGATTTCAAGGTAACAAAAAGCAAAATAGCTGTGAAGTTTGACGACTTAAATCCTCTCCGTTCTTGAGATACAAAGGGAATTGTGACACCCGAAAACGGCCCGTAAAGTTTCGGGACTTTCGAGAAACGGGCCCCAGGACTATTTTTAATGAATGGTGGAAATAAAAAGTGAGCTAGAGACAATGTGGGCAAGTGCTTTTTGCTGCCCCAGCCTGACTGCTTATACTTTTAAAAACCCTGGAAGTCTAGAGCACTCAAAAGGTGAAAAGTAAACCAATTTCCACAGGCTCTTAAAAAAAAATTATCCTCACCCCTCTTTCTGTGAGTTCTTCCTTGATTTGCTTCCAATTGTCAGAGGATGACGTGTACTGAATCAATTCATCAAATGCAGCTTGAAAATCAGATGGGTCCTGATTGAGTAATGACACATCTCTTTGTTTGAAAATATTTTAAACTGATACAGCATCAAAATAATGTACTGTTACATAAAAATTATATGAAGGAACATTGTATTGGTTATGGGTACAAAGCAATGTTCAATATACAGTAAGTCACAATACACAACACACATTATAATAATTATTATTTCAGAAATACTAGAATCATTTCAAAACCCTCTTTTTACCAGTTATCATTTCAAGGTTATGGAACAAAACCTTGACACACCATTGCAAATACGTACATGTACGGTTAACAAAACAACTATAATATAGAATTGCAATCAGAATTGCACTGCAATTTCAATAACATTCCATTAAGTGTCCTTTTATCGTTTCCCAAAAAAACGCCAAAAAGTCAGTCCATCCAAGTTTTCTCCTCAAGCAACACCGTTATGAAACCGTAACTCCAAAATACATCTTAGCACTAATACTAAGATTATTATAAGACTCTATCATTGTTAATACATTAAATTTTTTAAGGTTCAGACTGAAATCATGTGACAACACTTCATGTTATTTATCCAATGGAGTGTGCAACTCCTCAATTGCAATCACACAGCCAAGCAATTTGGGTACTGAAGCTCCAATTTCAAGTTTGGTTGTCTAAAGGCCCACCTTCAACCGACAGGCATTGCGTGCCATGGAACAATAATTTCATATGTGAAAATTCCGCCCTAAGCGGAAATTCATCCAATTAGATCGCTACGATAAGCAATGCGAATTTTCATGATAACAAAACCAAACGGCAAAAAAGCCTGTCGGTTGAAGGTGGCTTTTAACTTCTTCACTGTGAAATACGTGTAGCCTTATTGGTCCGTCTTCACCATGAAATTTTGAGACTCTTAAACTTACATGTAATCAAACAATTATGTTGTGTTTGTTTCAATGGCCCTGAACAGCTCCTGAGTAATACTACAAAATGAATATGACTTGTACCTTGCTTGCACTTTCAATAACAGAGGAAACTGCTTCCCGACCACTGCTGATGAACCACTGACAAGTTTCCTTTGAGGAAAACACCACCTTGAAAATGATTTGAAAGTTATTGACAAAACAATTCAAACAGCACCAACTTCTTGGGTTCTTAAAAAAAACTGACGGTTTTACCCTTGCAATTTATTATTTGATATTAAGATTAAGAGATCACCAATATTACTCATGTTATCTTAAATGCAAACAAATGTAAAAAGGTAGAATATTGTCAAACCTTAGAAGCCTTCCGAAGGCAGTAAACCTTTGCAAGGAACTCCATGTCACTTTCACAGCCTACAACATTTGTTCTACAGAGTAAGTAAAATAAATTGTTCATGCAGTGACATTATGAATAGTCTAGAAAGTAATCTTAAGCAAAGCAAATCTCTTTATACTTTTAAAAAACATTACGAGGTAAATTCTTACGTGAATTCTTATCCTCATAGCACAATTAAAAAAAATCATCTGGCATTAGACAGAGTAAAAATAATACTAAGTATGGCCAGTTTAGGGGTGAATGGGTTAATTAAGGAGGGGACAGCTTTTGACTGCTTAACCCCTTTGACATCTCAAATGCCCAAGGACACCCCAGTTGACATTCAAGTAAACTTGTCTGGTGTTAAACAGGGTAAAATCTGTTGTCTCAATCCCAGAAGTCAATGGGTTAAGTTTAATTATTAATTTTTTACTCTTTATATTTGACAGTTAAAAATTCAAGAATCTTGCAAAGAGCTTGCCAAGATCCACAAAGGATATTATAAGGATCTTTTTAAGATCTTTCAATGATCCTCCAAGATTTCTCTCTTTTTTTGTCAAAATTCAACAGGATGTAAGCCATATTGACAATATAAAGACTTTCCATCCCCAAGGAATCCCAAAAATTCTTGCCAAGACCTCTCACTCTAATGAAAGGTCCTGACAAGAATTTTTGAGGATACCCTTTGAGATCTTTATAAACTGAGGGTGCATGTACTTGACGTACAGTAAATAAAATGCTACATTGTATTTTTGTCACAGCTGTCAAATTGGATAACAAAGTCAGAAAGGAGCAGGTTGTTGCAATTTGGGGATGTCATTTGAGGCAAAAAAATAATGTTAATGTACAAGTAACATGAAAGATTAGGTTGACTGGTGAGCATGTCGGCAAGCACTAAAATTGCTCATAAACTCAACCACTGTACCAAGGGATAACACTCAATAAATATTGCGAACTAATCCCAAAAAAATTCTTCATTTGAGGGGACAGGTCCATTAGAGAATGGATCAGAACGGTTTGGACAAAGTGGGAGGGGTGAGGCTAAATTGCGTGGGTGGGTGGGTCGTGGGTCAAGGGATGTGTTTGTTTAAAGATAAAAAAAGATATTTTGGCTCCCTCAGTGTTTGGTCCAAATTTGTCTTAGGTCTTAGGTCTTGTCTGTTTCGAGAATATCCAGTCATTGATAAAAAAAGGGTTAGGGTTAGGGACCCACGACCCACGACCCACGACCCATGACCCACCCACCCACGCCGATTAGACACTATCAGTGGGAGTAGTACAAATGTACATGTCGACAGACCTTTACAAACTGTAGAATGAGACCTTTCTATGGGTTTTTGGGAACAAGGGAACATGGTTAATTACATTTGTATATTTGAACTGGGGAACAGGGGAGCAAAGGAAATATATCTTAAAGAACAACGGAACATGAACCAATTTAGTCAAAAAGGTGAGAACAAGCTTGGAAGCAATTTTGGGAACAAGGGAACAATGGCAATTTTTAAAGGGAACAAGAGAACAAGGACTCCCCTGGGAGCGCCTCCAGAATGGCATTTCCTTACCTCATAGTTCTGCAAGGAATTCCATAACGTATATAATGCTGCAAGCCTGACACATAAAATTCTAGATGGCTGTGAAGCAATGAACAAAACTTATATCATAGATTGTACACCAAGGAGAAAGCCTCCCGACAAAACACATCAAAAAATAATAAATATTAATACATAGTTAGAATCATCTTGTACCAAACACTAGTACTCACTCCTTTGTCTAGTGGAACAAAATTACACTGCAGAATTATTAATGCATCCACACAGACACTGCAAACAATTAAGTGTATACCATAGCTCACTCACCTGTGACTGCCAGCAGTGCTCAAGACAGTTTCTCTGAACAGTTTAAGTCTGTCTGACTCATTCACAAATCTCTCATCAGCGAGATCATCAAACTACACAAAATTAAACAAATTAAAAACATTAAAAAATAACTTTATGAGCCGCCCAGTTTAACAAGAGTTACAGTACATTGCTGTTATAATCTGCACCAAAAATAACCAATCAGGATCCAGCATGCAATTAGGCACAACTTTGATCGTTCACACATGGGCAAGTTTACAGGACTGGTGTTCATTAGACATTGTACTATCTACATTGAACATGTAATTAAAGTATGCCAGTCTTGAAAGGAACAAAGTACTAGATAGAGGGTGTAGGATACTTTTTTGAATGTTTTTTTTTTAATTTTGTTTTTTCCCCTTCAGTTACAATAGTTTTTTTTACAGTGCAATGATGCATAAGATCTCATCTGCCAATACTAATTAATGCATTTTAACTAAAATATTAAATTATGTTCATTTTTTCCCACTGTATGTAAATTGTACAGTAATTAAGTCTTGAAAATAATATGCAATCAATGTTTCCCCAAAGAAAGATTGCCATAAGCAGGATTTGTCAGCTCTGGATCACTTGATTCAGAGGTGACGATGACTACTACCCTCTGGAGAATTCCAGGAAAAAGAAATTTATAACTATGTATGTGTAGCTAACTATGTTACAAAACGAAAGCAATATTCAGTAGCACTGTTTGACTCAGAATACATGAACATCTACATGTAATTTCATACATGTATACCTCCAATGATTCTCCCAGTTTTTCTCCAGAAAAGTACAAAATATCGAAGAAACTTGTAAAGGATCTATGCTAGTTTGGACAAGTTTGGATTGCTAAAGTTTAAGATGTGACTTTCCCCATAGTTGGAATTGTGGAATGTGGACTGCACACATATATAACTGCAGGCAGGATGTGGAACACAGGAAACAAAACGCAACCACCTTTTTTTCTTATCTTTTTGTGCTTTAATTTGTTTGTGGAAAACTTGGCTCCCTTTGAAAAATCAAGCAACATCTGCCACACAAATTAATATCAGTCACATTTTCTCATTTTGCAAAGTCTTTAATATCCAATACCTTGAACCTGGCACCTCACTGGTAATTATTATTATTTTTTTACTATTACATCCAATGCATGCTGATGGTGTGGTACATCTAGTTATTGCTTAATGTAACAGTACCTCTAACTGGGCATTATCAGATGCCGATACGAATGACTCAGTATCAGAAAGAGGGTCATCATCTGCGTCGTTACTCAACTGCGATAGCAACTGTTCTTGGATACTGTCATCGTCAATCCATGTTAACATATTGGTAGGCGTACATGGCAATGACATCACAGAAAGATCATAGTGCTTAATGACTCTTTGCAGTTTTCTGGAGTTACTAATCAATGCAGTGAGTTTTTCCTCAGCTTCAAATATGAGATTGTCATTATGAAGAGTGTTTTGTTCTCGCTGTGTTATCACACATTCTGCAGCCTCATACCAGTGTTCCAATGCCATTTCAAAGTTTTTCACACCTACCAAGCAGATTAAGACACAAAAATAATAATCCTGTTAGAAATTAATATTTTAACACCAACCCAAACTGGGGAGCAGATGTTGGTCAGCGGTTTCTCGTACAATGTATGATTGTTAAGAGCACGTTGTTGTAGGCCACCATGTTGGATCGCGCAGCGAATATTAAAAGTTTAGTTCTGTTGCTAGTACTGGCCTCTAGACTTGGTGTCAGAAGAAGGATTACACAATGGCAAACCTCAAAAGACCGGCGCTCAAACTTCTGAGTAATGTGAGTGAAAATTTCAAGAACTTTGAACTTTGTTTTAATGATTATTGTATCCAAGCCAACTACATGTATCATAACCTTGGCAAAGATCCTGTCCCCGAATGAGCAGATCACTACAAAAGCCCACTACAAGAAATTTATGCCCAGCAATCTCCACTTCCAGATGAAGCTTTGTCTGCATACTTAGATACACAATAGAACCTCAAATCCCCACCAACGACAAGGAGAAACCATGGGTTTGGATGGAAAAACTATGCACCCACTACACAGGCTCCACAGGGAGTTCAAGTCTCACCAACCGTTTCAAGTTATGGACGTCATACCCAAGCCTCGCATGAGTTCACACAAGAGTGGAAAGTCAAAGTAAGACAAGTGAGCAGCCTTTGTGCTTAGGGCAAGCTCACTCAGATGAATTCACTAGAGACAAATTTACCTTTGGTCTCAATGAGGATCACACGAGAACTGAGATCCTCAAAACACACCTCAAACCTGACAACTCAAAGTAAACCCTGCAAGATGTGCTGGCAGAAGTGAGAGCCATAGAGTCTGCCAAGCAAACAAACAAATTAATCATGGATTTGTCAAAAGGAACAGATGAAGAAGTCCACTGGACAGGCCTCAGA
>NC_090870.1:45687813-45705313 GCF_036669935.1 Montipora foliosa
AAGGCCTATGACTCTGTCAATCATAGCTGGCTCAATAAGATCATGCTAGTCCACAGGTTCCCAGTCTGGATCTGCGAAGTCGTGAGGAGGTTATTCGCGGTATGGAACACCATGACAGTTGCTTACACCAAAGTTGGCAATGAGACTTCGCCTGCGATCAGTTTTAACAGAGGTCTACCCCAAGGAGATTCACTATGCCAGCGCTCCACTGAGGGCTATAGGCTCTCAAGACCGGTAGGGTCCAAAGTCACAAATCTACTGTACATTAACGACTTGAAGGTCTTCGCGGCATCTCAAGCAAAGCTTGACTGAGTACTCAAGATGACAAAGAAGGTGATGGAGGACATTGGTTTGCAATCCAAAGAAGTGCAATGTCCTCAACATGAGAAGGGGTGTTCCGGTTAATTTACTTGAAGGGTTCAAGTCGGGGGAGACGGTCATCAATAGCCTGAAGGAAGACACAACCTACCGGTTCCTAGGAGCACCGGAACGGCTACTTCAAGAAGAGAAGCTGGCTCTGTAGCGTGCTACTAAGACCTACCTGCAGAGACTCTCAGTCATCTGTCGAGCCCGCTGTCAGACACCAACAGAGTTCAAGCGTCCAATCAGCTTGCCATGCCAGTGCTGTTGTACCTTATGTGGTCCCAACACTAGTGTCTGACAGACTTACGCGGCATCAATAGGCAGGCATGGAAGATCGTGTGTGAGAGTGGTGGCAAGCACCCACTAGGGCTAAAAGCAACTGTCTATCTGCCAAAGGCTCTGGGAGGACGTGGAATGAGATGAGTATAGGAAGAGTACAAAATGACTAAGATCAAGTCGGCCATTACCCTGTACAGTAACGAGGACTCAACCATGAGCCTGGTGCGGGCGTTTGAAGAGAATGTGGCACATCAAGGTCATCAGTCGCTCATCAAAGAGGCTAACTAAAGACGTTTGCAGAGGAATTGGGCATCACCCTTGACCTGAGTTTTCTGCACCACAAGTGTCGTGACAATACAGATGGACCTGATGTACCCAGAGATAAGTCCAAGAAGCACTTCAAAAAGGTTGCACTGGAGCGGCGGAAAACTGAAGTAAAGGAAAAGAGACGGCAAGGAAAGCTTCTCGCAGTTAGATGGGAGGATGACCAGCTGAACCAGTGGGGATGCTTCGCTTGGCTGAAGAATTGGGATATGGCGCCTACACGCACCATTGTGGGTATACTCGAACTTTATGAACAGCTAACACCGACAAAGGTCTATCACGTACGCAAGACCTATACCAACCAACCTAATGACACCCTATGTAGACTCTATGGCAAAACTGCAGAAAGTATCCCTCACATGCTGGCGAGTTGTTCTGCGCTTGCGCAGAATAAATACCTCGTGCGTCATAATGCGGTCCTCAAAGTACTGTTCTGGGAAATGCTTAGAGAACTTCAGCTTTCTGATACAGTGCCACTGCGGTATTCTTTGGTCATTCGCAAACCCAGAATATGTTACCAACAGTAAACTTTCAAACATTCTCTGTAACACAAAGGAAGTAGAAAAGCTGTTAAAAAACTTAAATATCTACAAGTCGCCTGGACCTGACAGCCTACCACATATCAAGATTAATGGCAGACTGGAATGAGTCAGACTGAAGGATGTCAGTGTCTCTAACTGTGTCAGAGATCTCTCTGTAAACCCATCTATGAGTCACATGAGGCCCAAGCATATTGGGACATCCCATTCTTTGCAGTAAGAGAGCAAGTGAGGCAGAACAGAGTGGATGTGAAATTTATAGATCACGAGAAGAAGAGAGTTCTGGCAGTAGAAATGAGCTACCCATGGATGGAGAACAGAGGAAAGAAACAAGAAGAGAAGATCACCAAGTATGAATTGATATGCTGGGAACTCAAGCAGCAGTTCCCAGGATATGACATTCAGCAATATAACATCATCATACATGTACATGTACATGTATATGTCCTAGGAGGGTGGTCCAATGAGGTAGACCAGGCTATGAGAGAACTGTTCGATGCTCGAGGAGGAAAGATTCTACTCCGGATGCAGATGAGCTGTCATGTTGCACACCCTGAACATTACCCGCACACTGAAAGCGATGTCTTGAGGATAGCAGAAGAGTGAACAGAGACATTTTTAGTAATTTTAGTTTATTTATTATATATTACAGTATATATTATAAGATCAAGACAGCAGAAAGCAAATCATTATCTTTAAGAAAATTACGACATTTTTTTAATTTCCAAGGTATGTTTCGATGTTACGAACATCATCGTCAGTTACAGAATATTTCGACCAGTTCCGCCCATGTAGCAAGCATTACAGCAAGCACAAGTAAATTTATAAATCACACGTGAACAAAGTTCTCTGGGGACAGAATCCTTCACTGAGAAAAGATTTCTTAATTCAAACGTGGTAAACACTAATTTGATGTCAAGTTCATGACACTAATGATTTACAAGGCGACGTATGTTGCTTTGAGCTACAGTAGAAAAATGGCCTAAATAAGGTAACTTATAAATATTATTAAAGTAATGTTTACCCTGTGAAGTGGTATTTTGAGTGGAGCCATTTCTGTCGATGGCTGTGTTCAAAAGAGACATTTATCAATGAGATGAACGGGGAGAAGATTCTTGTGCAAAATGAAAACTAAATTATTTAACAATGTCCTTGTGGAAGCCCAACCAAGTATTGTTGATCTTAAAAACTTTGAGTGTCAATTAATGTCCTGAGGTCGAGACCTGTGAAGGTCTTCTTACGGAAGGTGCTAGTGACAACGGAACCACGGTGGGTATTGTCGATTAAGACATCCAAAGAGGGCAAAACATGATCAAGTTACAGAGTTGTTAGCCTTAGGGCCTCCTGGGTTACATTCGACGCCCCAGGTTGGCTGGATAGGGATCCATATGGCATCCATACATTTTTACTGTCATAATAATAATAATAATAATAATAATCAAGTGAAGCTATGATCCTCACCACTGACATTGGGAGCTGGTCATTGTAACCCACAAATGACCAGCTCCCAATGACAGTGGCTTCGTAGCTCAGTTGGTTAGAGCGTCTCACCCGTAACATGAGGTCACAGGTTCAAACCCCATTGAAGTCCTGAATTTTTCAGGCTTCTTTACACAATTGCAAAAAATTAATTGCGTTCATAACTGCGAGGATCATAGCTTCACTTGATTTCATATCCGCAGTTCATATATCATTTCGTTGTTGATTCATTCCTCATGGGAACATTGGAACCCACAAATGACCAGCTCCCAATGTCAGTGGCTTCACAGCTCAATCGGTTAGAGCATCGCACCAGTATCATGAGGTCACAGGTTCAAACCCTGTTACAGTCCTGAGTTTTTCAGGCTTCTTTACGCAATTGCAAAAATTGCATTCATAACAAATCAAATCAAATGTTGGTTTTTGACGAATGGAGAAAACCTGAGAGTACCCAGGGAAAAACCTCTGCGAGCAGAGTAGAGAACCAACAATCTCAACCCACATATGATGTCGAATCTGGGAATCAACTGCTCTCACCACTGCACCAGCCCTGCTCCCGTATTAAACTGTTGTACACTCTTTCAGAGCATGCGCAGTGATTTCTATGCAATATAATTATCATGATTACATCTTGCAGTGGTCTTTAAATCTTCTTGGACAAGTTGTTACAAAAAATAATGGGAGAAGAGGTAGGCTACATGTAGTACTTTAAGTATTGTTTGATTTATGAAACATGTCAATGACTTACTATCATGACACTTTGTCTTTTACGAGATTAATTCCTCCATGCCAATTGGACTGTCATTTGAATGGTTACATTGCATAACTGTCACATTGATATTTCCACGATCATAATAATATATATAATGACAAAATTATTCCATTCTGATTGGCCGAGGGCAGTGCAGTTCAAGTGTAATATACAGTGCAAAAAGTGTAATACCAGTGCAAATTACACATTTAAATTCTGGATTATGATTGGCTAATAAACAATAGAGTTTGGTCAGAACCAATCAAATCTTTTGTTTTAAAATTAAGCATGCGCCCTGGACGGTGCAATTTATTACGTAATTTTTCCCTGATTGTGTGATACGCATGCGTTTCATCTGGTTTAAGGTGGCTGGGACCAGTTTCACTACTTTTAAGGACCTTTTAATTAGAAGGGTTGTCACTACAAAACTGTATCACGTAAAAGAAATGTTATGGTACCATATCAAACACCAATTATTACTTAACAAAATGCGCTCACTATTTTGACATAATAGGTTACCATGGCAACATGAAAGCTCTTCAAAAACACCCTATATTTCGTCATTACTTGCTTATATCTTAACCCATGGACTAATTCGCGTGCGCTGTTGTGTTGTACAAGATAACTTGGGAAATTTTCGAGGTTTTGCATTGGAAAGCGAGCGTTAAAAATAAACCATATGCGCAGTAAATGTACACAAGATACTGAGTTCTAGAATTAAGTTCACCTTGAAGAAGAAACAGTGAACTTCCAGATGATGTAAAAATATTGCTAAAAAGTGATTCAAAACACGTCTTAAGGCTCAACTGGAAATGTAAAGGTAGAATTTTCGAAGCAGCGCGCGTTAAGCAATCAAGAAAGTTTTTGATCGCTAACTAAACAAAGCGCTTGAAAAATATATAGTATAACTCAAAATATGCCTTGTGCAATTTACAGTTAAATCTAACCACTCAATGGATAAAAATTTCTTGAAATTTATTCCAATCGCTTTGTTTTCTTGCAGGTATAAGTGCAAAAATTATGCCCAAACGCCGCTGCCGAAACAAAATTTCACGAGGAGCTTTCTGTTTGTCGAAATACACGTGCACAAAACCGCAAGATTAATTTAGTTAATTGATCACTATCATGTTTCATGAGAGAACAAACAAGGTCAAATTGTGTACAAAAGTGCTCTTTCGAAAACTTTCACTGAAAGATAACTTACAAAACACAAGAAAACCAACAGAGAAAATCGCTGGAGGTATTCTCGCATTTTACGGAATATAAACGCACGATCGGATTGATTCATTTGTTGAAGACACTGATCTTCCGAGGTATGCCGAAGGTGAAAATTCCTTCGATTACCAATTTATGTTAGGACAAAAAAAACTTGTTATTTGCAAAAAATCCATCGGTTGATCAATATAAAGCTAAATTTCGGAGCAAATCAATGCCCATTATGACGTTAATTGCTACGAAGGCCTTTAATTCTGCGCGGCTTACTCCATGAAAAAAGGTAATGCGCCCGGGGGTTTTAACAGTTTTTGACAGGCATACCTACTCGTTTCGTTTACCATTAATTCCCATAGATCATCTCCTATGAAAACTAGGAAAAATATTTAATTCATTCTGATTATCTAAAACGAAATACCGAGCAGTGGCTGCCACGAAATCTGGAACTTGAATACTATCGAGCTGATCATTCCAGCGAGCTTCTTGTTTATCATCGGTCTCTAGGTTTTCACCGTCTTCTTCGTCACTTTTAAAGCCACCTAAATCAAAATTTTTGTTTCTAATATCCCCTCCTCTTACAGGAAAACCATAAAAGATCCCTTAGATCCCTAGATCCTCCGAATCCGAAAAAAAAAAGCATGAATATCCCCATCGTTCGGTGCGCTATCTAGCGCATCGGCTGTTGTTTTCGCGTAATTTGATCGCGCGATCGAAATGGCAAAAAGACAGCCCTTGTGGGGTCTCTTATCAGCTGTCAAAATATGCTCACAACACGGCAAATGATTGGTCAATTATCCTTCTAAATCTCCATAACAACAAAAAATTTAGATTTCCTAAGGGAGACTGGGTAGAGGCCTAAGATCAACCCCGATCAAGACGCCATTTTGTACGGCCGGTTTTGGCCGGTTTAGGTATTTCAGGGGTCATCGCGCGCGGCCGGTTTTGGCCGGTTTAGGTGTCAATGGGTTAAATTAATAATGAACTCGGTGACCCCCATTTTTTATTGTAGAATAGTAATTAGCATCTTGAGATAGAACTATCAGCAAAGTTTAAAAAAATTCTTGGGAGCCAATTCAGAGCTACCTTAATTTTTCGAAAATTTAAGGTAGCTCTGAATTGGCTCCCAAGAATTTTTTTTAACTTTGCAGATAGTCCTATCTCAAATTGCTAATTACTATTTTACAATAAAAAATGGGGGTCACCGAGTTCATTATTAAGATATAAGCAAGTAAAGACGAAATATAGGGTGTTTTTGGAGAGCTTTCATGTTGCCTTGGTAACCTATTACGTCAAAATTGTGAGCGCATTTTGTAAAGCAATAATTGGTGTTTCATATGGTACCATAACATTGCTGTTACGTGATACAGTATAGTAGTTATAACCCATCTAATAAGAAGGTCTCTAAAAGTGGTGAAACTGGTTCCAGCCACCTTAATAACCATCTCGAAGTTTTTCATGTGAATTATTAATAGGTAATCACATGATTTCTTTCTAGTGCAATTTGGAATTAATGTCTCTGTTCCTTATGTTTGTGTGCTAACTACTAGTTATGAGCAAACATTGACTCCAGTTGGCATTAATGGGGGGGCACTGGCGTGCATTAGGTTAGCCTGTGTGACTTCCGGCGATTGTGTGGCAAAGGAACCTCTGAGTCACTTATCTCCTCAGCACTACGAGCTGAATGCAAAGCAGCACGTGCTGGATCGGACATCGCTGTATCTGTTAGCAGGCAATATTCAAAATTAAGGCAACAAGCTTGGGGGAAGTCGCTTTGCAGACTTAACCGCACCACACAGGAGTTTCCTGAGTTGACAGACAACAAGGCCCAACCTCGAGGCCAATATTCAAAGCTAACTGCACTGAACAACAGAACATAAGTGATCTCTAAGAAGTTTTCACATACTTTTATAGCTAGACAAATGGAAGAGCTCTTCTACAAGAGAACTTTGTGTTACACATGTCAACTCTTAGCCGTGAAGAGAGCTTTGAAAAAAGTGCCAATGCTGTGGATCGTACTAGCCTGCTAGCGACAACAAAGCTGTGAAGTTTGAAGCAAGAATACAATAAACCCTTAGTGTTTGCTGACCTTGGCAACTAGATGGCACAAATGCTACATCAAAAACAGTGCCACCATGAAAGGATTACAGATAATATTGTCACGATCCATTAACTACATTTTACTTGTGTGACAGTAAAATTGCCTTAAATAAGCAGTTGTAAATTTGCAGGAGCCCATTACTGTGCTTATTTATTCCAAATAATTGCACTCAAAATCATGTGATTACAAGTACCTATACTAACATGATTGCAGTATTATTATCAAATAATAGGCAAATTTCAAGCCTGTATTAAATACAGCTTAACTTTTGCAGTGAACACTGAATGTGGTATTGTTTTTGAGATTACTATCCCGCTTCACCCTCCCCTAGGTAAGAGCCCTACATGTACATGTACTGGGAACTCTAAATGCTGTGCTCTTTGCAGACACTGTAGTGTACTGTACATGAACTCTTCATTGTCCCATGCGATTTAATCAATATGTTTGTGAGATGGGGTTTTCAGGATGATATGACTCAGATGATGCTACTGAGATGAAAGAGACCAAAATTTTGGCTTTGGTTTTTGCTCATTTGACATCACTTCTCAGTGTGAAGTATTGTGCTTGTTACATTAATTTTGTATTATGTAGTACTGTACATGTAGGTATCATTTGGAGTTTTAAACACAGTCATGTTTTTTGAGTTACCAAATGCTTTTAATGGCTTCCAGTTGAGTTGTGTTAAGTGTTTATCTTCTAGCTGTTTTCTGCTCACTAAGCCTTGCTGTGGAACTCTACAAAACATGGGAATACAATTAGGACTTGTCACATTTTAATATACAATGTACACAGTCATGTATATTGAAGAAGTTACACACCTTTTTTGTTCGTATTTTTGTGGCAATTTTTCTTTTTATAACAAAAAAGCAAAGGGGAAGTATGTACACTGTACATGTACGTGTAGTAAGGGGGGTTACATTAATGGTTAATTGCCTACACTTCAGTTGTACAACATTGATACAATATCCTTGGTACAGTAGGTGTCAGCATTACTATGTCACTCAGTGAAGGGCTTCATAAATGGATGTTGTTTCCTGCTGTTCAGAGCTTAATGGATATTGCAATCCACTGCAGTGCAAAACTGTAAGTTGAAACTTTCTTTATCCCAATAAGACCTTATCTTTTGTTCCCGCTTTCTTTAGTTTTTCTAAAATTTTATTATATATATTAATTAGTCAATACACAAAATTCCTGTGTGTACACTTCTTTAGTGCAGCCTTTGAAAAGACAGGTTCATGCTTTAGAATTACATGTATAGTATTTATTACTCCTTTGCTAACAACTATTAATTTTTATTTTTAAAATGCTTAACTTTGAAAACAAGTTGTCAACACATGTCTTTGATTACTGGTAATTGTCACGGTTTGAAGCAAAACAATAAATACTATCATTATTCTGTAGGGTTGAGCGTGGCCAGGCTGATGTTTGTGTGCAGTGTCTCCTTCAAATAGCAATGAAGAGCTCTCCTCATCTTGACTGGGTTGTTGCTCACATTGGGTATGTAAAAACAAGTCTTTAATTACAGTAACTGTATAATGCAGGGTGAGATGAAATCCAAGAAGTGCAAGCTGTAATTTCATGTTATGTTAGTCTAGCCCAAGTCTCTGAGGAGCTACGTGACATCCTGCATATTTTGGCTAATGAAAACTGAAAAAAAGAAATCCTGATCATGGTAATGGAACCAAACAAATACAGAGGTTGTAACAATTACTATATTTGGTTGAATTCCTATCAGTATCATGGTGTCATAGGCTTGACAATGCTACAGTACATGTAGCTGACAGTGCTAACTCTGTGAAACACCCTGTTTTTTGGTCACAGTAGTCCAGTGCTTTAATTTACTATAACTGAGCTGACCTACATGTAACTGGTTGCGACTTTTTCTTTTTCTTTGTAGATCTCATTTTCATGAAGTTTTTATTCCCAAGCTACTGTCCACAGCCCTTAAGGAGTACACAGCAAGCCAGTACCCCGGGAGTGTCAGTGGCGATGTCTCTGTTATGACTCCTACCATGGTGCAAGTCTTGACCTACCTTTCCCTTCAGCATTCCCAAGAAATCAGGAGCAACCTCCTTGCTTTATTTCATGTTAGTTCCTCTCTCTCTATCTTAAGGGGACCTTCTCCAATTTATATAAAATTATCCATATTATTGATTTTGTAATATCATCTGTTTTGGCCGGGCCATCCAAACATCTCCTTTGCTTATCTTATGCCATTCCTTTAAAATGAAGGAGTTCTTTGTCTTCATTTCAGTTGTTATAAATTATTCTCTTTAATTTCCCTTTCTTGGACAAGAAATCTTAGCCCTCTATTTATGGAAGTATTACGTTTTTGCAAATGCTGGCCATGTAGCACATATACAATGTACATTGTACACTGTATTTGCACAGAGTTAACTGATTGGAGTGCAATGTGAAGTGCTAGGTTTCCACCCCATTTGAACCATGTGAGCATTAGCCCTACTAATGGAAATGGGCCCACACAAGGACAGAGAACAACGCTGACCAGGGTAGGAATTAAACCCACGACCTTCGGGTTAGATCACCACTGCTCATCATCTTCAGTTCCCACAGCCTGCTCCCGTCTGACCTTGTAGCTCAGTCGGTAGAATTAAGTGAATATTGCTGCCTGAATGGGCGCCTCTTCCATGTCAATCTCCTGGGCCTTTCTATAAGCCCACTATGCATTGTCGTCGAGGCAATTGTCGCACTGCATCTTTATTTAGCACTGCATTTTTATTTAGCGATGGGAAAAGAAAAGTGGGTAGGAGAGGAATAGAACAACAAACCAGGAATGAAACTACTACATTGTACTGGGCTTCACTTAAACAAGCCATCCCTCATTGTACAGTCATGCTGACAGCCGAGAATGAGTTACAGAATTGTACATGTAGTACCCTACTAGTTAATGTCAGGTTTCAATAATAATTTGCATTGTAACTGTGTCTTTTAGCCATTTGTTCAATGTCCAGGCTGGGGTTGCTTAAAGCACGGTAAACAACATCGTCGCTCTTTGGAGGTTGGGTGCCCGAAAGAGACTGCACCGATGGCTGGCAAAACCTGACAACCCAGCCATGAGCCCCCACGCCCCCGAGAAGAATGGGCACCTGTCACACTGATACACAGTGGGAAAAAAAAAAAAACAAAACAAAACCACTAAAGGCTCCACACAATGCTCCTACTTCCCGCCACACTGATAAATAAGCGATACAGCCCAAAGCACGAGGTATTCCACGCATGCGCCAGTATACTACAACCACTGACCAATAGCCTGCAGTCGCTCCTAGTTGTTTACTTTGTTAAACTTCGTTTAACCTCATTTTAATAGTGCTAACCACTGTTAAATACAGTACCATGGAAACCTACAGGTTGTGATACCTCTTAGCCAACTGTTAGCACTAACCAGGCTTTGAGCAACCGGCCCCAGCTATTTATTATGTTGAGATAATGTGTTACTCCTTTCAGGAAAGTATTCCCTGCTCTGCAAAGACTGCTATTAATCCAGCTGAGCAGCTAGCTACTCTTCCATTTCTTCTGCATGTTGCTACCTTATCACCAAATTTACTAAAGGGGACTATAAAAGAGTTTCTTGATGCCTGTAAGTAATTAATTTAAAAATGGATTTTTCTTCTCAAAATTGTAAGCTACAGTGTTAACCTATTCGGACCTTAAGTGCCCCCAGTCAGGAAGCAAAATTTATCATTTGGCATTAGCCAGACACTCTCAGGTGGAGAAGGGTTAAAGGGGACGTAGGGTTAAAATTTAGTGGACCTTAAACCTGAAAATGTTCTTACAGCACTATGACCTGTGTGTGAAATACTTGTCATGATTCAAGCATCAAGCATGGCATGTTCAACAAACTTCATATAAGTACAGCACATAAATATGTCTCTTTCACTTAAGTGTCTGATACAGGAGTTTCAATAACGTTTCAGTAGATGCCTGGGCTGATCAATGTAAGTGAAAGTCGCTCTTGTCTTTTACAAGAGTTTGAGTGAAAATCACGGCAGAGTAGCCGGTGGTGAGAGGCAAATTTCTGACAAATAGATGGCGTTATACCGTCGGTGACCAGCAGCCTTCTAACGAAACCCCTGCTGATATACAGTGTACACCTACAGTAACTGGAAGCACGCCCTATGTTGATATCCAATACGAAGTGTCAGGACTATTAAGCCTATTAGAAGTATTTTCTACACCTACTGGTATTAACATCAATAAGCCAAGTTAGATTTTGGTTATGGTTTACCATACTTGAGCAGCAAGTAGCGTTTTAGGGACAAGTTGTGATGGTAATAATGATTGTGTGTATTTCTAGGCATGAGTGCGTGACCACAGACTTAGTTAGGGAGAAGGGCAAGGGGACACTTTGTGATGTCCATAAAAATTGGCATGCACCTAATTATGGGCACTAATTTTCCGGTATCTTGATCAGTTTTAGTGTAAGAGCATAGGAAGCAAATTTAAATGATGGATATAAAAATTATCGAGACAAGGAATTATGGGGTCTGTTGTAATTGCTTTCCTGAATAATGAGTTTACAGTAAGATTCTATTTCTTTCTCAATTTTAGTGTCTTCAGAAGTTCTTGTTCAATTGGTAGAGCAATCTAAGAAAAGAGGGGAATTGAAAATAAGGTAGAGTTCTGTTAAGTAAATTTTATTCCCTTTTTTTCCTTTCATTCTGCTCCTGTCATCACCTTCCATTCTTCCCTGATTTTCGACATATAAATTATGTACAATAGTTTTACAGTATAGTGATATTTATATGGAGGTTATATATAAGTTCCCCTCTACTTCCTTCCATACTGGTTTACGTAATACAGGGTTCTTGTTTTAAAAGAGCTTGTACATGTAACCGGTTCTTTTTACCAGCTATTCAAGCAAATGTTACCAGCTTTTTTCCAATGAAATATTCGAAATTATCCACATTTAAAAAACAATTTCTGCTGTTTATAGCATATTTTCTATGTTGGGATGTTATCACAGTCGCAGACTACAGTAAGTACGTAATCTGCTGACAGAAGAAATTAGCAATACTCTGCGTCAGAACGAACCAGGCGATTGATGTCCACCAATCCTCTCCTGGCCATTCTAAGATCTCATCATTCCTTGAGACACTTTGACAACATGGCATCCACACATGAAAAAAATCAACAGGACAAAATAATCTCTGTGAATACATGAGTCTCGATCTATACATGATTCTCACTGAATGTTATATTTAACAAATTAATAGACAGAATAATTATAGTCATGTTATAAATAACAATAATTCAAGGAAAAATTCCTATTCTTTTATGAACAGTGGTGACCTGAGATGTTGCCAAAAATTCTCTGAGCTCCTGCTTTTACGTGTTGGTTACCTTCTGTTAAAAATTGACAAGAATCCTGCATAATGTAATTGAATTTATCTCATTTAAGTTTGTTACAAGTTGTTATAAGTTACCCAAGGAAAGAGGCAGCTGCTGTTACATAGAATTTTCCTTGTTTGCAAACAAAACTCAGGAGGACTATCACAGCTCACTAGTGTGGTTAATTTGCCATTTTACCACTCAAAGTTTGGCCACCATTTAAGTGAAGTAATTACCTATGATGGTTATACTTACAGCCCTTCAAGTTGTGTTGACCTGAAAAATACATGTATCTTAATGACCAGGCAGCAACTTCATGCTGGCTTTTTAAAGAATAACTTTAAGAGAATTTTCAGTTACATAGTTGTATTGTGCACTTCCCTGCAAGCCTTATAATAATAATTATTTACAAATTTCATTAAATTTAAAGTTTGACCTTGAACCATGCTGTTTTTGTTTTTGTTTTTGTTTTCAAAGTTTGGTGTCATCCATTGTTGATGTTATCAAAAACACGGGAGAAGGGGCATTCAACATTTTCCAGTTTCTACTAAAAAACTGCCAAGAATCAAGTAGCAGAGGTGACTAAGAAGGATAAATACCGTAATTTATATTCTGAAAAAAAAAAACCTTTCCATAGTTGCTAACCTTTTAGCATCTCGTTTTATGTCACAATTTTGGCAACACCAGTGTCTTGGACAAAAAGGGCCAGTTGATGATAACTTTGTTGTTTTGCTTGACTTCCAGCTGGTGAGGATGCCAATGCCAGCCAAGCTGAAGTAAAGAAGTCATTTATTCTTGCTATGGTAATTCTCAATGTTAAAGGGGCAATAATAATTTTGTCCGACTGGTACTGCAATAAAATAATTATTATTGTCATCATCATATCAAACATTTTTCCTTTTTGCTGCATGTCAACATCTACATGTATTCTTAACAGAGGGCATCTCACAACATTTTAATCTGGTCTGGAAAAAAGTTGATCCTATAAGATGTTTCCAGAGTTATTAAGTTTGATTAATCGTTTTCAATTTGGCTTTTTTTACAATCTTTTAGCTTTCCTATTACCATTACTCTTGTTTATAAAAAACTTTGGTAAGTGTGATTACCGAAACTGATCTATGTTATTTTTTGTGCTTTTGGAATTAAGGAGTTGTTGCTGCACAGGCTTCATCAGTCAGCTGTTCAAAGGCACAGTCTGTTGAACAAAAACAGATCTTCTTCGTTGCACTTAGATTCAAAGCAGATGGAGAGTGAGTTTCTAAAGGAGATGGCCTGTCACTCAAAATACCTGTGCAAGGAAATATTGATGTCTAATGGCAACGAGTAAGGCTTACTCAATGGTCTTGAATAATGGCCTTTACAAGAATTATTTATTATGATGGGCAAGTACATGTAGCTTGGTGGAACAGAGATGATCACTTGCACATACATGTACATGTAAATCCACACTGCCACAACCAACATTAATACCCTGACAAGTGCCAACATGCCAGCCATTCATCCATCAGTGTCTTCCAATACTGACTTGCCAAAGATGGTGCGAAGATGTTGAGGACAATGTCAAAATTTAATATGATATTTACCATTTACATGTATGTGTGTGACTGTGTGTACCAGTGGCTACATAATTTATGCATTGTATCAATATCAAGCAAGTCAGTTTCCCCCTACTGACATACAGCACAGATTTCAAACTTCATTTAGAGACATGTGCATACATGTACAGCACCTACTGAATGTATGTGTCTAATCAATTGCAACGGACATCTGCCAGTCTGTTTGTTTTTAAGTGACATTTTGGAAAAAACACGTTTTGGGGTCAGCAGTCACTTTAAGTTGCATGTACTTATATGTATCACAACTTAGTTCTGTTCTTGTCGTCTCGAGCAGGTCTCCCAACATTTTTCGATTGTTGATCATTATTGCTGTACATAGTGGACAAACCTTAGCTGCAGGAATCCTCAACCAAGTCATGATAAACAGCAGAAATCCAAACAAAGTAAGCCTTGAGTTGCATTGTCCTGATATTATTATTATTTGTAAGAGTCCAGAGTTTAACAATAATTATTATTGCAGGGGCAAGGGAATCTAGTTTTTTTTTCCTCTTACAGGTTTCACCTAAGAGCTTTTTCACAAATATGTGAATTTTGCAAACCTTCTCTGTTAGTGAATGCTCAAGTAGAAAATAATTGAAAAGATTTTGGAAAGATTTCATTACATGTATATAAATGGTGCACTTTATTGATACACTATTAGTCCTCTTTACGGTTAAAGTCAATAGCATTGGTTGTTTTCCTGTAAACTTTTCATGGCCTGTGCCTCAGTGCTGAAAGTTTTAAGTAACTGAAAGCACTCCTTTGGTTGTAAATTGATCTTCTATTTGCAGCTGGAGGTTTTTGTTCAGATGTATAAGGAATTGGAGCTGTACTATCCACATATCCTTGATGATGTCGTAAAAAGCTGTCTTTCAAGCGTCAAATCACCTGCTGGATCAAGCCTAGCTCAGGTAAGGCTGTCCTTGCAACTCTTGTCCATCTTCTCGCTATGGGAAGGACCATTCATTTTTTTAATGGGGTGTGTGGGGGAAACCACTTTATAAAAAAAAAAAATTTTTTTTAAACCATTTCAACCCTCTTCCCCTAAAAATAATAACAGAATTGTCTGTTTCTGAGTTGTCTGTAACGGAGCGAAACTTTACGGGTTGGGCTGGTCACGGAATATTTCTTGCTTTCCAAGTTCGAAAAAAACTGTAATGGGGAGAAACGTTACGGCTTACATTTGTCACGCAAAGCTTCCCGTTTCCCATCACTATTAACTGAATTGAAAGAAGCAATAGCCACTCAACGCTTCTCGCTTGTCTGTTCAAAACTTATCAATAATTGTGAGATCCGGCTTGTTTCTCGAAAGTCCTGAAAACGTTTCTGGACCGAAAAGCCATTTGTGAAACTGCCAACCTCTTGTTTGGAACGAAGATTTTTTAACATGTTTTAACAAGGTAACAAAAAGAAAAATGACTATGAAGTTTCATGAATTTAGATGCAAAGGCAATATTGACACCACAAAATGTCCCGTAAAGTTTCGGGACTTTCGAGAAACGGGCCCCTGGTCAGATACATTGCGAGTAACGCTTGTCACACAACGCATCTTCTCTCTCTGTTCCCCCTAACGAGGTTGAGGGTTACCTTCACCAAGGTTTATCTGTCGATGACTAATTTTGACAAAGGCTAGGCAACTGTTTCGGGCAAGGCAATTTCGCCATTAAAACAAAACGCAGCGCCAACGACCAGTTAAAAAGTTTTTTTCCTTTTCACCATTTTACCTGGCATTGAGGAGGTATCATGTGAGACTCTTGTGAGAATCTCGGAATCACTGCTTGAAGTACAACTGCGTTGTTCTTTTGCCAGCTGTTGGGTTTGCTGAGCAATTTCCATCATTTAATGTCGAGTGAAAAGGAAAGTGAGCAGCTGTTTAGGTAAGAAATTCTGTCATTTATCCTCAGCCGTTTATTCAAGCTTATATTAAAGGGAAGATATATACAGTAGCAGCGGTGTCCATCTCCCTTAACTCTCTTTACTTCAAGTTTCATAGTTAATTACATTCCAGGGATTGGGTGATAGAGTATTACTAATGCCGAGATGTATTTATCAAGCATAGATATTTGAAAAAAAGAAAAGACTATTAATTTTAGTAATTATACTAAAACAGTGGATGTCGTTGAAGATGTGCTCTGATTGGCCACTCAAACTCCAAATATCCTTTGCTAGTCATATCTGAGCAACTCGCGAGGGATTTGCGCCCGAAAATATTGTAATCATTACAGAAATAGAGAGGTTTTTAGGTGTCGAAGGCTTGTTGTGGATATTTTCCTCACCACGAGCCACCTCCACTTCAGTGAATAGTTGTTCACTATAGAGCAATTTTCAAATGACACGCGATTGCAATTGCTGCGCTTAGTGATTGGTTTAAAATTTTCGCACCAGTTTAGAGCGGTTTTCAATTGAGTGTCGAAAGTAATTAGATAATTACTTTGGTTTATGATTACTTCACTCAGTGATTGGTTCAAAGTTCTCGCGCCAAGTTTTCCAACCAATCAGAAGTGAAACCAAAACCAATCGTGGCTCGCGCGTGCACATTTTCCCGCGCTTTGTGTCGGCTACATGTAATTACTTCGAGTTTTGATTGGTTTGCTGGATTGTCTCCGTCCTTTTTGATTGGCCAAAGTAATTACTTTGGTTTTGGTTTTACGACACTCAATTGAAACTCGCTCTATCAACCAATGAAAAGGAAAACCAAAACCAATCGTGACTTGCACGCGCGATTTTTCCCGCGCTTTGAGCATTAGTTACATGGAATTGCTACGAATTTCGATTGGTTCATTGCGCTGTTTGGACCTGCTCTGATTGTACGGAGTAATTTCTTTGGTATTTGTTTCACGGCACTCGATTGAAAACCACTCCAGAAGCAATTGCAATCGACGGTCATTTGAAAACTGCTCTAACTGCGATGATCACGTTTGGCTTAGAATGGATCAGGTTGCAAGGAACTTATGTTTCGACTTTCTAAAGTAACTCACACTCTTTTTTTCCCCCCCGCAGGTCTAACTTGTCGTCGTCCCTTCAAAAGCATCATATTGTATTCGTTAATTTGCTGGCTCATTCAAGTTTGGAAGTCTCTTTGAAAACTCTCAACCTAATTATGTCAATGCATAAACCTATGCCAGATAAAGTTTCCACACTGATGAAATTATGCAGCAATTGTGTCGTGTTGTTCTACAAATTGCTACACACACTGGCCAACCAGCATGGCTACCGCAAAACAGTGGGTAAGGCAAATAACAGTTCGGTCTTTATGGAACAAAACGACTCATCTCAGAAGGACTTCCTCTTTTCGACCAACGCTCAGTGAGCATTTCAGCTCATGCTAAATCGGAAACGTAACACATTTATAAGGAAAAGCGTACACTGAATTTAAATCTTAACAATGTAATAAATCTGTTTAAAGAAGCTATTTGCCAATGTAAAGTTAAGGGGTGTTAAGATTCATATTATTGTTGCTCAGTTTAACTTAGATTTAGCTCTTTAGCTGTCCTCTCCAAAAATGTTTGTT
>NC_090870.1:45710313-45715313 GCF_036669935.1 Montipora foliosa
ATTTGGAAAAAGTAATCCTCAGTCCTGGAATAGGCCATTTTATAGTTGTTTGCTCAGCGACCAAGCCTATGAATGGCTGCGAGGCTGCCGGTGACCTTGTATTGATACAGACCTCACTGCTTTTATCATGTAAATTGTGTTGTTGTAACGCTAATTAGTCCATATTAACATTACAAAAGCATGAAGGTGTGTATCAAAACAGGGTCACCGGCAGCCTCGCTTCCATTGTTAGGCCTCGTAACTTAGCCACAACTGTAAAATGGTCTATTGAAGAATCTATTTACTTTTCAGCTTCAATCGTGGCTCCAGACCAGTCAACTGTTCACGGATATGGTTTTCACTCTGTGTTGCATCAGTGATCAAGGTGACAGCGACAATACAAGTGCAACACTTCATCATAAATACGTGGATTCTTTAGCCTTGTTATTAATGGAGATAGTTTGTCCCGATGTTATTCCTATCACATTTGATTGGCCAGACGAGGATAGCCTCAAGTTTACAATCGAACGGTAAGTTGGAGGAAATGCAGCGATGTCGCCAATAGAATAAGCGCCAAGGAAAAGAAATGTTAAGGCCCGTGCTAACAGCTTCAACATTTGCGTTCGATTTTGTTGAATGATGTTGAACGATGTTGACTGCTGGGATGGGCAAACGTTTTCAACACATTATCAACATTTGATTCAACAAGTATTCAGTCCCAGGCTGCAGCCGCGGTTGTTACCATGGATACGGACATGGACACGTCATGGAGAGACCGATTAGCGCGCACGCTCATACCCAACAATGTTGAAAGAGGGGGGCAAACGCTTCAACTTCATTCAACATCCACAAAATCAAAATAAGTGTTGAATGGTTGTTGAAACAAAGTTAAAATGCTCTTAAGCTCATTCAACTTACATCGATTCAACTTCGTTTCAACATGTTTCAACACGGTTGAAAGAGGCCTAGGGGGGCAAACGATTTCAACATTGTTGTTCAACAAAATCGAACGAATGTTGAAGCAAATATCGAACCCGTTTGCCCGGGCCTGTAGCAACTATTAAGAGGTAGATGCCAAAAACGAAGGTCTTAATTAATCCGTATACATCCCGAGGGCCGAGGGCCTAGGGATGCAATGTCTTAAACCGGGTTCAATTGAAAGACAAAAGATAATCCTAAATTTTCGAAAACGTTTTCCGGAAATAATCTTGTTCCATTAAATTTCCACACGAAATGTCCGTTGAATGGAAATCATTCCTTATTTGCACATTGGAAGTTGATCGATAAAATGAACCCTATGCACTTCTCACTTGCAGGGACTTGCGCATAAGGAAAACGTTTGATGAAAATCCAATTTTGTGGGCTCTCATAAGCATTGTTGCTGGAGGTTAGTGAAATTTTTATTTTTCAAAGAATTGTTTATCCTTGCGGAACTTGTTAGCTCACTTGGAAGAGCACTGGACTTTGGTGCGGGAGGTCGTGCGTTCGAATCTCGGCCTAACCCACACTCGTGATCTATAAATAACTGAGGAGGAAGTGCTGCCTTTGTAATGAATGGCATCAGAACGTTCCCACTTTCTTCTGATTCCGCTTATGACTCCGTCTCTTATGATCCAGAGTCGGAAGCAGAAACGGAAGAACGAACCAATCACAATGCTTGGAACCGAGCACTGTGGTTGGTTTATCCTTTCGCTTCTGCTTTCGTCTCCGACAATGCAGTTTCGTAAGCGACGGAGTCATAAGCAGAATCGGTATTCTGGTTCCGACTCCGACAGTTTGATTTTCACTCGATCGTATCGCTGTGCGCTTCTCATTTCGACTATGACTCTGTCGCTAGTGAAAACCAGCCTTTAGGCAACATTCAAATTTCTTCAAATCAGAGAAACGTCAGATTATATAGATATAGTCAGGAATAGCGATAAAATCATCCGAGACTTTAGAAGAGAGTCAAGATTCGGGTATTGATACAATGTCACAGTCGTTAGACTTAATCGTTGCATAGATATCATCTATTTTGTTAACCATAAATCTTGCATTGCTCAATAGTAGTTTAGGCAGAGAATGGTTCCTTGGTTGAGAGTTAATTGCTATTTGTGTCAAATTGTTGTGGTTGATTCCACTGGAGAGACAACGATGTTTAAGTAAACGGGGTCGAATGATTGATGGTATTTGTTGTGAAACAGTAGTACACTCAGGTTAACTTTGGTTTGATGTTTTCGAATCGATTCAAGTCGAGAGCCGCTGTACGTTAGCCTGGAGAAGACTGAAGAGTTGACATGCTGTAATCCAATATGGCGGGTTGAGTCACTCGAAGAGATTGAGGAGACGTTATGTACATAAATCGCCACGAAGTTGATAACACAAACATAGAAGTACATCAACACGGCAACAGGATACTTATAAATGAAATTAGGCCACATTTACATTGGAAGACGACAAAACAGCGACGCTAAATATCAAAATTCACCGAGCTGTAGAGAAAGCTTGTGGCAACCATGAGCGCCGCTGACCTCCAACCCATTGGTTGGAAAAGTCCTATTGTGGGTTAGCTTCGTGCAGTCACCAAGTTACTTCCTAAAAGCTGGATTGGCAGTTAAAAGAGCGCAGGTGTCGTTAGTTAGTCTTTGTTTGCCTCTAGAAAAGTTGGTTATACTTAAGTTAAAACTCCGGAGCTACCTTAAGCAAGCCGCGCTCCTGAGCGTTTCACGTACTTCACCATTGGTGACACTCCGGCTTAGCTTCCCATGGGCATGGTCATACACCGTACTTAAAAATGGCGTCCAGAGGAACGCAGAAGTGGTGGCTTATGCACATACTTCAAATCATCTGTTGATTTCTGGTGTCTCTCTGAATACGAAACTCCTGAGGTTGAGGTGCAGTGGTTTTTGGTGAAATTAAAGCGGCATCCTAGAGGCGTTAACTCACTTATTCTGGCCACGGTTTACCACCCTCCAGACAACAAAGATTCCCCTTTAAGGACTTTCCTATTCCAAACCTTGGACTCTATATTGTGTAAACATCCCAAGTCTGCAATCACCATCATGGGCGACTTCAACCAGTTTAACCCTGGCAACTGTGCTCATCCTCGACCAGGTTTGCTTCACTCTTTGGTCACATTATCATGAGGCATCCACTTTACCATCAACTGGGCTCTCTGACCAGGCTGCTGTCTCATTGCATCCAAAGCCTTGCTTATCTACTACCTATAATGCTGTTCGTGTAATGAAACGCCAATGCAAACCTACAAACCTGCAAACCAGCGGATCGCTGAGCCAAATCAACTGGTCTCCATTGTTCTCAATTACTCCTGCAAAAGGCAAATTTGATGTTTTCTACAGTTACCACTAATCAAATGAACACTCATCTACCCATGCGCAACGTTAAATCCTAACCCTAACCCAAACTTACATATGACGCCGAGTCTGGGAATCCAGCCCGGGCCAAATTGGTGAGAGGCGAGTGCTCTTACCACTGCGCCATCCCTGCGCCCGCCCCCCCCCCCCCCCCTAGGCAAGGGGGGAACGTTTGCACATTTCCAGAGCGGTGAGACCTGGCCTTGGGCGAACAGCAAGCACGGGAGAGTTAGCTTTCAATGCCCAGTTTGGTATATAGTCAGGATCGATAGATTTCTTAGTGTTAATGCTTGAAAGAGCCTGCTCAACCTGCTTAACGGTGATGATGTACTTATCAGGAGTGAAAGTGGACTCACGATGGATTGGAGAGAAATTGAGCGGCGGGATGTTCTCCGCAACTTTGCTAAATGAAATGGCAATGTGATCAGTAAGTTTTTCGTCTTTTATGACATCGCCATTGAGGGGAAAGCTGAGCAAGATAGGTGGATTCGAGAGACCAGCCAATGATTTGATACTTTTCCAACATTTCGCATGATCGTGATTCTTGTTGGTTATTTTGTTAGTAAAGTTTAAAGTTTTAGTTTCAACCTCAGAGACACCAATAACAATAGAGGAATGTAGGACTTCTGGTGGACTAGCAAAAGAAGCTAATAAGAGATCTTTTGTTTTCGTCCACCAACATGGCAACGATGACGTCACGTGAAAACCTCCTATGAAATTTTGTGTGTTGTGTTATTTAAAAGGTGTGTCATCGTTATCCAAATGCAGTACTCTTATGTCCAGTCTACTCGCGACTGTCATGTCCAACTGGGAGGTTTACAGGGGCACATCAGTCGACCAATCATCTCTTCATTTTGAAGTCAATTGTTTTATCACTGATATTATGACCAAGGTATGTCGTTTGTTTTGTTTTGTTTTGTTTTTTTTTTCAATTTTCGTACGCTCCCAATTAGAAATGAGATACCTGAGAAGAAGCCCGATAATCTTTGGGTCATAACTTACACTACTTTCCTCGAACACATGCTTAGAAAGAGATCATTATACATGTGAATTTTGTTTTGAAAGACATCTCGCGCGAATACTCCAGCAGTTTGAAACAAAGACATGAATTAAATGCAAAAATGGTTTGTTTGTCCAAAAACTCGTATCCGTTTTATTGCAGAAAAGATATTGGGGTTGATCATAGTGCACGTACATAGCGTAGGTATGGTTTTTCAGACAGTTAACTTTCTTGTTGTTCCCTTTGATTTGTTGTTTTAGGCGAGTTGGTTGCCACCTCCGCTTAGCCGAGTTGGAGCTGTATTTGGTCTTCTTGAGCCCAAAGAAATTTTCACTTTACTTAGTACCATGTGGAGAGTTCTCAAGGTGCTCTTTCTCTTTTGTTTTATGGTCTGAATTTAAGAAACGGAAAACTGCTTGGTGGATTTCTATATTCGTTAAGCAGGGAAAAGCCTCCTCAAAATTAAAGGCCTGGGCAAACAGCCTCAGCATTTATTTGCTTCTTTATCCGTTCGATTTTGTTGAGCGATGTTGACTGCTGGGGTGGGGTGGGCAAACGGTTTCAACACGTCATCAACATTTGATTCAACAGAGCTTCCCAAGAGGCCTTGTATTCAGTCCCATGCTGTTACTTTGGATACATACATAAATACGTCATTGAGACCGATT
>NC_090870.1:45717813-45720313 GCF_036669935.1 Montipora foliosa
AATAAATAAAATAAATGAATTGAAACCACGACCTACGGGTTAGATCACCGCTGCTCTACCGACTGAGCTACAAGAGAGATGTCAGTTTCACGGCAATGAATATGTACAAGTACAAGGAAGGGTTACGGTTTTGCAAGCGTTGGCCGTGTAGCACTTATGTTACAACAGAAGTAACTATTAAAGTTGTTTTGAAATAAGTTGTTTGTAATATAAGTGCTACACGGCCAACGTTTGTGAAAACGTAACCCTTCATTGTACCTGTAGTTATAATTGGAAGGTCGACTCCTGCAAATGAGCACTCCGATTTTATCCGAGTATTTCCGAGTCACCATCGATAAATTAATCTCTTCATTTCATTCACCGGGGTTAAAATATAACATCTCTTTCAGTGCAATCAACACATCTTGTTTTTTTGGAGGACATAAATGAAAATAAATAGCCCACCTCCCTTAAGGGTCTTTTCTGGGACAATGAAACGACTAAGAACAGGAGAACAGTAGGAGTCAAAACTAACCGCGAGAAAAGCCATGCAGCTGTCCATTCGTAAGCACATCCGAGGTTTTGAACCACTGCAACCACCATGAACAATTGCAGCTGGTAGTCGGAGCGACACGTGAACGCCCGCGACGATTCTCAAGTTTGGACCCTTTCTCTCCTAGTCACTGACTTCTTTATCCCTGCGCTAACACATTGTTTCAGGAAACACGGAAATGAGTGGCTGTGTCGAAAAGGGAGACGTGGGGACTCCGGGACTCGAAGACGTGAGGACTCGCGGACGTGCGGACGCATTTTTACCATTTGTTCAACTTTTCATCATATTTCACAAAATCCTTGTCTTTTGATCGTAATTGCATTGTACCCCGGTTTTAAGTTCCTTAAAATGTTTGTACAAAGTGAAACAAAGATATAGTTAATATATATATATATATAGTGTAGTTATTACTCGTCTTCATTAAAAGGTGAGTTTCATTATACTACTATCAAGTTACACAGTGGAGTAATTTTGGTAAAAGGAAGACAAATTCTATTGCATTAAGTCCTCATTTATTTGACATAGGTAACACTGACCATTTATCAGGTCATTTTACAATTCTCCAAGTATTTCGAGGCTTGAATTTCAAATTTGAAAGTACTTTCGTTTTCTGCATCCTGAATTGTGCATTCACTCGTAGTTGTCTTTGTGTCACGTGACATTCCTTGACGTCATAATGATTGTTTTCGATATTGGGGAACGTTTACCGTAAAAAATCCCGACAACTTTTTGCTTGAAAATGCTCAAAACAACCATTAACGTATAATTTTAAATCTTGTGGCATCGTTCATTTTCACATTTTCATTGTGGCCCGACTTTCTATGGACATTTATTACGTGACTTGACCTGTTTTTATTTACCGTTTCCGTTAAGATTGGGATATTATTGAAAGGCAGAATGATAAAACCTCGCTAGGAGTACTAGAGCAGGGAGCAAAATACATTTATATAAGATGACTTTTCCATCCCCGTTTCCGATAAAAGGTCAAAATTGCTTTTAGCCGTTAAAAATCACGTGACACATTTTAGATAAAAGAGCGAGTAAAAAGCTAAGCATGCAGATTTTGAGTTAACGTCGATTGGATAAATCCTTCCTCGTAAAACAAAAATACGCCAATTTATGAGCTTGGTGACTCAGGAGTTATTTAGCTTGTGGTCATGTGATGACGAACATTTTCGACATTATCAACGGTAACAACCCGAAATTTTCATCAAAGGTGACAAATTGAACGAGCACAAGGAAAGATGTAGTCACAACAAGGGCATTGGCACGGTATTCAAACATCAATGATAGAGAAGAAGTCGTAAGGTTCAAGTTTCTGTGCAACAACAACATACGCTGCAACGTAAAAATTCAGCTACAGGGTCAGCAAGGTCCATTAGGTCTTCTGTTTTCTTTCACAGTCGAGCTCCGTAATGGGTTGCAAGAGTTACTTTTCGAGGATTCAATTTTTGAATTTCGGTGTGTATTTAGTTGGTACTTGAGAAGAATATAGATTATGGTTTTTGCGAAATATAATGCAATTGAGAGGCTGTACAATCTGAAAAGAGTGATTTAAATACTACTCCGTAATAAGCAATTCAACTAAACATTTAAGTTAGGATAGTCTTCCTTTTTTAAAATATACTTCGAAAATGAGTCTACATGCTCTGTCTCCGAGTCCTCGTCCCACTTTTCGACACAGCCGAAATGAGTTTATCAAAGGAATTGATAGACCAGCGTGAAACAATTCGAAAGCTCACGTTTCGAGCGTTACCCCTTCGTCAGACCGAATTAGGGAATTATGGGTTGTTAATTTACCGTTTGAAAAAACTGTTTTCATGTTTTACTCTTCTCTTATTTCGGAAAAACCCTTCCCTTGCGATCATTACTTTAACATCAGTGCTTTGAGGTAATTAGACGAGATGAGTCCCTGAACTAACGCGTCTCGTATGAAACTATTAGGGGCATAGAAAAACGAACCAATGT
>NC_090870.1:45725313-45735313 GCF_036669935.1 Montipora foliosa
TATGGTTGCAATCCTCTTCTTGTATATGTACGATAATGACTTCCATTTTGTCATTGCCAGGACTTCAGTGCTTAGAGTAGATTCCTTTATGTTAAAAATAAATCTCGCTGCCCTGATATGAATGTCTTCTAGGGTCTGAAGTGATTTTGAAGATCCCCATAGAGCGATTGAATACGTAATACTTGGAATGATACCCTTGAAATAAATTGACTCTAATATGCGATTGTCGAGACCTTTTAAGTGTTTGAGTTTCTTCACTCTTGCTGAAAAACGTTTGCTCAAAGATTTTACATGTGGCGACCAAGATAAAATGTTATCGATATGAGTCCCTAAACAAGTAGCTTTAGAAACAAAGGACAACTCATTAGGCCCTAAACAAATATTTTGTAAGGGATCGATGAATTTTGATTTAGATAACAACATTAGTTCGGTTTTTGCAGGATGAATAGTCATGAAGTTATCCTTAGCCCATTTGCTTAAATCGGCGATCGCTTTCTGTATCTTAAGTAAGACTTCATCAAAAGTATTTCCAATGCAGAAAGCTGTGGTATCATCTGCAAACATTTCGACGGAAGCGTTCGTCGTGGCTCCGGGTAGATCGTTTGAGTAAATGCTGTAAAGTCTGGGACCAAGTAAAGATCCTTGAGGCACACCAGTATCTATTTCCAACAATTCAGAATTTGAACCATTTACAGTGACAAATTGTTTACGATTTTCAAGATAGTTTAGGAGACACTCGTAAAAGGAGCCACTAATGCCTATAGAGTATAGTTTATCCGTGAGAGCTGTATGGTTGACGCAATCGAACGCTTTTTGAAAATCAATGAAGACTACACCAATAATATTACTTTCATCCAGGGCTAAACGCCATCGTTCTGTTAATGAGAGCAGGAGAAGTTCAGGTGAGCCTCCCTTTCTGAAGCCCCATTGATTCAAAGAAATTAGATTGTTGCCATATAAGAAGTTGTCAAGTTGTTGACTGACAACATTCTCTAATAGCTTGCCCGGTATGCTGAGAAGGGAAATAGGCCTGTAATTTCCGCAGTCTAGAGTGCTTCCTTTCTTGTGAAGACATTTCACTTGTGCTTGTTTCCACTGGCTTGGGAATTTGCATTCCAAAATACTTCTTTGAGCCAGTGGCATAAAGCAATCTAAAAATGTATCTCCAATAAGGCGCAACTCCCTGCTGGATATATCATCAGGTCCACTTGCCTTGCCAGGTTTCAAACATTTGAGAGAAGATTTCAGAAGATCCTTGTTAAGGGCTATGTTATGAAGAGAGAGGGTAGGGATTTCACTGTTATTTCTTGCAGACTGACAAGGAGAGTTTACTGAAGAGTCTTGTGTTGATTTCGAAGGGGATTTTCCAACATTGACAAAAAACGAATTTAAAGCGTTGGCCTTTGATGTATCGTCTGAATGAATAACTGCGGAACTATCTTGAATTGGACCAATCTTTGTAGTTATCCGCTTTCCCTCAAAGGATCTTACTGTCTTCCAAAAATCTTTAGCAGAGGTTGCCTCGTTAAATTTTGACAGCCAGTAATTTGATTCTGCTGATCTAAGGAGTTTGGTGCAGTGATTTCTTGCCTTCTTATAATCCATCCAGGCAGTTCCCCAACTGAACTCATAGTCAAATCACTACCTTCATATATCAAAGACAGCAACCATGCACTTGAAACTTTCCGTACCTTCAATTTCTCGGGCGAAAACAAAATCATTTTCACCATGGATATAGCATCTTTATACATCGTAATTCCCAACAATGAAGGCCTCCAAGCACTAAAATACTTTTTAAACCAACGTCCTGTCAAAAGTCCGAGCTCAGAAACTTTACGCCGTCTAGCTGAACTGGTTCTCACACTTAACTGCTTTTCATTTGGCGACAACACCTACTACAAGCAGATCAACGGTGTTGCAATGGGAACTAAAATGGGACCTAGCTACGCCAAACTTTTCGTAGGTTTTATTGAAAATAAATTTTTCTCTAACTACCACGGACCAAACCCTGATCTTTAACAAGGCTTCATCGATGACTGCGTCGGCGCTACTTCATCCAGCAAAGAGCAACTCGACCAATTTATCACTGCAGTCAATTCTTTCCACCCGGCTCTAAAATACACCTGGGAAATTTCCGAAAATTCACTAGCTTTCCTAGACATTAAACCCTTTGAAAAAAACGTTTTGAAGCGTCTTTTCAAGCATCTGAGAGCGCGTTTTGAAGGCGCTTGTTAAAGCCTTTAAAAAAAACCTTTTGAAGCGTGTAAGAGCGCGTTTTGAAGGCGTTTGTTAAATCCTTTGAAAAAAACGTTTTCGAGCGTCTTTTCAAGCGTGTGAGAGCACGTTTTAAAGGCGTTTCAAAAAAACCTTTAACGCGTGTTTTCAGGCACCTGAATGCTCGTTTTGAACGCGTTACGCAAAAAAACGCTTTGAAACGTGTTTTCAAGCGTCTGAGAGCGCGTTTTGAAAACGTTTCTTAAAGCCTTTCAAAAAAACGTGTTCAAGCTTCTTTTGAAGCGTCTGAGAGCTCGTTTTGAAGGCGTTTGTTAAAATAGGAATAAAACGCGTTTGTTAAAGCCTTCGAAAAAAACGTTTTGAAGCGTGTTTTCAAGCCTCTGAGAGCGCGTTTTAAAGGCGTTTGCCCAAAAACGCTTTGAAACGTGTTTTGAAGCGTCTCAGAAGGCGCTTTAAAGGAGTTTGTGAAAGCCAAGGAAAAAAACGCCTTCAAACGTGTTTTGAAGCGAATCAGAGGGCGTTTTCAAGGCGATTCCCAAACAACGCTTTGAAACGTGTTCTAAAGAGTATGAGAGCGCGTTTTAAAGGCGTTTGCCCAAAAACGCTTTGAATCGTGTTTTGAAGCGTCTCAGAAGGCGCTTTAAAGGAGTTTGTGAAAGCCAATGAAAAAAACGCTTTCAAACGTGTTTTGAAGCGAATCAAAGGCCGTTTTCAAGGCGATTCCCAAACAACGCTTTGAAACGTGTTCTAAAGAGTATGAGAGCGCGTTTTAAAGGCGTTTGTAAAAACCTTTACAAAAGTTGCTGCCCAACTGGAGACTTTGTACTCTCCTCCAGTTGCTGCCCAACTGGAGACTTTGTACTCTCCTCCAGTTGCTGCCCAACTGGAGACTTTGTACTCTCCTCCAGTTGCTGCCCAACTGGAGACTTTGTACTCTCCTCCAGTTGCTGCCCAACTGGAGACTTTGTACTCTCCTCCAGTTGCTGCCCAACTGGAGACTTTGTACTCTCCTCCAGTTGCTGCCCAACTGGAGACTTTGTACTCTCCTCCAGTTGCTGCCCAACTGGAGACTTTGTACTCTCCTCCAGTTGCTGCCCAACTGGAGACTTTGTACTCTCCTCCAGTTGCTGCCCAACTGGAGACTTTGTACTCTCCTCCAGTTGCTGCCCAACTGGAGACTTTGTACTCTCCTCCAGTTGCTGCCCAACTGGAGACTTTGTACTCTCCTCCAGTTGCTGCCCAACTGGAGACTTTGTACTCTCCTCCAGCTGCGAGTTCTTTGGTTCTCTTATCTGACTATATGGTAGGGAAAATTAGTTTAAAATAAGATGAATTTAAAATTGCAAATACTTGGTGAAATTTTATGTATTGTTTAAAAACACGAGGCGGAACTGAGTGTTTTTAGACCCGATAAATCGCCAGCTTTTAGCGGTTTAAAAAAAATTCCACAAAGAGCTTGTCCCTCTGGACTGAAAACAATGGTTTAAATTGTGAGAGGTGAATATAAGCATACAAGAAAAACAAGCTATGTCTTAAGTATTCTATATATAAAGAATACTAACGAGGAGTGTTTTATCAGGATAAAAAACTCATACACGTGACGTTTTATCGATGTTTTGATAGGCTGTTAAGGTCTTGACTTATTAATGAGCTTGAAAGGGCAATGTAGAAATTTACTTATTTAGTATAAAGCCTGGTTTTCACTAGCGATGCAAGCAAATGCGCCAGCATAAATAGCTAAGTGAAAACGAAGCATAAGCGCAGGCATAAGGAAAATCCAGACAACCCCGTTTATACGGTGAAATAACCGATATTATGCTTGCGTTTGTTCTTGCGTCGCTTGTCAAAAAACATACTGCATATTATAAAATATTACTGCCACCTTTACAGAAAACAAACGAGTAATTATGAAATGTAATGCTATTTTCAGGAAAGAGCCATTGAAATTATTAACTCGAGTTCGGTAATCCCGTATTTCAGTTTACAGTGCTTTCCTGTATTGGGTTAAGGCTGAGAGTATTATTGCGACTGGAAAGGGCCCTGAGGATGTAAAAAGAGACTGAGTAGTGATGAGGAACGAGGGTACCAAGGCATTGCCGACAGAGAGACAAACTGTAAGGAAGCTGCAGATGTCCTTCGAAGGAAAAAACTTATCTAGAAAATTGTTTCAAATAATATTACTACAGACCGAGACCCGGATAGGCCATCCATCCAAAAAAATTGAGATGGAATAAAAAGGACTTCTAATCATCCAAAACGACTTGTCAATAATAAACGTTTAAAATCACTTAAGACGACTTGCAAATCCACTTAACTCCGCTCCACGGAACTCTTATTAGTCAACCTAAAAGAATCATGGAGAAAATCTTTGGATTCCGGCCTCAAGGTAAAGGTAGAGGTACACCTTATTTAACGTCCTTTACTCTCTAGAGAGTATTCTCCCAGGAATTTGACACAACTATAAGGTCGGCGTTGTTTTAATCTGTGGACTCTGTTTCCTACTCAATTTTTGAACGAAAAATCAGTCATGAAGGTCTACTTTTAGTGTGGCTCAAAAAGCTGCCTAACTGAAATAAGGCAGTTTAAATCTTTAGGCCCCGCCTATAAGCAGGGTAACCCTATCTGCCTTATAACCACGCCGCTTGTAAAAAAACAAAACAAAAAGAAATGTGCGAGTGCTTGTGTAATCCTAGTACCAGGGTTACCTCCCCCTTGTAAACAGGCCCTTAAAATGGTGCAGTGCAGTCGATACCCTTCAGTGATTTGAAAAGAATTCTTGCCTTAAAATGAGCCTTGGTTTATAGTTTATAGCGCCTTAAACGAGCTTTACAAGTGGCGCACTGAGAATCATCTTGCACCACACCCACGGAAATGCGAAATAATGCTTCCTTCTAGTGGCTAGGTGGCAGAACTGTTGACTGGGTTAATAAAAGAGTCATAAGAGAGCAAAGTTCTTGGGGTAATAATTTACTCAAAGTTCTATTGGAGGCAACGCATTTGCGACGTCAAGAAAACCGTCGTCAAGAAACTGAATCTTCTCAAAACATCGAGATTTTGCCCAACGGACTTCTGACAGCCTTATATTTCAAATTAATCCTACCATCTTTTTCCCACTCACTTGTGGTCTCGGGAGGCTGTAACCGTCAGGCTTCGTCTCCATCACTTGAACGTTTTAAAATAATGCAAAACGGCAAAATCAATTTACAGCCTACCAAAAGACATGCCTTCTGAAACAGTGCTTTCGAAATCTAATTGGAACACCCGTTCAAGTAATTAAAATTGTTATTAATTAAGGTAATGTGTAAGATCCGAAGCGACAGTAGGTTAATTAAGGATTTTCTCTTAAATCGAATGCTGATGACCAGAATAAATAAGTCTTGTTCTGACTTACAACCTGTTAAAATTGGAGTCCCTCAAGGCTCTTTTGGGTCCTAGGTTATTTGTGACTAGCGTAAATGACTTCCAAATTATGTTAACAAAGGAGAAGTGTTCATGTACGCAGACGACACAACTATACAACTACATATGTTATTGGAAAGACCGTAGACGAAGTTGTGACGATGACCATGCAAGAGGCCCTGGACCAAGTTTAAACTTGGTGTTTAACGAATAGGTTAATTGTTCTGAACACTGATCCTTTTATCGGCCCTCTGAGGCCACTATGGTGGGGTAACAAAATAATCAATTATAACGTTAACTTCCCATGTGATTGCCTGGATGTCCCATTTAATGGGACATTTCAATTTGAATCTGCTGAACGATGAAAATCACAACGCCTCCGGGGAATTCTTAGATGGGCTGCATTCACATGTTTTTACCTTTAATCACGTAACCTTCCCGAATTACTTCTCACACTGCTAGTCTGATTGACAACCTTTTTTCCAATCATGTCGAACACAGTTACTTGAGGTCTGGACTTTTAATAACTGACATTTCGGACCACCTACCAATATTTTCCATTTCTTCTGATCATATTCGTACTAATCAACGCCAAGAAAGTTTATTTGTTCGTGACAAACGCGAGCAAAATATCCTTAACTTCCTAGACAAATTAGATTGTATAAACTCGTCTAATTTAGATGGGTATAGTGATCCTAAAATCTTTTTCAGTAAATTTCTCGAGCGATACACTAAAGCTTATGAAGAACATTTTCCCTTAAGAAACTGAAACGCCACCCTCAACCGAGGAAGCCGTGGATATCCCAAGGCCTACTCAAATCTATCAAGAGGAAAAACAAATTATACAAGCAAGTATCTTTCAAATCCCTCCTCTCAGAAGGAAGAGAAATACAAAACGTATAAGAATAAATGAAACCACTCCTTGAGAATTATAAAACGATCAATTGACTGTATTTCCTCTCCATTAACACACATTGTAAATCTCTATCATTCACGGTATCGTCCCAAATGAATTGAAAATTGCTTGTGTGGTTCCTATTTTTAAATCAGCAACTGCAGTCCTATTTCAGTTCTACCATAGTTAATGCATGGAGATGGTTATGAAAGTTCCTTTGTTTCATGTTTTTGTCCGTATTTTTGGCCTTTACCCTGCACAAAACACACCTTTTTTTGAGAAGGTAACCAATCAAATGCTTTGATTAAATTATGCGTAACTAATTTGCGAGCCCATGCGAAGCGAAAACAAAAGATTGTGCAGGGTCACGGTCAATTCAACATCGATTGCAACAACATTGTTCTCGCTTTTCTCGCTTTTGAAAGTTCTAAGGTTTCATAACCAGTCCCTCGATTAACTATGTTTCTACCTTGCTTTTCGAAGATTTTGCAACGAATAATTTTTAACCGTATTATAAATAGACCACTTTCGATATATTAAAATTCAGTCTTAAACAAAAGGCATCATCTCGAGGCTCTGGGGAATAAAAATAAGGATTTGTATGAGTTTATTCCCCAGAGCCTCGAGATGATGTCTTTTGTTTAGGACTGAATTTTAATATATCGAAAGTGGGCTATTATCTTAATGACTTCAAGGTTGTCTGTGATAATCAATATGGCTTCAGGAAAAATCGTTATCCTAGCCTCGCGCTTATCGATTTATGTGACAGAATTTCTTCTACTTTCGATAGAAGACGATACTCCATCGGAGTATTCTTAGATCTTTCGAAAGCATTTGATACGGTAAATCATGTCATTCTCTTTGACAAACTCGAGCATTATGGGGTCTGTGGTCTAGCACTAGAATGGGTAAAAATTTATTTCTCTGAGAGGGCACAATTTGTCGAATTTAAGGACAGTGCCTACTATTGTTAATGCGCATACGTTCTGCGCATCTCAAGATACTCGGGTTCCCTATCGGTGATGCTTACTAGTACAGGGATATTTTTGCGCGGTTTAAAACTATCCGGAGAAAGTAGATCTTAGTAAGTACTCTTGGTATCCAAAAAGAAAATTGGGGGTAACCATGCATTTTCGAGAGATAATTAAGCTTCAATTTGAGAAAGAAAGCCATAGATTTTTTCGTATTTTAAAGCTTTTTACAAATATTATTCATAAATTACCTTTGAAAAATGCGCTGGTTACCCCCAATTTTCTTTTTGGATTTCAATAACACCTGTTAAGATCTACATTTCCTGCATAATCACACACCGGGGCAAAAATATCTTTAATTAGTAGGGACCGCCCTTAACAATGTTCGGTCTTCTCCACAGGGAATTCCATGTGGGGTGCCTCAAGGCTCTATTCTTGGTCCCTTATTTTTCATCCTTTACGTTAATGATTTGAAGAATACTTCCTTGCTTGATGTAATCTTGTTTGCCGATGATACAAACCTATTTATCTCCCATAATGACCCTGTTTACCTAAATGATCTGGTCTCTTCTTGAGGTGTTTGATGATGTTAACGAAAAATTGGCTACTTGGGAACTAATCTTTAATGATGTTGCGAATTGTTACATGCCCATTGTCAAGAAAAGAGTAAAACGCAAATGCCTGTCACCTTGGATGAACAAAGAGATCATGCATCTTATACACCTGAGAGACCAGTTTAAATCACGCGTGAAGTCAAATATTCTCGCCAGGTCAATGTATAAGAATTTACGCAACCAGGTGGTAAAAAAGATCACGAATGCTAAGGCAGCATATATGAAAAATGAGATCATGGAAAACAAGAACAATCCGAAGAAACTGTGGAAAATACTTAAGCAAGTTGCTCCAGCCAAGCGAAGACCAACCAATTTTTCTTTTATTGAAGTGAATGGCCAGCAAATCAGTAACCCTGTGGGAATTTCAAATGCTTTCAACGAACATTTTATCAACATCCAACAAACCAACACCTCTGTTCCAGACTGCATAGACTCAAATGTACAAGATGCACGTCTTGTTAACTTTATTAAGTCCCACATTAGCGAAGCAACCGTGTTCCACATCCCGCCAATTAGCACACAGCAAGTCATCGAGGACCTCAAGAGCATTCCAAATAACAAAGCAACTGGTCTCGATGGTATTGGAATAAAACCATTAAAGCTAGCACTAAATGCTATTGCTCCCTCTCTTACCCATATTTATAACTCAAGTATCGCAAGCGGCACTTTTCCAATTAATTTTAAACGAGCCAAACTGATTCCAGTTTATGAGAAGGACTCAGTTTACAACAGAAATAATTATCGCCCAATCTCAATTTTGCCAATTATCTCTAAACCTCTCGAGAGGCATGTTGCAAAATCGTATCTCAGTTACGTCACTTCTAACAATCTTATTCATAAAAACCAGTCGGCTTATCGACCACACCGTTCGTGTGAAAGTGCGCTCTTAAACTTCACCGATAACTGGCTTAAGGCCATGGACTCTAGAAAGCTCGTGGGTTCAGTGCTGCTAGATCTAAGCAAGGCGTTTGACCTTGTTGATCATGATTTATTGCTATCAAAAATCGACAAATATCATGTCACCAATACATCTCAAGAATGGTTTCAATCATACCTTAGTTATCGAACACAACGCTGCTGCATTAATGGCTCACTGTCTGATGCATTGGTGCTGGCTCGAGGAGTTCCGCAAGGGTCAGTTTTGGGCCCAATACTATTCTCGCTGTACATCAACGACCTTCCAATTGGAACCTCCAACTCAAATGTCGACATATATGCAGACGACACTACCATATGGGAGACTAACAGTGACCCGCTGCTTATTCAGCGTGGTCTTCAAGACAGCCTTGACGGAACTAGTAGATGGCTATCTCTGAATAAGATGGTTCCGAACACGAAAAAAACTAAACATCTGATTATAGGAACCGTACAAAAACTGTTGCACTCTGGTAATTCATCTCTTGACCTCTCTCTTTGTGGCACTCCGATTGAAGAAGCCAGGGATGAAAAACTTTTAGGCGTTAAGATAGACAAACATTTGAGTTGGGATAATCATATCGATTTCCTAATGGATAAATTAAATTCTAGAATTTGCTTGCTTAAGAGAGCTAAGACATATCTCAATCATCGGCTTGGAAATTTATTATACAACGCACTGATTCGACCGTTATTTGAATATTGTTGCACAGTGTGGGGAAACACCAAAAATGAAAATTTACTTCGATTATTAAGAGTTCAAAAACGTTGTGCCAGTCTAATTTTAGATGCTAATTTTTCTGATAATTCTGTTGAACTTTTCAGTAAGCTAGGTTGGTTACCTATTGATGACGTCATACGAATGAGAAAGCTTTGTTTAATGCATAAGATTGTTAATGGCTGTTGCCCTCAGTACTTTAAAGATTATATCTCCTATGTTAATGATAAGCATAGACATAATACAAGGGCGT
>NC_090870.1:45755313-45815313 GCF_036669935.1 Montipora foliosa
GGTGAATTATCGGCGATTGTTGGCGAATTGTCGGCGAGTTAATTGGTGAAGTATCGGTGAACTAAAAGACATTAATCTTGACCGACTCATCGACCATCTATTTTCCGACTGTCGATCAACTGTCGACCGATATGTCGACCGACTGTCGAGGATTGATCAGACCAAACACCTTTTGAAGCAAGGTAAGCTCAACTTCACCTCTCCACCGTCCCGGTTTGTAAAGTTTTACTTCGAGCTGTTCCCTTTCGGCTGGATCATAAAGGAAACGTTTTTGCCGCGTTTTTTCCGAGTTTCAGTTAACAAGTATATTAACTGGGACCTCCGACAATCTGAAGGTTGGATATGGAATGAATAAGTAAACTGAAAACACTGCTATCAGTGTTGTGCTACTTACTGCAAGCAATTAACCAATTTAGGGATGGGATAAGCCACAGAAATCCTTATCAAACTATTTTACTCAAGAAAATAGACCCACAACTTTCTGACGTTTTATTTTGGACGACAATTTTTATTGGATTCATTAAAGGTGAGGCAATGAGATTGCTTTGATCTGCTTAGGACTAACTCTTAGGATTCGCTTTCAAGGTCTTTGTTTTCGAGGCCTTCATTTTCGATGTCTTCTGGTGTTTGCGAGGTCTTCGTTTTTGAGGTCTTCGGTCTTCGTTTCCGGGGTCTACCGCCTTTCCCTTGCGGTTGGAGCTGGTCAGAAGTTTGGCTTGGTTGGACTATGGTCACCAATAATGTTTTTCGTTTTGATTGAGCAATAGCTTTCTTCGTGTAAAACTTAAAGAGAACACTTACCTGTGTAGATTAATCAAGAATGGTCTAAAACGTAAATTAAGGGATTGCTTCTGGACATAATTACAATGATTTTGATAAGCAATAACATCTTCAGTTCCGACGGCCTACTCCCACGGCCTGCTCGCGTTTGACCTTGTAGCTCAGTCGGTAGAGCAGCGGTGATCTAACCCGAAGGTCGTGGGTTCAATTCCCACCCTGGTCAGAGTCTTTCTCCGTCCTTGTGTGGGCCCATTTCCATTAGTAGGGCTAACGCTCATATGGTTCATATGGGGTAGAAACTTATAATTAGCACTTCACATTACACTCCAATTAGTTAAGTCTGTTCAAATATAAGAACTACACGGTCAACGTTTGCAAAAACGTACTTGTACATGTCCATTGCCGTGACTTCAACATCTTCAGTTCCCACAGCCTACTCCCGTCTGACATTGTCGCTCAGTCGGTAGAGCAGCGTTGATCTGAATCCGAAGGTCGTGGGTTCAATTCCCACCCTCGTCAGAGTTTTTCTCTGTCCTTGGGCGAGCCCATTTCCATAAGTAGGGCTAACGCTCACGTGGTTCAAAAGGGGGACAAAACTAGCACTTCACATTACACTCTAATCAGTTAAGTCTGTTAGAATTTCTATCGGTTTACCAAGCTAATAAACCACGCAGAATCTGAAGGAAATGTTAGAGGTGTTTGGTATATCAGGAGCCAAAGGCAATTCATCTACAAGCTTTTCGAGTACACCAACATGTGAATTTGGTTATTAGGCCGGTAAACGGATACGAAGTGCAATTTATTGTTTTTTAACTAATTGGAACGAACGTACTTTCCCAGTTACTTTATGATAAGGAATTATTCAGTATAGACAACGAGCTCCTTTTCCAAAATGAGAACAGTAAAAACATAGCTACGATAATTTTCTAAATTGTGATAAAATTTATATGACTTGTCCCTGTTTTAAAGAAAAATATATACACCTAATTGCAATAACGTTGTCAGGAAAAATTGCGATTAGCAAAACTAAACATAGGAACGCAATGCGTGCAAGAGTTTTTTTTTTGGGATTGGCGACAAAAGAAAGGTTAGACTATTGGATATTGATTTTTAAGCAGTGATAGAGAATGAGGGTGTTATTGAGAGTGCGAGATATCAATTTTGAAAATACCTTTGTTTTCTGCGAAACACTGTGACATGATACTTTTGTTTTTCTCCTCAACGTATATACGACCTGGTTAATTGTTACAGTAAAATTTCGTTTCCTATACACAAGAGGGGAATTATCCCTGCGACTACTTCCCTCGTTTAAACTCTTCAAGGGACTACTGTCGGTGAGGGAGCGACCTTCAGACTTACAATCACGCCGCTTCCGGTCGCCCGAGTTGTGGGTTGTCTCGTTTGTGCATGACGCATTTTAAAGGGAAAGTACGGCCTAGAGAAAGTTTCTCTAAATTACGAAAACTTTTCCCCAGGAATTCGAAAATAATTGCCGTTTTGTCCAGTTCCCTGTTAAAATGTGACAAGAGCACTTTGAAGTTGCCTCTTTCGTGACTTGGAGAGCGCCATCTTGGATATGACGTGTTATGACGTAGCAATAGTCAACAAACTTGTTCGACCTTACCAAGTTCTTCGATCCGCGATCACCTTCTCAATGTTGTGTAACCTTTCGGCTTCGAGAAATTCAAAAAAAAGATTAACGATGGTAAACGGTCTTGTTGTTCAACAGTTAGTAGGCCATGTAGGCCATAAGTGCGACAGAAACTCAAGTCACTTAATACTTATAGATTTTCCACACGGAACCCACACAAACAATGTGTCAAAGCTCAATGTGTCAAAGCTCAAAGTAAACCTACCTCAGTTGTTGTGTATTCTCATTTCTTCGGCTGAAAATGGCGAATTTGAGCGATTTGGTGGGTTTTCCCTCGACTGTTACTATACGTTATAAGAAGGAGACAAGGGTGGAAAGCTCATTTTCGACCGCTCCATCGCCAAGCCGATTTTCACCCAGAAATTAGAATCGCCTGGCTTTCAAATCGAACACAAGATAAACTGAAAGGTTGACGCTTCTTCAATCGTAGATCCATTGAAAATCCAAGCGCTAACCGCCCAGTAATTTTCGAGAAATGCAACTTTTCAAGCGACCAACAACCGCGGCTGAGATTTCGTGGGACACCGAGCAACCGTCACGCTGTTTGCTCCACACTGATTGGATGATGCTAAACGGCGGTTAGCGCTTGGATTTTGAATGGATCTTCCATTGAATGGCACGAGAAGAAGCGTCAACCTTTCAGTTTATCTGGTGTTCGATTTGAAAGCCGGGCGATTCTAATTTCTGGGTAAAAATTGGCTTGGCGCTGGAGCGGTCGAAAATGAGCTTTCCACCCTTGTCTCCTTCTTATAACGTATAGTAACAGTCGAGGGAAAACCCACCAAATCGCTCAAATTCGCCATTTTCAGCCGAAAAAATGACAATACACAACAACTGAGGTAGGTTTACCTTTATTTTGAGCTTTAACATAGTCATTTCTCGATGTAAGTTTACGATATTAGGATTACGATATTAGGATTCTTCAACATTTCCCACACATTTCTTTAATTTTCGAACATACAAACAGACACGCTGTTTGTGTGGGCTCCCTGTGATGATACGCGCTTGAGTTTGTGGTTAAATGATCAGTGCGAATTTGAATTCAACCAGCGAATCATAAACAAAATCTTCGGCCGTTGCAGCTCTCGGTCGACCTCATCGGTCCCCTCGTTTTGCCACCAATAAATTGAACTCAGAATTTCAATTGATCTTGGGGAATTTTACTTGCTCTAACATTAGCGAAATCTGAGGAGAAAATTGCAATAGCAATGGATTTGAAAGCCGTATTTTGACCTTGGCGCTAACTGGAAAATCAGTGAAGTTTCCGAACTCAGGCGGTAGAAAACGACACAATCCCCTTTCTCCAGCTTCTCGAACACTTTTCGTTGTCGAAATCTTGAATGTTTCCTACCTTAAAAGCACATTAAACCTTGAACCGGCCGGGTCAAAGAATACCTTCGCAGCCAAAAAATAGAATTATGCCAGACCGATTTGTGCAGGCGAGTTTCTGATTGGCGGAGATTAACAGTGGCTCACCTCACGCGTCAAGCAGTGATTTCGGGAGTGAGCGCTGGCTCATTACTAGAAACAGCAGCTGGTAATCGAGCCTAGTTGGAGAGCAGTTAGCCTGTGTAGCAAGCGTTTCCGTGGGGCACAGAAAAGGAATATTGAAAAGCGAGCTTTTTTCATGTTTTGACCGAGCAAAAAATGGGGCGAAAGCAAAAATGAAGAAACCCTTCTCTTTGCTGAAACCCAACAGAAATGCTTGCTACGCAGTCTAGAGAGCGGTCGGGGGAATTAACTAAAAATGTTTATCAAACAACATTTGTTGCAACTGTGTCTGGGAATGGAGGACTCATAGACGAAAAATGGTAAGGACAGACAAACTTTCTCTCATTTCGAAGTCATCCATTCTGCACTTTAGGCAGTGATCTCTAGCTCTTTGCTATTACAGTATCCTGTTTTAAACACGTTCAACAAAAAAATTTCGATCTGAGGGAAAAAACTTTCATCAAATAAATCAATTTTACGCACCGAAAATCAATACAACATCGTTAATCACAATTTTCAGGAATGTTAATGATGCGTTTCATTGCATCCCGTGGGAAGCAGTCTCAGCTTGGCGGCCAAAACTGGTTTGACGGCAACACCGCGACGAGAAATCTGAGCTGTCTCTGGAAATGAGGTTCTGGGGTTGTGCGACCAGAGATTTTATTTTTCGTCCTCGACCGTTGATTAGGAATCGCGGAGTGTTCTCTCCGACCTTGAAAAAAAATTCCCCTGGCACCCAGGGTATCTTTTGGCTTGCCTTTTACTGTTAACTCCCGGCTTTTACGGTACTTTTTGGTGCGAACGTTAAGCAAAAAAAATTGACCTGGTATCAGACTAGACTGAAAAGAAGCGGAAACAACATGTTCAGTCCTTCCTTAGTGTGTGGAATAAACGTTTGCTTAATGCAATTGCAACACACGCAAAACATGCAGGAATACGTCCTTCTGAGCAATTTGCAGTTAGTTTCTTTGCAGTCTATTTAAAGAAGAATTGAGTGAGTTTTACTGTTATCTTTGAACTGAATTTATTACCAAAGCCAAAAAAAGTAAAAGACCTCAAAACGGGACAGGATATTACAAAATAATCAACGTTAGAACATGTGAGCCAAAGGGTCACTGCTGGCACGACATCTGGGTGACCTCTCAAATGGTCTAAATGACCCCCCACTTGAAAAATTAACTGGAACGCTGCAGTTCAATACCACCCAACTCGTTGTCTTCTATTTTTGTGTAACACTTACCACAGGCAACCCAGTTTACGCTCATGGAGCGTCTAGTTTTTAAAGAAACTGGTGCTGCGTCGGTGGGAGAGTGAAACAAGAAAATTTCGTTTTATCAAACGTGTCGATAAAGGTCGAATTACCACCGTGAACGATTCGGAAAGCTGACGTTTCGAGCCCTTCGTCACAGCGAATATTCGCTCTGACGTAGGGCTAACGCTCGAAACGTCAGCTTTCCGAATCGTTCACGGTGGTAATTCGACCATGAAGGCCCATTACGGACAAAATATCGAATAACCCTAACTCTTACCGGATATTATGCTTGTCGATCCGAATGTGACAAAATATCAAGATTGCCAATTTCATGTGTCAACTATACATTTATTAATCAAGTTTCTCATATTCATATCAAATTGTCATATATTTATGTGAAACGATATATCTATGCATCAATTTTTTTTACATTCATATCAAGTTGCCAGATATTCATGTCAAAGTAATTTTCCCTTCCTTTACGTTAAGAATCGAACACGAATTTACTCTGTCTTAGCTAAATGGCTATCCTCTGCTACTTTATAGGCTTTTAAAAACCTCGTACAAAGTTTAAAAGGCCTACTCTGGGACCTTAACTCGCCGCGAGATTGTGCGAGCTAATGGGAGTTAAGGAGAGTTAAGGCGAGATGAGGAAAAATTGAGCTTGCCTATCAGTTGCGAGTTAAGGCGAGTTAAGGGAAAATGATGAACCTAATGTTGAGGTGATAAGGGTTAAAACATATAATATGCTTTAGTAACATACATATAAAGATGCCTTGCAATCTTTGTATGCCTTGTGTATATATCTCTAACAGTCTCCATGTTGCCCAATTACAAAAAAATAAAAACAAAAATTAAAAAAACTTCAGATGAGCTCCGATGTTGACTGAAGCCAAATCTTATTTTAAATTAGTAATTTAATTTTTTTCCTACAACTGTAATTGGACAAGTTGAATATGGAGTCCTGGGCCTGGTTGTTCAAACGTTGGATATCGCTATTCAATGGATAAATCACTATACAGCAGATAAGTATTGGCGAAACTAATTGCATTATCCACTGGATAATACTATAGCACTATCCAGCCTTTGAATAACCGAGGCCTGTTCTTTATTAATTATATAACATTCAGACACCAAACTATACCATTTGGTGGCTGTATGACACTACTACTAATAAATATAGTCATCATCATATGTTATTTACTATAGCTGCATAAATATTTGTCAGAATAATAAATTAGTGAAAAACAAAACTAATGTAAATAAACAATAATGAATAGATGAGAAAATGTAATTGTAGTATAAACACAGGTCGGATATTTCATTTTACTTTATTTTTAAATTCAATAACACTATGTTTTAATTAGACAGGTGAACATAATAGGTATCACATGACACGGCATGAATTGTTATCACTAACTCTAGAATTTAAAAAAAAAAAAGGTTTTTACAGTCTGTGTAGAACTAGAATTAAAAAACGGGGAAGCTGACAAATTACAACTCAAATGAGGAAATGTTTATGACACAATCAATTTTACTAAAACAGAATGAAATTTCTTTCTCCTTTAAAGTTATAAGACTTATCTTTAAGTCTTCCATTTGGGCCATTCTCTCCACTTCACTGATGGTTTCCCTTGGAATTCAGCCCAATTGTTTGGTTTCACTGCCAGAAACTTAACGAAAACACCAATTGCCTTTTCGTTCCCTCGAGATAAATCCATTTTAATCTCTTGCAAATGGAGATTGATGCCTTTACGCAAAGACAGCAGTTACTGTATTTTAGAAACTCCCTCCTTAAATTTGGACAATCCTGTGAGAGACATCTTGATTTTAATATCATTCTCAGACTAGCAAAACAGCAAAAAATAAATGACCTTATTTTCTCTTTCGGCTTACTTGTGTTCACAGTTGTGCAGAGAGCTATACCTCATTTAAGTTGATGAACAAGAGTTCTGGAGTAACTGCAGAATACCCTGCCATTTTGAAGCTGCACCTCTGAAAAGGCTGGATACGCGGATACGCAGTCGAAAGTACCACCCCTCCCCAAGTAAACTTCTAAGTAGTATGTTGTGAAGTGGATACGCGGATACGCAGTGGAAAATACCACTCCTCCCCAAGTAAACTTCTTGGTATATTGTAAAGTGGATACGCGGATACGCGGATACGCAGTCGAAAATACCACTCCTCCCCAAGTAAACTTCTAAGTATATTGTGAAGTGGATACGCGGATACGCAGTCGAAAATACCACCCCTCCCCAAGTAAACTTCTAAGTATATTGTGAAGTGGATACGCGGATACGCGGATACGCAGTCGAAAATACCACTCCTCCCCAAGTAAACTTCTAGGTATATTGTGAAGTGGATACGCGGATACGCGGATACGCAGTCGAAAGTACCACCCCTCCCCAAGTAAACTTCTAAGTAGTATGTTGTGAAGTGGATACGCGGATACGCGGTTACGCAGTGGAAAATACCACCCCTCCCCAAGTAAACTTCTTAGTATATTGTGAAGTGGATACGCGGATACGCGGATACGCAGTCGAAAACACCACCCCTCCCCCAGTAAACTTCTAAATATATTGTAAGAACCAAACCGCAAAATTTCGCGAGAGTGCTTAGGCCTAATCACTGAAACGAGCGCTTAGGCTTAATCAGTGAACGAGTGCTTTCTTCTTCAGAGGATCTCGTGAAAAATTGTAGTTAACCGAAGCGTAAAATGAAAGCTAAAATTCTACAGATTGCTTAGGCCTAATCACTGAAACGAGCGCTTGGGCTTAATCAGTAAACGAGCGCTTTCTTCTTCACAGGATCTCGTAAAAAAGTGTAGTTAACCGAAGCGTAAAATGAAAGCTAAAATTCTACGAGAGTGCTTTGGCCTAATCACTGAAACGAGCGCTTAGGCTTAATCAGTGAACGAGTGCTTTCTTTTTCACAGGATCTCGTGAAAAATTGTAGTTAACCGAAGCGTAAAATGAAAGCTAAAATTCTACGAGAGTGCTTTGGCCTAATCACTGAAACGAGCGTTTAGGCTTAATCAGTAAACGAGTGGTTTCTTCTGAACACGATGTCGTGAAAAAGTGTAGTTAAGCAAAGCGTAAAATGAAAGGTAAAATTCTACGAGAGTGCTTAAGCTTAGGCCTAATCACTGAAACAATACGAGTATTTTCCACTGCGTATCCGCGTATCCGCGTATCCACATATCCATGCATATACGACAGAGCATTTTGAAGTACGTTACACGAAGTTGGTATGCAGTTCCCATGTGTGATGTCCCCGTATCCACGTATCCGGGTATCCATGTTTTCCACTGCGTATCCGCGTATCCGCGTATCCACTTCACAATATAGTTAGAAGTTTACCTGGGGAGGGGTGGTACTTTCGACTGCGTATCCGCGTATCCAGCCTTTTCAGAGGATCAGCTTCAAAATGGCAGGGTATTCTGCAGTTAAGCCAGAGTTCTTTCCATTATCGGCTTTGTCTCGCAAACCCTTAATTGAGAGTTGTCAGTGATCATGAACATTCTAATATTACAAAAATGGCCACCGGCTCAGTCGTGTTGTAACGTGTTTTGATGTCATGTACGCCACGTTGAAGCTTCCCACCTAAAACTTCCCAGGACAATGAGTTGAGCGACAGGGCCCTGGGTAATTTTAAAAAATTGCTAACGAAGTATCAATGCAAAAACCTTTATTCAGTTAAGGGCTAAATGTAACAAGTCTTTATGAATCATGGCTTGTGGTTGCCAGCTTGACTACAATGTAAGCCAAACAGGATGTCACGTGGAACCAATCTACAGATCTTCTTGTACCAGGTAACTTTATGACTGAGAAATATGGACTGCAATCAGTACGTATGTGGAGTATTTAAAGGATTCTAGCTACATCCCAGACTTGTCAGCTTGAATCTTCAGTAAGCTTCATCAGATTATAAGATGATAATTATGCTGCTGATTTTTCATTATCGTAAACAGCTTTTATGCATTACATTTGCAAAACGTTATTGTAAATCATTAGCTACAGTAGCTTAAAAGAAAAATTATTAACATTCTGTTATTATGTTTAAATTGTATTTCTTTGTCTCGCTTAGAAGTATAAGTAAATTTATTATGTCATGAAAAAGTTTTCGTTGATTCACTTTTTCTACTTTTAGTTAATGTCACTTACTTTGTGGCCCAAAATACTAGCAATAAGTCTGGTTTCTCCAGACCCTGTGACCCCATGCCTCTGGAATTTCTGCCATGCTTAGCATTGTAACCTTTTTGTTAGGTAACAAGTTAATGCATGTTCAAGTTGTTCATTGTAGTTCCATTGACTGTCCATTAAGTACTAAGAAAAACTTCATGAAATCTTAGTGAAATACCCTTATCACAGAGGCTATCTGGAAATTCCAGAAGGATGGGACTTACAAATTACTATTGTTTAAAATTGTTGAAATCCCTATTTTTTGGTGTCTTCCCTTTGTGGATTAATTATGAAATTACCCTGAGAGTGGGTTGAGGTATTGGGTGCGATCCATCAACCAAAATTTCCGGAAATTTTGGTTCAAAGCTCAATGGAACAGTTCAGTGCAACCAGAAAAATTTCAAAACCTTTTGACGTGGACCACTTTTCCCGGGGGGACCGGTATGAATCTTGGTTGAATGGATCAGGCCCACTTAAATTGGTATCCCCTTTGCAGTGGTGAGAGTGGGCGAGGGTGTGCGAGATAATGCGAGTTTAGGCGAGTTAAGGCGAGACAAGAGATTATGAAGGTAAGAGAGGTAATCCCTCATACTGGCCCTATTCCCAACGTAATCCCTCTTAGGTTATTTTTAGATGATTTCCAGCGGATAATGTTACCGCGCGCGTTACGTGGAGTTTCGTGGAGGAGGGAAAGTGCAGCAAATTCTGTACGATGCCATTCTCCGTTTTCAAAATTGAGTTTCATGGCCTGATAAAATTCATTGTCTGCAAGATACAGGTTTCAAACATACATCCTTGGAATTGCTTAACTGTCTAGTTTACAGTGATACCAATTTGAAGAATTTCCAATTTATCAAACCGTGTTAAATAATTTTGACAGATGCAGATATGTTTACCTTGGTTGCATTGCGTTACCTTTCCATTTCAGTGCGCACTTTCTCATCGTCTACAAAATTCTGTCGCTTACAAAACTCGTCCCCGTCAAGATGCAGTTTGCCATCATATATCATGGAAATCGGTTAACTGTATAATTCACTCTGATACCAATTTTCCGATTTTCTAAAGTAGGAAACCGTGTTAAATAATTTTGAAAAAGGGATACCGACTCAGCTATATTTTACGCCGGTACTTTTACAAATGAAAATTTTGCAATTATTCTACTCTATAGATAACAATAAAATTTCGCAACAAAGGCACTCAATGTAGAATACAGAATGAATAATTCGCTGTTATTCAAATGTCATTAACGGCGAAGTAATCAATCACAATAATGTTCTAGCGAAGAAATTTCGCAGTTAATGAAATTTCCTTAACGGCGAAGTAGCCAATCGCATCAATCGCAGTTAATGACATTTCAATTACTGCGAAATTTTCCTTCGGTATATAATAAAAGTATACTGATAAAGTTTTGTGCGAACGTTTGTTAATTATCTGTAGATAAATATAACTGCAAAATTTTCATTTATACGTGCGTTGCAAATTGACTTCAATCCGATCTTACGGTTTTAAAAATTTTTATCGCGCGGTCAATTGAAATTTTCCTGTCATGTTTGGTACTGTGTGAAAGCGTTAGCTGTCTAATTTATGAATATCGTAGAATTAAGTCACCATAGTTTAAGTCCGCTAAGAAAATCGAGAACGCGTTGACCAAGTCAGGAATATGTTACTTGGTGACTGTTAGTCCGCGATATTTCATTGTGTACAAAATTCTGTCGCCTATAAAACTCGTTCCTTTCAAGATACAAGATGCAAAGATATATCATTCAAATCGCTTAACTGTGTTGTTTACAGTGACACCAATTTCAACACTGTCCAATGTACGAAACCGAGTTTAATAATTTTGAAAGATGCAGGTATGTTTAACATGCGTGCTTTGCAAATTGACTTCCATCCGATACCACGTGTTCATACATTTTTATCGCACTGTCTGTTCAAGTTTTCCTTTCATGTCTGATATCTGTCTAATTTATGAATATCTAAGAATTAAGTCGTCATATTTTAATCTTGCGAAGAAAATCAAGAACGCGTTAACGAAGTCAGCGACTGTAGTCTGCGAATTGCCAATGTTTGCAAAATTCTGTCGCTTATAAAACTCGATCCTTTCAAGATACACGTTTCCAAATTCTATAACTGAAATCGCTTAATTGTCTAGTTTTCAATGATACCACATTCAAGGTTGTGCCATACACGAAACCGTGTTAAATCTTTTTTTAAGGAGACAGCTATATTTAACATACGTGCTATGCAAATTCACTTGAATCCGATAACACGGGTTCAAAAATTTTTATCGGACGCTTGATTCAAGTTTTCCTTTCATGTTTGGTACTGTTGTAGAGCTCTATCTGTCTACTTTATCACCATATAAGAATTAAGTGATCACATCTTAATCCCGCAAAGGAAACCGAGAATGCGTTTATTAAATTCAGAGAGATCGTACTTATCGACTATAGTCTTCCATTTGCCATTCTGTACAAAATCCTGTCGGTTACATAACTCTTTCCTTCCAAGATACAGGTTTCAAAACATAAGTCATTGAAATCGCTTAACTCTGTAGTCAACAAGTCACGTTCGTCCACAAAATGTATATACGCGTTTGTCTCAACATCCTCCGCCATTTTTGTTTGATGGTAAATCGCGAACGACGTGAATCATTGCGTGGGAATTCGCTCAGCTGTCAACATGGGTAAAAATGGGGACATCTGATTGGCTATCAGTTAACCCTCGTGGGAATACGGGATCCCGGAGGAGATCTAAAAATAACCTAAGAGGGATTACGATGGGAACAGGGCCAGTATGAGGGATTACCTCTCTTACCTTCATTATCTCTTGGGCGAGATAAGGAAATTTGAACATAATCTCAATCTGCAAGTTAGGGCGAGTTAAGGTTCCAGAGTAGGCCTTTTAAAGGAGCGGGCCGAAGACACCGGTTGGCGATTATTTTCACCTGGTTCTTTTGCATCTATAAAAATAACACAATCAAATACAGCATGTTTCATGATCCGTTCCAGATTTCGTGTAAGGTTGAAACGTTTTGGAAACAATTAGTGTTTTACTTATCGCAAACTGAGAGGCATTCGTTGCTGTTTACATAGACGAGGAGCCTTCAGATATTTGAAAATGGCCCCAGTTGTTCGAAGGATGAATCACTACTATCCACTGGATAACTCAAATTGGGTTTGCCAGTGTTGGTCCGCTGGATAGTTATCCGCCTTTTGAACAACCGAGGCCTTGTGTAGCCTGCCAATGATAACGCATTCTTTTTAGATAAAAATCAAACACGAATTCTGTCATTATTTCCTAACAAGATCAGAAAGCAACTGATCGCAATAGAACTCCCACTTTGTAAGCAATGTATCCACAGTTTCTTCACAGTTCTCCTTTGATTGTAAACTAGGAGTGGTCACTGGTTGGTCGACGTGGTACAATAACAATGTACATGCACTCGCAGAGCGTGCAAAATTAGCCCTGACACTGGTGCTTCTTTTTGTTGGCTGGTTCCATTAGTTTCTTCATTGAGTTATGCTATATGCAATACCGTCTTCCTTTTAATGCCTCGAAGAGAAGCAAAACAGTATTTTGTGCATTGCGCTTCTCACATTTTGTCGTATTTCTCTATATCGCCAACAGTACAGGATGGGGTTTAGCGATGAATTAAGAAAAATGAGGAAAGTTGTGGCGTGATGATACACGCCGACTGCGAAACTGCTGTCAACCAGTAGGATTATGCTTACAAAAACGTGAGGAAGATAACAGACAACAAAAACAACGTAAACGAGGAAAACATCTAAAGCGTTTTTCTGTTGTCGGAGAAGGCCCGCTCTAACTGAATGATCACTTGTTTGTTGAAGTTCAAAGCGGATTTGGATCTTGTGGTGCCTCACAACTTTGTAAATTCTTGCATATGCCCAAGATGTAAAAAGAAATGCAATGCATTCAACAACCACTGTTACTATCCTGGATTGTTTTACTAGTGAAATATATGTGAATGCTGCAGCGAGGCTTATCACCCATAATAACACCAAAAGTACTGCAACCCGCCTTGTCGTGACAAGTTCATTATATCGCAAATGGAGGGAAACCGAAAGCAATCTGTCCACAGTGATAGCTGTTACAGTAAGTAACGATGCACAGGCGAGGAAGAAAGCAAAGAAATTATAAGCAGATAAAATGCCCGGACAGAGGAATTCGAAGTTGTTAGTTCCATCTATTTTCATCTTTAAAATAACTGTCGTTATAGCAGAACTCGAGAATTGCGCGAGCAATCCTACCACCAGATCTGAAAAAGCGAGGCTACTGAAGAACATCTTTAAATTTGTTTGAATCGACGAGGCCTTGAACAGAGCTCGGATTACGAGAATATTTCCAAAGACTGCTACGAGGAAGAAGACTAAGTTAGAAGCACAAATTGCGATCGAGAATCCTTTGTGATGATGAACAAGTTGCAGCCATCTCTCCAAACTGTGCTTACAAGACTCCGAGACAGTCATTTTGATGTATATTTTCAACTCTTCAAATCGACTTTCTTATTTGAAGAAACCCTGCTATTTGATTAGCGGTGTGAGACTGCTTCCATCAATTACTGAAAATTTATTCCGTCGAAGGTTGCAGGTGTTAATAATTGTAACAGCCGTGCATGTTGCTTTCAGCGGTCTCCATTCGTTACAAGTGTTCAAACTTGTGACCAAGGAAAACTTTTCAGCTACCAAATTACATCACGTACAGTACTTTCCGCTAAGATGTCTTTAATTTAAGTCCATATTCGTTTAAAACTGAGAAAGATAAGCAGCAATATATTTTTTTTCTAAACAGTTAATATAACATCAAAGCATACTTCGTGTATAGAGATGGTTACAAGTCTTTTTATTTCAGTTATGTTTTTGTCTGTATTTTTGCCTTGACGGTGCACAAAACACACCTTTTTTCGAGAAGATAACCGGTCAAATCTTACGATTAAATTATGCGCAACTAATTTGCGAACCCGTGCGAAGCGAAAGCAAAAGATTGTGCACAGTCACGGTCAATTCAACATCGATTGCACCAACATTGTTCTCGCTTTCAAAGGTTTTAAGGTTTCATAACCAGTTCCTCGATTAACTATGATCAAAGTTCACAGTTACCTAATGTCTTACATACAATAAAAGCCAACAAAGACTATTTGTAACCAAAAAGAGTCTAATGCTTATTATTTTTTGGCTCTTTTAACAGACTGGGTAACCTAAGCTTTTGCCTTATTTTGGGCAGTGCTTGTTGTTGACGATTGACGACCTGGCCTTGTCCAACAGTTCATGCTGTTTTTCAGTCAATAATTTCCTCTTTTCTCCTATGTTGTTCTCTAAGCCTTTCATTGTATCGTCTCGCTTGCTCTTAGCAGTGTCAAGCATCATTGTGGCTGCACTAAGCACTTAATGCTGGCCTCACGGGAAACAGTGAGTGGGGCCAGTCATTAAATGTCTTGTTATACCTCCCTCCCAACTCAAAATAGAACATTACACGGATTTTTACACGGAATTTGCCCGCTGTTTCAAAGGTGCACCTCCTGATCACGTACGAGTCGAAAGTTCAAGTCGTTGTTTCCCTAGGGAGTTTTGACCCATGACACGCGACACGTTCTCCTCCAGTCGGAAAACTTATTTGAGTTGGGAGGTATAACAATGACATTTATTAACACTTGTTTTCTCAGTCTTAACACAATTGTGGCTGCAAAGTTCTGTACCAACTTATGTATACCAGAAAGTACAGCTACTATCTACAACGAATGAGTAAATGTAGTCAAAATAAACTCACTTCCAGGCGATTTGGCGTCAAGACCTCTTCATAATACTTTTAATTGGCCTGAAATTTATTGCCTTGAATTAAAGTGAAGTGCAGGGGAAGTTAATGTCAGAAGCTGAATTAAATTTTCTTATGTTCAAACGTTTATTTATGGTTATTGCATCTAAAATTACGTCTGCTCTTTTTTTGACATGAACAGGTTAACGCGTTAAGTATATCCGAACAATTATGCGGTGTATAAACACGAGTTTGTTTGTAAAGGTTACCACTCTGACAGCCATCAAAAAACATATGTCTGAAAAATAGAACTTTGTTTGAATAAAATATTGCTATAAAGACAAAGATACAACTGTCTTTAAAGAGATGGCATCTTAGTAAAACAACTATTGTTTCAAAACAAAGAGGATAAAATTGGGTTGAATTACTTGCCTCCTTACAACATGGCAGCTGCACAAGCATGCAAATGACCTCCCAGAATCCTTTGCTTGCTACCAACAACACTGAGAAAGTCTGGGCACGAGTTTCAGAATGTTATCATTCAAGCAGGCTTTAAATTCTGTGGTGTAGCAGCTCTCGTAACCTGCCATTGTTTGCTATTGCAAGCAGCTTCTATTGTTTCTATGTCTAAAAATATAGGCTTGCGAACACGGAGGAATCCCAGCCACCTCTAAATATTTATTAAGGTAAGTATACGGGCATCTGAAATTCACAGTTTTGGCAATATACATTCAGGAACCCTCCCTGTACTTATCGGCCTTGCTGAGTTCTACAAAAACCTTATGATAAAGGTCTTCAGTGACCTCCTAATACGTAAAAGCTCAGAAGTACACACACGTAGACAAACTTAATGTCGAGCAAATTTTTACCGCCCCCGTAATGCTTAAAAATCAAGCCTATGATTTCCGGGGTAATGAACTCCGCCTTTTTAACACTGAGGCCCACGAGGAACACGACTCGACGCCTCAGCAATCGATTTAACGAGAACCTTGTCGCAAGGATTCACACCTTAAAAACTTGCTAATTTATGAACCCAATTAATTGCAAATGAAGGGCGCTGTGAACAGTCGAACTACTGAGCGACAATTCGAGCAAATGATTGAGGTATAAGGAAACTGTAATAGGTGTAGCGGGGAGAAACGAGGGCTCTCTAATGTGATTTGAACACCAAGCCTCAAACTTACAAAAAGATCTGCAATACGTAATGACGGTATCATAAGCTCTTGCATTAAAAGTAGAGAACAAGAGCTTCTTGCAACACTGTGTGCCAAAACTCTCAGCGGCTGCCTCTTGAAGGTAACTTAAACAAATAGAAAGGTAACTTAAACAAATAGAAAACGACAAGAAAAACAAAATAAACGAAAAACTGGATCCAGGTGATCCCAGAACAAAATCCGCCTCGTGAGGGTCCAAGTGGTCCATCCTGAAAAAAAAAAACTCGAGGCTAGACCAAGCGGTCCATTAAATAGGGGATCCAAGTGTATCCCAAAATACAATCATACCAAGTGGCCAATGCATCAAAAGACGTTCAAGGTAACACACATAAAAGAACCCACCGAGTCCAAACCCTTAACAAGGAACATGGGGTACAATGACCAAAACCTAGCAGAGAATTCTTAAAAAAATAAACACTGACCCGAAATTAGGCGATCCGATGAGAGCACCTTGATAATTACCCAAGCAAAAAACATCAGTACCCAAGAGAATCTCAAAAACGTCGGAGAAAATGGGGGACCAGCCCTCATCAGTAAAAATCAACGGTCAAAAAGGAGCGGTAGGCCATGCGGGAACGACTCGACCCCCAAAACTGGCAAGGTGATTAAGGACTCTGGGAATAACAAAAATGGAAAGAACGAGCCAGTTATTCTCGCCAGCCCATGGAACAGAAAATGCGTTGACCCCCTCTGTTCCAGTGCACCAAAATCTACTATAAAAACCGGCCAACTGAGCATTTGCATGGTTCACAAACCGGTCCACGGAATGTGAACCCCACTTAGCCTCGGCAGTAACAAAATAATCCCTCTTAACTCGCCAGTCATCATAGTCAACGATTCTGCTCAGAAAATCAGCTCTATCAATCTTAGAATCCACTCCACTTCCAACTTGATGTTGTTAAGCAAGCACATAGAGAAAACGCGTAACGCAAGACACTGCAAATCTTCCTTTATACTTCCAATTTCAACAATTCTAGAAACACTTTGATTATCAGTATATCATTTAATAGTGTGCCCTTTCACCAAGTGCAAAAAAGACTCCAAACCCAAAACAATGGCCTTGAGTTCTCTGTAAGAGGTGCTCATCCGGGCCGCTCCTCAACATTCCACATTTTATGTGAAATGGTATTTTGAAATTCCAGAATGTAACTAGCACAACTCGCATCGGAATAGCAGCGTACACGGGAATAATGACAATGTGGGAAGACGAGACACCTACTGTTAAGGAAGGGAACATTTTCCTGCCAGAATTATAACTCCCTCAGGGTGGAAGTCGACAGGGAAATTTTGCTATCCCAAGTAGAGCTACGCAAAATATCAAAATGGGAATATCTGGTCATGATACGGGTGATGTTACCAAACACAAAACCCATGGAAATAATCTTCCCGACGAAACAGGCCAATTTCCTAGCAGTAGAAAATGGGTGTTGAGCACGCATAGAGTGGATAATATGTTCAGCATTAGAAATCCTCTCTGGGGGAATTTAAATATTGCGACTGGACAAATCAATACAAAATCCCAGCCATACCAAGCAGGGAGTGGGCTGCCAAATAGATTTACTCTCATTGAGAAGGAAACCAGACGACAGAAGTGAAGACTTGACGAACGTGGAAGCAACCTGACAGCGAGCAAAGTCGCGAGTGGAACCAAGACCGTCATCAAGGTAAACTGTGATCCTAACTGCGCGACTACGCCAAAATATAACAAGAACACGAACTACCTTATTAGTGAAAATATAGGGGGCAGAGGACAACCCGAAAGGGAGTACAGTGAAAACAAAAAAAACTTCCTAACCCCATTAACAACCCACGAAACACCTAGGAAGGTCTGGTGATCATACAAAATATCAATATGGTGATAACCGGATTTAAGGTCAAATTTAAGCATGAAATAATCAGTTGCAAGGTGAATGAATGCGTTCCTTATGTCCTCAAACTTGAATTTCTCCTTCCGAAATGTGCTTATTCACATGACGGAGGTCCAAAATCAACCTCATAATCCCAGTACTTTAAATAGAGACGAATAGAGGGTTAACCACATGGGATGGGGGGTGGGGGGGGGACTGGGGGGACTGGGAACCTCAATAATAGAGCCCGAAATAAGAAGCTCTTGAACATCTTCCCCTACAAAATCGGCATGGGTCAAAGCCGAAGTATTGTTATAGAAAAAGGCCTTGAGAGGAACACTGATAAACGGAATAGCATAACCCTTTCCAATGACACGTAGAATAAAATTATTAACCTCTAAGAAGTTTGAGACCAGAAATTATAATGAGCTCTGAGCCTACCTTTAACTATAGGTATTACACTAGGCAGATCACTTTCAAATTCAAAACAATCCACAAGAAAGTGGCCAAGATCGGAAATACCTTTAATAGTTTCACTGACAACATCATGCTCCGATATGGACTTACGGCTACCCAGCAGAACCGGAGGCTTTGTCTGGCAGCTGCTTAAACGTTGATCTGGCTGTGAAATAGGAGTTGACGGAGGGGCATTCGGCTTTCCAATGGCCAGTCTTTCCACAGGCGAAACAGATGCCATTCCTGGCTTTACCGAAGCTGCTCTTCTGTGGTTGAGGACGAAAAGTAGTGAAGTTATCGGAAGAAATAGAGGCAGCCGATGCAAAACTAGACGACGATAATGGCCGTCTGGCAACCTGTAAGAGAAGAGAAAATGAAAAAACTAATTGACGGTCAAACTGATAGGCACTGAACTGCCCTAAAGTGAAGATGAATACGTGATAAGCGTAGTTAAATAATGCTAGAAACAAAAGACACCAAAAACCCCGCCTAAATGTGTTACGCATAGCGTAACCAAAATTGGTTTTACACATTGCCATCTGCACCCAACGTGTTGAAGAGCACAAAAACTCTTCTTGATCAATTGGCAAGCATTTTCGCGACAAACCCTCTTTGGCTCCAAGAGATGTTACAAAGAATTTTAGTGTTTTAATGAAGTGCACGAACAAATTTGACTGCCTCGTCTATGAAATGTTTTTTATTCATGAGTTAAATACCTACTCTCAATGTGCAATTCGGACTCAATTCGTGCTAAGGTTTTTCATTAGCTTTTATTAGTGTTTTTTCTTTGTTTTTTTTTCTTTGTATGTTATTGTCCATTTACACCGGTAGAGCGGTGTATAGAATTAGAATTAAATGACTAAATGAAAATGCACAAGATTCCCTGCGACTCTGAGTTTCGTGCATATGCACTCATCAGGCAGATTTAATGAAGAATTTACTTATTAGCTAGCTATATATACATGTTTAAGATAAGTAGAACAATGGGGTTCTAATTACACCCATTCCGCCCTTCTCACCCATTGTAATTACAACCCCATTGTTCTACTCATCGTAAACATGTATATATAGCTAGCTAAATCTGCCTGATGAGTGCATACGCACGAAACGCAGAGTTGCAGGGAGTCTTGTGTATTTTCATTTAGTCATTTAATTCTAATTCTATACACCGCTCTACACAAACGTGTATTGAGCCCTCTTCAGCAGTGTCTGCTACAGTTTTTTATGATTTTTATGATTATATATATATATACACTGCGCGAAAAAATGGATTTGACGGAAGACAAATCTGATATAAATATGAATCAAATACAACATTTAACATGTTTGTCTGCATTTGATCAAATGACAAATATGATATTTGTCCTGAAGACAAATAGGATAATGATGCATTCGCTTTCAAGACAAATGCGTTACAAATTCAAGACAAATGTAAAATTTGTCAGTTTTGAAATGAGGACAAATCTGGAGAAAGTTCATATTTGTCAATACAAAATCTGAAGGAAATGTGAAGCAAATTTGAAATTTGTCAGAGAAATCCAACATTACAAGCCACCTTAAACATTAAGTTTATTACATGTATTTGCACAAATTTCTTGCATTTTCGTGCAGCGTTCGAACTCATGCCGTTAACAAAAGGAGCCTGATGCCAATTTTACTGTTTCTGCTTTTTCTAACATCTCAGACTGGCATGATTAACTTACCGAGTCACGCCCTCTTTATACATCCTCTTCCAAGTCATCTCGCACAGGATTCAGGAGTTGCGGCTGGGACATTTTCCCTATGTTGTGGCCTTCCTGTGGTTCTTGGCATTCTTGCTTCGATAACGAACTCGGCTGCCATCTGCTTTCCCTGCTTGTACACCTCAATCAAAACTAAAGGATTGGCTATCTCAGGTTCCATGATATTTATGACTGCACTTGCCTCCTTTGCTGCCTCTATGAGATCTACATTTTCCCTACAGCATGGTTGACAAGGCAACCGTGCTGGAGAGAACGTGCGCTGCACCACAGAGAGCAATAATGTAATCAAAATGTTTTAATTATGGAGCACAAGTAGCCTCTCGCCTTCGCATCTCCGTCATTTGACAGGATCTCGAGCGCCTCTAGTACTCGAAAATTCTCTACACGTGCATTTAAATGGTTTCCTTTACTTTGAAACAACCACGCAAGATTAAATAAATTCATAAATTTTCTTTCTTGGTCTTTTCCTAAAAAAAGCGGAATCAAAAGAGAAATCATTCAAAGGGGAAAATGTTCGGATAATCATGTCCAAAAGTTTGTAAGCCCAGGCTTAATGGCTTAAAGGCTGCTACGCCTCTGATAGTTATTTTTACGTTTCGCTTGATATTCCCAGTCACTGAATTTGACTAAATTTCGAGACACAACTCCTTTAAAGTGCGTATGAAGTAAAAAAAAATACTTAAGGCCTGTTTGAAAGGGTTTTTAAAACAATTAAGAATCATGGCTTTTTTCCGTTTTGAAGCATCGCGTTGGACAGCCAAGCCGCCGTGCAGTTCATTAAGCATTGGAATAGATCCAAGAGAAAAGCAATGCACCAGAGCCGGACACGAAAACCCCTTAAAAAACCAGCAGGTGGAAAACAGCGGGGAACGTGTACCCCCGACCAAGGCAGTGGTGCGACCCTCGGGGTTCTAGGGAATTCTAATTGAAAGACACTACTTACAATGTAAATAAACGCTAACATATACCGCCTAAAAAAGGCAATAAACACCAATTCAGCTCGATAGAACAAAAAAAAACAAATTACATTTTCAGAATAATTAAGAATGGCTTTTTCCGTTTTGAAGCATCTTTTTTTCTTTTCAGAGACATCTGAGTTTTTGTCTGTATGCAAATTAGTGAATTGCTGAAAATGCCTTATTCTGCCGGGTAAGGCTAGGTCCTCCCGCCACATTGAAACCATCGCTCGTGCCATTTCCCCGCGGTGGTTAATTTCTCGTGAATATAGGTCGCATTTAACAGGTCGACTTGTTCGTCTGGACGGACAAATCGTCTTCGAAAAATCGCTTTCCTAGACGGAGAAAGTCGTCTAAAAATTTGTTCGTCCCGTTTTCACATCAGACGATTTGTTCGTCTTCTAGTGTGAAAACAGTCATTGTTAAGTTAAAAGAGCTTCCCATAATAAAAAAAAACTTTATATATAGAAAGAACGAACGAATAAAGGATCACCAATTACGAAAATCACATCATTTGTATTTCCGTAGTTCGTGCGAAGCCTTCGAAATTCTATGGGAAGTTAACACGACTATTTGCTCAAAATGCACTTGAACAGCTTCCGTAAAAAGCATAAGTTAATTACTAAGTAGCCTCCCTTTGTCAGTTTAAAATCTACTCGGTATATACAAAATTAATAATACCCTTCAATCCTCTGTTTGAACGTCGTTACGCCGCGCCCCTTTTTCCCTATGTTAACTCGTCTTGCCACCGACAGATAGAAAAATATATATATGAGGAAGATAATGACTTAGTAAAACATTGTTAAACTTGTAATCTGAAATATAAACGTTAGTTTTTCCCGTGACAGTTTTTCAGCTTCAGCTTTAACCTCAGAGCAAACTTAACCCCACAGGAAAGGCACTCTCTATCCGCCTGAGAGGACAATGCATGTGTTAACACTTACTCAGTCTCTAACCGTTTCTGCCCCATGCCACTCGAAACTTTCTGGAGGTTGAAACTGGTTATTTTTTAGATACTTTCTTTTTTTTTGCTCAGACGACCAAACCAAAATACGGAAATGCATTCGACGGCATACGGAAAAAATAAAGCGGCAAGGGGACGGCATAAGACGTTTAGTTATTACATATTTGACTACGATACTTATACAAAATGCTGCAGCCTTTTTTGCAAAATGCCGCAATCGCTATTACAAAACGCAGCGTAAATATGTCGTTATAGAAAAACGCCCCAGAAGAAGCAATCACTTCTTCTTCTTCAAAACGCCCTCTCAGACCCTTCAAAACACGTTTCAAGACGTTTTTTGGCCAACGCCTTCAAAACGCCCTCTCAGACGCTTCAAAACACGTTTCTAAGCGTTTTTTTCAAAGGCTTTCACAAACGCCTTTAAAACGCCCTCTCAGACCCTTCAAAACACGTTTCAAAACGTTTTTTGGAAAATGCCTTTAAAACGCCCTCCCAGACGCTTCAAAACAGGCTTCAAAAGGTTTTTTTCAAAGGCTTTCACAAACTCCTTCAAAACGCCCTCTCAGACGCTTCAAAACACGTTTCAAAACGCCCTCTCAGACCCTTCAAAACACGTTTCTAAGCGTTTTTTGGTAAACGCCTTCAAAACTTCCTCTCAGACGCTTCAAAACACGTTTCAAAACGCCCTCTCAGACCCTTCAAAACACGTTTCTAAGCGTTTTTTGGTAAACGCCTTCAAAACTTCCTCTCAGACGCTTCAAAACACGTTTCAAAACGTTTTCTGACAAACGCCCTCACAGACCCTTCCCAGTGGAAACATATCCCTGGAGATATGAATGTAATTGACGATGTTTCTCGTGGCATATCAATACGAAATTTGGTTGAGAGGTGGCAACGTGGACCTACGTTTCTTCGCTTGCCTGAAAATGAGTGGCCACAAGATTCGTCAACCAATGACCAACCCAAGGTTGAAGAAGAATGCCGCAAAGTTCACAACGTTTGCGTTCAGATCAAAGTAGAACATCCTATCAATTGCCAAAAGTTCTCAAGCTGGAGAAAGCTAGTCAGAGTTACCGCTTACATGCTAAGGCTAATTTGGAATCTGCGAGCACAACGCCACAACAAAGCACACGCAGAGGAAAATGATATGAAACCTACAGAGGGTCCTTTATTGCCCGAAGAGTTACAGGAAGCAGAACATCTTTGGATCAAAGAAAGTCAGAAAAGCCTGATTGACCGCCTCAAAAAAGGTGAATTGAAAAAGTTCAGCCCATACAAAGATTGCAGTGCTACACCCCGCGGAAGGCTACGAGTAAAGATGAGGAATACTCCCTCATCGGGGTGGAGTGTGTGTCGCTGAACATTCAGCTCTGTCTTTATTAGTTAAGGTTAAACGCGCGCGCTGTTTACTTTTAATGTTGCGCGCGCGCTCCACTTGAATTTACATGTCGCAAGGCTTGTCGCGTAGAGCGTTTGAGCTAACCAGTTGTTCATAATGTTTGCTAACCAGTTATTGTAATTGCTAACCAGTGATTCCCTAAAGTTTTACCGGACCGTTTTTTACAGTGCACGTCAATTACGGAGACAGTCTAGAAGTAAGTTTTCAGTTAGTTTCTAAGTTTATTTGCGTTAATTTTCTGTTTCTTTTGAACATTTGTAAGGCCGAGTGCCAACGCAATTTCTTTGTATTTTAGATCGAATTGTCTTGTTAAATTAAATACGGTTCTTTCTCCGTATTGGCGTGTTTGGTCTCTTGTTCAACGGAACAGCTATGTTAGTGTTATCTTTCAGTATTGTTTGTAATATCATACACTACATAATCAGGATATTATAACTTAAGAATGCGCATCTGATCATAGTCGTGTAAAGATGCGCACTAGAAATGAATAAATTATTATAAATTATTATTATAATGTTATGAATAAATTATTATATAAGCTAGCAATAATAAAGGATTTGCGAGGTGCGTTTGAGTCCTGTCTTGTCATCGACGAGGCATTTGAAAGCAGCCATATATTTTGGGTAGAATCATTTTGTACCGGTTTCTAGAAATCGTTCAGTAATTGAGGTATCGCACTGTATGTACATGTATTTATGCAATAACAGCGTTGTGGGATATCAGTAGACTCCGAGCAGCTCGACTTCCCCAGTGTCAACGAAGATATCACCAGCCAGTCTCCCATCCAATTACTAACCCCATCCACAGGGCTTAACTTCGGTGGACGAATGGGAATGGGATCCCCTAAGTGTTCAATATTATTGTCGAAAACTGTGCCTATAAAATAAATCATTTTTCATTTGCAGTGACTGAAATGAATTTTGTGAGCTTACGCAAATGTTCCTTAATCAGAAAATCGACCAATTTCGATATATTAAAATACAACTTCGAGGCTCAGGGGAATAAAGTCATACAAATCCTCATTTTTATTCCCAAGAGCCTCGAAATCATGTTCATTGTTTTAAGTTGAATTTTAATATATTGCTCTCGTGAGATTTCAAGATTATTCATTGCATTGGCTAAACTACAATTTACAACAACGACGACTGAAAATGACCCTTTCCTGCAGTCAAATTACCTATCCTCACAGGGATCACCCTTTAAGGTCCTGATCAGTTTGTAAATTTATTTCATGTAAGAAAATTCCTTATATCCTCGCAACAATCGGTTGCCACTTCACGTTTTAAATTCCAGGCTTCCCTCGTAGCCACTTAATGCAAGCAGGAGCCTTCCACACGCAAGCTTATTTGTTAGTGTAAACAGACTGTGATTACCGCTACCCACTAAAAGTTTAATAAGCTTACATTGACCCATCTCACGTAAGCGCGTCCAGGCGTCTTGTTTTAACCATGGTGCTGCGCGTGTGCGGCTTCGGCGCGCGGAGCTCCGCTATAATTTGCTAGAAATCGGGATTTCAGACTGTGGTAGCTGTCATTCCAGTCAGTCGGTACTATGCCTACACCATAACAACGCTTTGACCAATCTCGTACCCAGAGTCCTCGGGCTTCTTGGTCAGCGGGTGAGCGCCCGGAGAGACTCTGGGATAATCGACTTGAACTATTTTGATTGGCCGGTTGCGTAACAATGACAGTCCTACAGGAAGTCGGTAAGTAATTCGGAAGCCCCAGAATTTGGAGGGAGATTCAAAAGCTAAAACTAGTTTCAGTGCTGTTTGATTTTTTCTACTTCAGAAATATATAAATCACAAAATAATAAAACGACGAGGTTTGAATTATAATTATACCGCACGGGAATTTTCCCACGCGTGATTACTGTTGCTGTTGCAAAAGTACCGTGGGAAAACATTACATCAGTCTCTTTGAGGAGAAATCCGTGGAATAAGGTCTTGTCGGAGCCATTCAGAATTACGGAAACATCAAATTGTAGTAGAAGAGGGCATTTGTGTCGTTTCCACAAAAAATTTGCCGATCGTGTTGCTTGCACGATGGCATTCTGAACGGTGGAATATACGCTGAAACACTAAAAATACACTTACCGAAAGCGTCAGAGGTTTCATCTTCATTTGCTCTTACAGCAAGCCAATGAACATTTCTCCAGTTTCTTTGTGAGTAAGGCTAAAATTCTTGTTTCTCGAACACTTTCAACCAGCCATTTTTTCTACTGTTTACGGTTTTCTCTTTTCTGTTTCCGTTTAAACTCAAGCATACGTAATCAGACCGGAACCCACGTTTTCTGCGAAGATGGAGTCGATTATCCCAGAGTCTCTCCGGGCGCTCACCCGCTGACCAAGAAGCCCGAGGACTCTGGGTACGAGATTGCGCTTTGACTAAAGTTTCACTAGAAGCAAATATTGAAAGTAGTATCGGATTTTTCACGGCTACATGCGCAGTTAGCACTTAAAGGGTTAAGTACACGCGCTGAAAAATGCATCTTATCAGTAGGACTCAGAAGAGATCAAGCAAAGCCATCAACAGGTGTCAGTGGGGTTGGTACAACTCTCATTTACGCAAACGCCAGTTTCCCTCGACCATTCTTTATTCTTGTTTCCCCGGAAACTAATAATGTTATCAATACAACTATTTTCGTCACCTTAAAAAGAAATCTTGACGTTTGGCCTAGTACATGAAGTACGCCTTATGATTGGTTAAGAATAAACCAAAATCATTTTTCGGAGGGTATTGAATAGTTTTGTGTGTCGAAGAAGTATTCAAGGAGAAGACTAAAGAAGCGCGCACGGGGTAAAGGAAAGTTTCTGGTCTCATACACCAGTGATGATTGATCTTAATGTTTCTAAATGAAGCTTCTTCTTTGTCTTCTTTCTGTCTGGGTTTAGTTTGCTTTTATTTACTGAAGTTATGCATTTGCACTTATAGACCAATCAAAGGCGCCCTTAATGTTTTCCAAGAGATGCAACACTGCTAAGAACCTCAAGGCGTTAAGCATTTTGATTCACAGTCAAGTACATGCCGTGACGGTCCCAGCATCGATATTTCCCAGTATTGCTGCCACTGTTGCACGTCCTTACCCGCCATTTCTCCTTTAACCACACAACACTGATGATGTGCTCGTGGCCAGCTTGGCTTGTCGTCATGATATCCTCCAAAACTATTCCTTTCTTGGCCGATTCCATCTGTTCTTCGGTCAAAGTGATTTCGTGAGTGTGTGATCCCGGTGGCGACTTTGTTGCGTACTCCATTTCCAGTGTGAGAAGTTTCGTCACGGGACGATCAGTCGGTGAAACACCAGAGCCTCCTTCCAGGGGTTCTCTGTACATCTTCTCGTACGTTTTGGACTTCATTAATATGTCTTTCACTGCTTCAAGTTCCTTCCACGCAGCGCTTCCCTCTCCATGCACGGGCATTATGGGGTACCTTTGACGACAGGCACCAATACCTCTAATGGGAGGAATGAAGATGCGTGTTCCACTAGCTCGAGTGATCGCAACATTACCATCCCTGTCCAAAACCCCAACAGTATTTTTTGTGGTGTCCGCTGCGTCAACACTCACTTCTTTTCCTGAGAAGAACGCTGAAGGGGTCATATAATACTTCTTGCTGTTTGTGCCGTTGTACGCCTTTTCAGGGGTTCTTCCTCCGTAGCGACCACCAAAGTATACTGTTTTCCCGTAAGGATTCCTCTCGTCACCTTTATACTCTAGATTAAATGGATTCCAGCTATTCAGAGGAGTCAGGTATATTATTTCAAGTGGAATGGCGTACGAGAACTTCTGGGTGATTTTGTTGCATTTTGGTCTCCGTCTTGGGCCCTTGCATGTCTCAAGTGTCATTCCTGCCACCTTAGGTTGTGTTGTCATAGCCATGAACAAATTTTCATCTGCAAAGCCACGATGCCTCACCGATAAACCCATGGCACCCTTTTCTTCGACTCTAAACCAACGATGATAGTGAGCGGCGTTTAGCTTTCCAGCCGGTTTGTTTGGATCAAGGGTATGTGCTGCCAACCCAAAAGCTTCATCAGTCAGATTTCCCTGATAGTTATCCTTTCCTGGAATTTCACTCATAAGCTCGTCCAGTAGCGTAAACCTTGGATTGTTGTAGCCTTCAGACCAGTTGTCAGAGTCTCTAGGATTGAGTTGGAATCTTGCTGCCCTGGAAAAGGCCTGATCTTCGTACTTTCGCCCCGAGGGAAGCCTTGCTTGTAACTCGTCAACGACACGAAACCTGTTCAACGGAATATCCCGACTCAATGGATGGCACGAAATGCGATAATTCCACTGAGCGAAGACTGGGATCGTTTCGTTAATTATGTCTATGATAGTAGTTGGCAGAAAGGAAAAGTTCTCAAGATTGTCTTTCCGTCCGGTGTAGGAGGTAAAACGGACTTTTTCTTGTAGATCAAACCAGGATTTCGCATCAATAAAGTGCCTGTCGCTTTCAAATGGTTCGTCGATGTCTTTTGTTTCTGTGGTCCATGCACCTTCCAAGTAGCAAAGAACTGGTTTGAAGTACTTGCGGTAATCTCTGACGGTGTGGTTTTGAGATTTCCACGCCTTGAACCATTCACGCATTTCAACGATCTGCTTTTGAACAGTGGCCTCGTTTTGAACCTCTGGTGGTACATCTGGAAATGGAATCGGTTCTGTTGCGTGGTAGTCTTTGCTGGATCTACTAGGCATGTACAGTCGATAGTCGTTGTGCCTTGTTCTGAATTCCACTCCATTCAGCACTGCAATGAACTCTCCCAAACCAACGGTGCGGATGTTATTAGCGTGTTCGTGAATGGACAAGAGCCTTTTAGAGTTTCCATGGGTCTCTGCGAAGTAGTTCCGTGTCCCTTCGTTATTATGGCGTACATGTTTTACTCCAGAGTCACCATCAGACCTGATGCGTTCCTCAACGAACATTTGCTGTAACATGACTTGTCGAGACAGAGCGCCCAGTATCTTGCGAAATGATTTCATCTCGGCAGAGAGCATCTTATCAGCGGTTTCGAAAGCAGGGATTACTCCTCTGAGGACGTCCGCGTTGCACAAAGGTATGCAACACGAAAGTGCTGCCATAAAGAGCAGCATTTTGGCCTCACGATCCATTTGTGCTGAAATAAAAAAGAGGGAGATAGATCAGGTTGATTATTGACAGGATCACTTTCTCGTTCAAAAACATGTACAAAGCCCTTCAGGGAAGCGTTATTCAAGTCTTTTTTTAGGGAAAACGATCAAGATAGTCTTTGGGTGGACATCTCAACAGTCACCATAAAGCTAATTGCTGACCAGAACGGTGTTGCATCAGGGGCACCCAACGTCAATTTTCGAAAAATATCTGTTCGAAAGACGATTTGAGATCTAGAATTTTCGCAACATTTGTTTTAAAATTTCTTGCTTGCCTGCCTGTCCTAGGATTAAAAACATGGTATAATTGCCCATTTTTAACGGATTTTTACCCTAAAAGGGCCACCTAGAATTTTCGGGAGCCTTTTTTCTGGCTGAAATTTTCGAAAAGGTAAGTTTATAATTTTCGGATCACTAGACTTTCAGCTAGGGAGTCCGAACAGATAAAAACTGTTTAGGGGATAAAAATATGCCTATATCTACCGTTTAAATACTGAAATACGTTTAACAATGCTATGTTGAAGTGGTTTTGAACTATATTTTCGTTGGGTGCCCCTGTTGCATGCACTCGTTGTTTCAAGAAACAAGCTTTTAAGCAGTGTATGAGCGGAGAAATTTGTGCAATTGGAGGCTGATCTTTGCCGAAGTTAGGAGTTATGTTTATTGAGGCGGTTTAGGTAGTGCAAACGGGCATTGTTGCATTGGGACGCAGGGTTTTCGTTGCTCTTTAATGTTAAAACACTAAATTCTAAGTGTGTCTGTTTGAAATTCGTTCATAAATTCTTTTTTTTTTTTTTTTAACTTTATTCCCTTAGAAGTATAGGCTTTCAAGTGAACTGCGGTCGATATCCCCTCTCTACTGTAACAATATCCACAGTTCTGCAGCGTATTCGATAAAATTCTTACACTATGATTTTTAACCTTTTGCACTGAGATAGATAACTGCAGATTCAGCCAATTTCTCTGGAAAATATACCGTAACAATGACCTTGCTTTGAAACTATTGTACATCTTAACCATTACATCAACTTACCTTGGTAGAGAATGGATCTTAAGTCCTCAAAATCTGATTGCTACTGAGTTAAAAACGACTTCGTCAATGGCCGGACCCGTAAAAGGATGGAAGCTGACAAAATAACCTGCTTTTAACTCCTCACTTGATCAAGATTAAAATCAACATTGTATAGTGTCGTTAGGCCAGTATTTGATTAAGAAGATTGCGTTCTTGTAACTTCCAATTTGCGTGAAAAGCGCCCTTTGTTTCCAAATGTTTACATGTTGAACAACAGATCCTATTCATGCATAAATCATGTTTACGGGAATATATACTTTTTGCTAGCTGAAAAGACACAACGCACGATTGTCTTAACACTTTTAAAAACCTCAGGATTGTCATTTTCTTGTTTGATGCTACCCTTAATTTGCATATCAACAGCTTCGGTAACCAACAGATCTGAAGCTCTTTTTCCCCCATTGAGGCTTTTTTCGTCTTTATCTATCCTTTTCTGAATGATAACGAAATAATATCTGATTGCTCATTCAAAATAAAGCTTTTAAGATTTTTATTATACGGCCCTTTATGTCCATGCTTAAGAGAAGGATATTATTTAGACTATTTAATCTTACTGGAAGCTGTTTCTAATATTTCAAGAGTAATCCATAAACAAGGTGTCTTTTTCTCTCTCCCAAAATAAAAAGAACTGGGCGTCAAATGAACTTTTCAGCAAACTTTCCTTCTCTCCTGCGGTTGGCACCGCTCAAATCACCCGATCACTAGTTATTAGTTATTTTAGCAATGAAATCTGACCAAGTGAAATTGTCCTAATCGGAATGGCTGAGTCAGCTTTCGTGGGAATTTATATAGTTCAAGGAATTGGTCTACCATAGAAAAATTGTCCTCTGGTATCACCAATTTCTGTTTATTTTGAGCTGCAACTACAAAGCAAACAAACATTCGGTGATAATGGCGCTATTTTCTGAAAAAGCTGTGGCGTCACAGTATAATTTTTAGTTACTCCTGTGTATGCTCGTGTATGCTCGCCGAGAGATCAGTTGTTCCATTAACGTAAGGGCTTAAATCTTTCAGAACGTCTGTTATCATCAACAGTGCGTGTAATAGTGGCAAGAGTAAAAACATCAAGCCCGCAGCTTTTGGTCTTTTGAACAATTCAATCTGGAGTCTCGTGTTAGAAAATCGTTCGAGATATTTGCCAAAAAAACTCATGTCGTTACACAGAGTCTTGGGGCCACCCAAGAAAAAAATTTCCTACAAGGATAATGTTAAACATCTCGATGAAATTGATGCAATTGGTAACCTGGAAAAGGCAATTGTCGCGTGCATCATCAACAGCTTGTTGATGGTGCCTGTTCGTTTCCGACCTGAGTGACATTCAGTTGTTTTAACAAACATTCTATTTGCAGTATATAATATTGTATTTCGTATCTCGATTGAACGAGTCCCCTTATAGAGAAAGTTCTGGTAAACGAACTTCATTCTTGAACCCATTCTCAGTGAAATGTATGCAAACGAATCGCAACTTTGTGCAAACTTGGAACCCTCGCTATGGGAACGAAGACGTGATTTACTCAGTCAATAGGCTTCGTGTTTGCGTGTAATCGCCGCAAACGGAAGAGCCACTATTTGTCAACAAACAATTCTCTCCTTTTGGCCTGTATTTCTTTACGTTTAGTACCTGCTCGACCGCTGTGTTTACCAAGCTAAAAAATTAACTAACAGAATATGTTTGCTTCCTTTACCTCTAATAAGCTTACTTCTTAAGCACTTTGCCCGCGTAATTGTATAAGGCGAACGACACCCAAAGTGGGAAGGATGGCGCAACATTCAATTCCGAGCTTTGACATGTTCCGCAGGGTATATCCTCGTCAAGGCTGTTTTTCAACCATGGGCGACGCACGAGCACTAGCAATATGGGCGGAATTCATAACCTAAAGCTCTTTTTAGGTCAAAACCAGCGTCAAAATGCAGTATCAAGAGACCAAATTTCCAAGATGTTGGATCAGATTTCGGATTTATTTACATTGCGGTTTCATGACTGTGTATAAAAATATGCTACACCCAAAAATAGGGTAACCATTTAAATAAGCTATCTATCTAGGCCATTTACAGCTACACACCATCGAAAAAGGGTTGATTATCCATTTAAAAATACCTTCTTTTCCATATAAAGGTATCCTTGAAAACATAACAATGCAAATCAGATATATCCACAACAAAACGAAATAGACTTCACACCGTTGCTACAAGAAAGAATTTCTGTCTAACCCTTAAATGTATCTAGACCCGAATATGCTAGGTTCAATAAGATAAATTTGTCACTCAATATCAAAAATGCTTTCCTCTCGAAATTTCACTTTTTTAATGTGTCGCACGAGTAATGAAATGAAGGAAGAAGAGAATGCTGGCCTTTGACCAACATGCAACCGAGCAGTGACTGGCATGGCTTCAATGATTTGATTTTCATTTGCGTTTTTCAAGAATTTTGGCATTACAAAGCAGTTTGCGAGTTTCCTCCCACAAGCTCGGTCAAGTGGCAAATGACTGCTGGTTTTGGTAATTTTTACGGCCATTGAAAGAGGAATATCGAGGTAAAATGGTAAAGCTAAGTTTGCCGTAGGTCTGAGAGATTTCTGGTAACCATGAAAAGTATACGGGCTTGGGAGATGTTTGGTCTATGAGCTTGTCTACTGAAATGAATCTCTCAGTAACTTGCGATTGTGAAGTAAAAAAGTCACTGCTCCTTGCACTAACAGTCGTATTTAGGAATGCGTTATGCCCAACAACTATGACTATCACCTTAACCAGTATGCATATGATTTTGTGTGCGTCTTTTACCATTGCGCCACTGCCAAGAAAGATCATGCATAGTTCTTTTTCGTAAATGGACTGTTCACTTCCAAAAGCATAGCGGATACAAGGGGGCTTCCAAAAGAGTTCATTTCTACTGTGTATAACGGTAGATAAGTTATTTACAGTTGACGCGCATCTAAAACCGAACCACATACAATACAACCGGGGAAGATCTTAGGCATATACTCCAGGCGTTTTATCATTTGCACGGAAAATCCGGTTGGAATGGAACGCTCGTAATGGTACAGGATTTCCCCGGTGTGGCGTTTCCCCAGGCCCGAGTCTCTCGAGGTTAGAAGAAACAATGCCAAACTGAAATGGCTGCTGCATCTGCAGTGTCGAAAGGCGGGAAAACAGATCGAAGTGAGCCGGGTCGACTGGGAGTTTACAAATGGTACAGGATTTTTCCGGTCATTTCGGTTGCAACGGGAAAAGAGGAATACGTCTGAGGATTTCCATCATTTTCGGAAACTTTCCGGTGGAAGGAGCTGTACCATTTGAATTTCCAACCGGAATTTTCGGTTTTTGTTGACAAATGGTAAACCCTCCTGGCTGATTCTCAACGTGAACCCTACTCCTCCCAATCTAACGTAATGGTTTGGATAGCCGCAATTGTGATTGGAACTAAGAATGTAATGAATGTCAAGGTTCTATATAGTTACACTTACGAAGCAATACAAAATGGTGGGCCACGTGTATTCAGGATTGCTGCAGCGTTTTTACGGTGCTACGGAAAAGCGACCCCTTGCTATTCATAAGATAAAGCGATTTTAGAACCAGTCCGAAAAAAAAAAACGTCACATACAGATGAGAATGCCAGTGAAAAGCTAAGGAAATCAGGCAGCCTGCGTGGGCTACCGATTGAAAGAGCGCGAAAATGGGAGCTCAGCACTGATCCACCACTGAGCGGTGGATAGACAAAGCAGTCACACAGTTGCTTCTGATTGGTTGGAAAAAGTTTGAAAATCAAGTTAGAGCCAATTTGAGCTCAGAACGGGACAATTACTACATTGATAAATAACGTTCAGCTAGCATAGGACTAAAGCTTTAATAATTTTTATTTCCTGGCCGCACTTCTTGGTCTGGACCGTGCTGAACTGTTACGTCTTCCTGAACGCTGGCCTCCTCCCAGCATTGCTAGCGCACTCGCTGCAGCCGTAAGTAGATCCTGTGAAGAAATTGAACACGTTTTTTCAATATAACTGATAGGTCAAACAATGGGAAAATTAAAAATAGAGAGGATCCACATGACAGTGGTACGCGGTATCCTGCTTACCTCCATTCCCCCATCTTACGAAAATAAACACTCCGTGAGATAAATGTTGTCCAACATTCTTGGTATACTGAACTGCGCTCTAACATCTCCCACCCAGCAAATGTTGACCAACAATAACCAAAAAAACTGGAGGTGAAATTGGCTTTACTCGGACATTTCAGTTCCCGCATGCAGAAAAGCGTCGAAAGTAAGAATAGTGTAGTATGCATAGGAAATCGTATGAACACAAGTGCACTTCGTGATTTATGAGCACGAGACAGGTTTTCAAATTGCGATTGGAGAACTTTCAAAACTTCGCGAGAGGCCATAAACCACGAAACGCACGAGCAAGTTCATACGATTTTCTATTTATTATATATATTCAAAATCACTCCCTTGCTTTGTTTCCATAGATACTTCCGTTTTTTTCCATAGATACTTCCGTATACCAGCCGGTTACTAAGTTCCGCTCAAAATAGCGGCGCTCTATTTAATGTTTTTAGCTTCTTTCGAGAGGGATTAGGCCAGGATTCAGACTGGGGACTCAAACAACAGTTAATAAGTAGTCTCTGTATGAACTTTAAATTGGTGGGTACAAAAATTAGTCACATTTTAGAGCGACCTTGTCCTTTAAGGGATAAGATAGAATGCATTGAGATGCTTTGCACGTCAGAGTGATTTAATTATGAAAACAAATCATGCTTTTCTTACCTCATGTTCATCGTCTGAGAACGTCGTCTTGGCTTCAGATAGTAATTTGGTAATATTCGCGTTTAGCTTCATTTCATCCTTAATGTCCTCTAATGAAATGGCAAATTCAACGATACAAAAAACTTGTGAAATACAACAAAATGATCAAGATGCATTTTTGTTAATATTCTCCCACTTGGCAAGTACGGGGAAACTAATGTTAATCCAATGAATCGCGAATTTCAATATTTTATATTGACAAAAAAGTTCACAAGCACTTTTGATATTGACTATCAAATCTGCCCCAACTTACGCAGAAGCCAAGGCTTTGCTTTAGTCTTCGCTCGGTTGTTCTCGGTGAATAGGGATGATTTTTATCGTGCAATAAAAATTCCGAAAAACGTGACTTCCGACATAGGGCAACTAAAATATTTATTCTTGAATCAACATCACCAACCTGAATTTGAAACCGCAAATTATAGTCAAGAAGAAAGACAGAGATTTAGGCCGTCTGCAGCTTGTCACAAACTTGTCTCTCTCTGTGTAGCTGGCGGTTTTGTCCTTGCGAGCGAGCCATCGAGGGGCGAAGCCGCGAGGGCATTGGGGAGGGAAGAAAATCCCCGCCCAATGCCCTCGCGGATTCGCCGCTCGTTTGCTGGGAGAAAACCGTCAGCAGCGCAGGCTATTTTGAGAGGTTGCTTGAAATTTGCAGATAGCAGGCAAGAAATGAGCTGAAATCAAACAAAACTCTTTCATATTTGGCAAAAACGCAAATTTCAGTCCGAAGTTCGCGGTTCAGTAACTGAAAAATTTGAATACTTAAATGGCCTCTAAATAATGGGCATTAACTTTTAATTCATCTTTTTCACCTACCGTATTCTACCAGCTCAGAAAAAAGGATGCAGATGTTTTCTACAACTTCATCATTGTCCTTCATGTTGCTACAAGATATGACCAAAAGAAGGTTGGATTCGACTCCTACCCAAACACGTACAGATAGTACACAGCTCTTTTTAACCTCTGGCTTTATTGGTTGGGTATCAGAGGACGCAGCTCTACCGTGTTGAGGGTTAGGACCAGAAGTTCCCAGTGTTTAAGTGTGGTTTGCCTGATCAAAAGCCTTAGGGCCAATCGTGTTACTCGATTGCAGTGGTGAGAGCGCTCGCCTCCCACCAATGTGGCCCTGGTTCAATTCCCAGACTCGCCGTCATACGTGCTTTGAGTTTGTTGGTTCTCTACTCTGCACCGAGAAGGTTTTTCTCCGGGTACTGCGGTTTTCCTAGCCTCCTTCGCAGCCGTTTTTAGGCTCGGTTAGGGACGAACTGAGCCTAAAAACGGCTGCGAAGGAGGCTACGGTTTTCCGCACTCCTCAAAAACCAACACTTGACTTGATTTGCGTTAATTGTTAATTTCAGTTTACATTGTCCCCAATTAGTGCTCCAGTGCTAGAACGACTAGACTCTTTAATAAAGTTCCTTTCCTTTCCTTTCCTTTCACTTGTCTAGTGGTCTTTGAGTCCACTGTTATATTGTAACAGATGCCATTTTATCAAGTCAAATGAACTGTTCCCTCAGTAACTTCGAGATCTGACCGTGATAAGTCAGCAGAGTGAAACGTATGGATTGTAATGTTAATCGAGACGAGTACGAATGTATACAATAGATCCTCTGCTGTTAACAGAACGTTTGCGGACAGGATTGTGTGTGGTCAGTATTTGAAGACTCTTTAGGCAGCCGCTATCAGTCTGTGTTTCAAGACACCCAATCACCCAAAGCACTCAATAAAAAACGACAATTTCTTACTTGTATGCGGCAATGATGCTTTCCACTCCTTCGGCTTTGAGCAACTGATACGCACAGACCTCTGGACAATTTTGATAAAAATGCCGTTAGAAAAAATAAAAACAAGTCAAAGCACACAGTAAAACTCCCTCTTGCAATCAAAATCGCAAACTGCTTTTCAGACACTTAACATTGTCCGAGGTTAAGAAAAACACTCCTCAAAATAGAACAAAGAAAAACAATTCACACCGAACAATAAAGCTTAGAAAACTTAAGTTTAAAAGTGCAATCAAATATGAAACATTTCACTCCAGAATCTCTTTTTTTTCCGTTTCGAGCACGCCTGCGATCTGATAGACATGGTCCATTAAGTACGGTGCCTACTAATTAAAGAAATTTTTGCCCCGGTGTGTGATTATACAGGAAATGTAGATCTTAACAAGTGTTATTGAAATCCAAAAAGAAAATTGGGGGTAACCACGCATTTTTCAAAGATAATTCATGAATAATATTTGTAAAAAGCTGTAAACTACAAGGCAATGTATGGCGTTTTTTCTCAAATTGAAACTTTATTATCTCTCAAAAATGCATGGTTACCCCCAATTTTCTGTTTGAATACCAAGAGTACTTACTAAGATCTACTTTCTCCGGATAGTTTTAAACCGCGCAAAAATGTCCCTGTATTAGTAAGCATCACCGATAGGAAATCCGAGTATCTGGAGATGCACAGAACATATGCGCAATAACAATAGTAGGCACCGTCCTTAAACACTCCATATACAGGTACATCAACTCACCTTTGGCTTCTATTATACTCGCAAGAGCCATGCAAGCATTCTTTATGACTTTCGGTTCCTACAAAAGAATCACAGTAACTGTATAAGCATCTATGCCTCATTCGGGTTTCAAAGACTTTATCGGAATCTAGAGCAGCTCAGCTTACAGTGAGAGGCGGCTGGAAGAAGACAGTGGTATTGGCATATATAATAGAAAAGAAAGAGAAGCATGCATGCGTATCACCAGTCTGAGAGTATATTATGAGATTAAATTGACTTTGGGTAGTCTCGGGTGGTACAAGGTCCATCTGCGTTTCCTTTGACTGTTGATCGCCATCTTGGATTATCAGCCATCTTTCGTAAACTTGAACACATTCCAGGGATGGAGCTACTGCTTTTATGTAGTACATTTTCGTGTAAAAGTTGAATTTCTTTACGAGTTGTGTCGTGGGCAGTTGTACAATAATCCTATTTGTCATGGCTTTTCTTTGCTATGGTGTTTGAATTTTGGTCGCGCAGAGGGTTCCTAGGGAGTACATTTAAAAAAATCTGGAGAAAAGGCTTTTTTTTTGAAGATAGTAGCGACCTTCACATTTGACTGCGAGTGCCGGCAAAATGGACCAGTGCGAAATCCAATTCAAATCTGTCACGTTCGTAGTATTCAAAACTCATTAGATTGCTGAGCAACAATATTCGATAAACCAGGTCACTCCACGTAAATTTGAAAAGTCGTTCTAGTACACAATCCGATTGTGTAGAAGGCTTGCACTCGTAGCAAAATCTGAAGGTCGACCGGTACTGATCGATTTCAAAATAAGCTAAGCTAGGTGACAAGCAAATCACCGTCTTTAACGATTTCCAGTTCCACTCACTTCGACAATATGAAGCATATCTTACAAAATGGCAATTACAACGTGTCGCTCAATTTTGTGGCGAAACGAATTGCTCGAAAAAGTTGTCCCCGAAAGGGCATTTGTCTAATTCTTGCAGTTTTTTGCACACAAGACTGAAGTATTTTTCTTGCATCTCATATTACATGATTATCATAATTACCGAGGGGAAGACAAGTTGCAAGAAACTTTCTAGTGTAGCACCTATCGAGTATCTTGACTCGCAATGCGGTAAGAACTTTCAACTGCCACAACAAATATTATACCAGACAAGATAAGAAAGAAAACGCATTGTGGAACAGCTCATTAGCACAAGTCCACCATAATAGAGAATTATGATTCAAAGCCTCTGGATTCAAAGCAAGTTGCCTTGTTAATTGAAAATTTTATTCCAAAGATTTATCTACCATATCTAACCTTCTTGTGCATTTTTATGGCATCAACGATCAAATCGATAACATTTAAATCCTCCATTAGTTCAAGATTCTCTTCTGCAAAGACAAAGCATTTATCGATAAACTTTTCCGCGACGTTTCTTCAATTTGTAAAATTAATGTTACCACTGATTTTTTTATTGAAGTAGTGACAAACGGTACTTGAACACGGATGTAATTTCACAAAACGTAAGCTCATGCAAGGCTTGAAGGGTAAGTAGTCTGAAAATAAACGAGTGCATAAAATGTCTCAACAACAAACCCTTTCACTCCTGTAAGGGCCACCGAGACTTATACATTTTACTCTGTTTAACGCCAGACGATTTTATTCGTCAATGGGGAACCCCACAGGAGTGAAAGGGTTAACAACAGCTAGGTTCACTCAAAAACTATGTCCCCATTAACCCTTTCACTCCTGTAAGGGCCACTGGGACTTATAGATTTTACTCTGTCTGACGCCAGACGATTTTACTCGTCAATGGGGAACCCCACAGGAGTGAAAGGGTTAATACAAGTGCTAAAATATCAGTTTTCCTTTTTTTAAATACAATTTTGCCCCGTTTCTTGAGAGCAGTTTATAGTTTGGGCAGGAGCCTTGCAACCCCATTGTGACATGTGGGATTGCCCTGTCAGAGGGGATTACTATTTGCACGACGGACCTCAAAGGAAAAATCTGATAATTTACCTTCCATAGACAGAGACCACAACGCTGAACAAGCTCCCTCCACAAGTTCTACATCTGTATTATGTCTTCCCATCGCCAGAACAATGTCCTCTAACCCACGCTCCTCTGACACAATCTTGCAGTTGGCCTCTAATTTATGAAATGAAAAAAAAAAAAAACAATGAAAAAACACAGAAGATACAAAGCAAGTGTGATGATTAGCAGAGGAATTCTAGCTTAAACAAAGGTAAGAAGCATGTTGGCGCCAATCGTTCACGATACGCTACCATACTTAAAACAACCACATCAAGGCAAATCATGCTATTTTTTGTAAAAAAAGATGGAGAATACGTAGGAGCTTTTTCAATAAAAGCTACAAAAAAAAAAAAATGAACAAAATCAAACGGTTTCTATGACAAGAATACATAGTACTTCAAAAATCTATCCATAGTTGTTCTTTGCGACTGTGAGATGGCCAAGACAGAAATGGTTTCACACTGAAAAATTGGGCCGATACTGTTGTTGTTAACACACGGCAAAAAATTCTTATGGTTCCAGATTACCCTTATTTCGGTCCTGAAATAAGTAGCGTGCATGATGAGAAAGAATAAAATATTTACCCTTTCATTCTCTCGATGGAAATGTTCCATAGATTTCTTTGTCGGGCAGTCATGAGAATTTGGTGTTATATTAAGCTCACACCTCTTAAGTTGATAATATTCTTCATCAATACCTGTCTGACGTACATTGCAACGGCAACGAAATTGTGAGGAGGTTAAAATTTAAAGTGAGTGAATTTTTACCAAAACTCTTGATGTCTCTTATGACACTGCCCTTTAATTCAGATTCGCTTCGAAAGAGCCACTGGTTTCCAAAAGACACCACAAAATACTAGCATCAACTTGTAAATACAAGCGGGTGCTTGAAGTCCTCTCCCGCGAAATCTACTGTCAAAACGCGTTGAATCAGGTGAACTAAAAACAAAACCATACCGCTAACTGCAAGACTCCATAGCGCCCCGCAGCAGTTGGAGGCAATTGCTTTATCGTCGGGAAAAGCTCTCAAGGCTGATAAAAGGTCCTGCACTCCTCCGAAGCGACCAATAATTTCACCTGCAGCCTCTGGTATATGTAAGACAAACACGTTAAATTAGCGTGTTACATGTATGCAGTCATGTAGTGAAGTAATTTGCTGGCGTATCTTACGACGACAGCATCCTGGAGGCAGATGGCCACATTGCAAAGAGGAAAGCGAAGACCACGAGAACGTTACTTCACAGCGTATTTTTTACGCTTCTATCACTACAAATGGCTGAAACTGTTTCAAACAACTTAGGCCCAGATCAAGGAGGCTTGCGTTCCCTTGCTCTGAGAATGTGGTCACATTCCGATCTACAGAGTTCGCTGCATCACGAATTAGCTTAACCCGCCACTTGAAATACTCCCGTAGGAAACTTATAATACACCAAAACTGAGGAGGGATCACGGAAAAGAACAAGTCTGTGACTCAGTAAAAGGATTTCAAACTTACCATCAGCTGACAGTGCCATTAGCAATTGACAACCACACGCTTGCAGCTCAGATGAGGATATATGTGACTGTCAAATATTAAACATCAAAGAAATAAAGAACGAGCTTTATTTGAGCAGACACCAAGAAGGTTAACCAAATAACCTCAAACTTCGTTGCAGACTGGGAGGATACGAATTAGTTAGTGGAAGGTCATTGGTGTGACCCCTGCTAGAAGCACGCGATTTTCTTCCGAGCATTCCCGAGTAATCATAGATTCATACACCTCTTCATTCGCGTACCGGGGTTAATCGTAAGCTTCCACATCTCGCTTGATACAATTGGTCCATATCACTCAATGTCCAAACTAAAGATTTTGCCCGTCGAACCTCTCATTCAGTGTGAGGCTGGACGGGCAAAGACAATGCAACGACAAAGCCTTTATTCCCCACGGACTCCAAGATGGCCGCCGAGTGATAAAGGTGAATTGCGAGAGCTTAGTAGAATCTACTTCTGCGTCAAACGTCAAGATGTTTGCTGTTAGCGCAACAACTACAACGAGAATGAGAATTTATTGTTTTATGACAAGCAGTAGCTCAATCCCGTTTGCCGTTAACGCGATTCCAAATCTCTGTACTTTTTATTGATTTTCTCGCGGATTCAGACTCAAATTCGAGCATTTCCTGGCCATAAAGAGCCTCGCATAACTACACAATGCCCTTTGCTACAGTATGTCTATTGTACGCTCCTGATGAAATATAACAGGACTGGAGGTTCCAAACAGAGTGTTGTCACCTTTGCCAACACAAGAACACCAGTAACTCCGTACCCTGCTTTTTGCGATCAGAGTGACCGTCAGTGGTTGTCACTCAGAGTTCATGAACCAGGGTTGGAAGATCGGTTATCCGAGAAGGCTAGAAAGTCTTGAAAATCCCGATGCTTGGCGGATGCATTCCGGGTGCTATCCCTCTGCACCTCTCAAAACGAAGGCGTCTCAAATAATCAAGGAACGAAAATTGTGCAGTTATTTTGCCTTTCCTCCACTTAAAAGCAAGAGAAAACTAGCTTGTGCAAAAAGGAGGATCGGAGACTTAAACGTTGCTGTGCAACATATCCGTGGAACAAATCCTATAAGCGTGCGCCAGATTTTTAAACGCCTTTGAGCCAAACTGCGGTATACTGCATTATAAAACTGAATCACCTTCATTGCTGCGAGAACAGGGCGAATTATCTCGTCTGAAAACATCACATCGTTATCGTCAGCTAAAACCAAAGCAAGTTTTTTAGCGTTAGTTTTTACACACAAACTGAAAAAGGGAAAAAAACACTGTAAAGTGAAGAGCAGAGAAATAAGAGTGTGGAACGGTTGAATGACCTGGGTACGAGTTAGCCAGAAATTAATATTCTGACACTTAAGTTTCTGTCATACGATCTGGATAAGCACTTAGTCTTTTCGCGGGTGATTCTTGCTATTCTAGCTCAGTAAGTCTTTCTGCCAACACCGTTTTTATTTCTCGTTTTATTATGGAGGGACGGTCTACAATTCCCTCTTCCTCAAGATTTGGCGCCACTGGATTTTTTTTCGTATCTGGCGTGGTACATTATTCTAGTTTCCTACAGAGTTGTATCGTAACATCATTCATTACCAAGTATCCTGGTGTGAAGTCATCATCACGTCCTCTATTTACACACAATGAAGTTAAAAGCGAAATGCTTGCGGGGCCGCGTAAAGTCAAAATCGAATGTTTTCGCTTTTTTTTTTTTTTTTTTCGTCTTCCAATTTTTAGACACACCAGAGTATTTAATCCCACTGCAACATATTTCAATTATTTTATGGAGAAGTTCAATCATACCCTTAGGAGAAAGATTGATAAATATTTTGAGAGCTTGAAGATGGACATCTTTGGAAGGTTCCTGCTTTTTGTTTTCATTCATCATTGTCTCTGCAATTTGCTGTTTGGCTTTTTTGTTTAACGTCACGTCTGAAACATAAAACGACATTACCCACACTGAATTAATAAAATTCACGAAGGGTGCGTTTCTTTGGAAAAATCCAAATCCGGATTCTTGTATCCAAAAGCGGATTTTGCGTTTCTTTACTAAAATCCGAAAATGGATTATTTATCTGAAGAATCCACTCCCTGAGTGGATTCATTAGATCAGATCTGAATCCAGATTTTTCGGATTCATGATCCATGCGTTTCCTTGGGAGACGGATCCGAAAACACTACGTTGTACTTGTGAAAGTACACTTTCCCGCCATTTTATGTGAAACACGGCGAGCAATCAAGGTGAGTTTTCAGTGCTATTTTTTCCTTCCGTGCACCCGAAATTTACAGAAAGTCGTAAATTTTCGCAGAACTTCATTTTGATACAAATTGTATTTATCATAACCGGCTGAAACTGGGCTGTCGTACCAGCAAAATCCGTTTTCGGATTCTTCGTTTCTTTGGGAACGAGGCATCCGTCTGATCTGAGATCAAAAATCCAATCTTGGATTCTCCTAAAGAAACGCACCCTAAGCGATGACAGCACAACAGAGTAAGGCTTGAACTGACAGTGCGCCCTGGCGCAATCACAATGCAGCGTTGACGTCGACTGGGACTCGCCAGCAAAAACCGGAGTACCCAGAGAATAACCCCCAGTAACTGGAAGGCTGAGATCGGCTGAAAAAACCTCAGCACACAAACGATCGAAAAGGTGGAAGGCACGGTTGATGGCTGCAACGCCAGCCTGACCACCCAAAGTGTACAGCAGCTCTAGGCGATTCCCAGACGGTCACCCATTCAGATAATAGAGGAGCTTTAGATTCTAGGAAGAGAACGACTACAAGAACGAGATTTTCTCATGGAAAAACAATGAGCGCGCGCAAACCAGCGTCGTTTTGGCGGGAAAAACGTTATACCGTCGTCATTTTAGTATGAGATTTTGCAAAAATATCGTCGTGTCAAAGCAAGTCACCAACACGGTAGTAGTTTAATTAGCATTTTTCGATCAGGAAAAGGCTCAGTTACCAGCAGTAAGAACAACTGAGCAACCTAAGCTGCTAACAAAGAGTAAGATTAACCGTCCGGGTTATAAACTCTCTAAGTATTTTCGCTAAAAACGGCCAGTCAAATCTCGTACTCGTTCTCGTCCTCGTCCTAGAATCTAAAGGTTCCTATTAATTAACCCAACAGGACTTACATGGAGTGAAGTGAAATGAACGGGTGTTCTTCTTTGGACAAGAAAATTGGGTCGTCTGCTTCACAAACATTTGGTCCATAAATTCACACATTTCGGCTAGCGATTACGTTTTTTAATTATGATGCTCTTGATAAAATTGATTATCCACATCTCCTTCATGCTACAGAATCTTTACACTCACGCAAAAGCATGAATAACTCCCAACTGTTAGATTATAATCATTATAAACTGCTCTCAACATGGGCACCTTGTGCTTTTGGAGCAAGTCGCCGAAAAAAATAAATATGCTTATATAAAATAATTACAATTATTAAAAACTGGGTCATTGGATAATGCAATTCGAGAGTTTTGATTGGCTAAGCCATCATGGGTTATGAGCCATTATACCATGATCTACAAACACGGCAAGCACATGCGTGATTTTTTGGGCCCTTTTATTTTTATTGTAGTCTAGTTTTCCATATTTTGGGGGCGTTTTTAATAAAACAATTATTCCACTCGCGCTTGTTGGATATGAGATGATTATAGCCAACTCGGCGCTACGCGCCTCGTTGGCTATCTATCAACTCATATCCAACGCGCGCTCATGGAATAATTGTTAATGATACCACACGGGCAACAATCAGACATTTGATAGATGTTCAGATGCCCTACTTCGAGGAAGATTTAACGATCAATGATCATTGTTTCTCCCTAAACTATCCTACGCAAATTGGAAAAAGTTCTCACTTTTCATGCAAAAAGTTCGCGTTGAAGTTCTTTCCTCATAGATCATGTTCTTGACTCCTCTCAGGTTACAATAACACTGAAAGGAAATTTACCTTCTTTTCTTGTTATCTGTTCAAGATGTTTCAGCGCCTGAACCTATTGGTGAAAGCAAGACTAGTCAGCTTGTTATGTACTCATAGTTAAATAGTTCACTGGGTTAAGAACGCATTATTTCCTCAAAAAGATACATTTCAACAAAAGAAGAACTACGTAAAGTACCTGACAAGCCACACTATCTTTGTTCTTCTTCATGTAATCTGGAAAAGGTAAAAACCCGGGTTGGAATCTGTAAGAAACCTTTAGCCGCCTAAGAAGGCCACTTAAAATAAAGTTTGTTATTATTATTATCATTATTATGGCATCTTAATATCAATTTTTCATTTTTCTTACACTTGACAAGGCAGGTTTTTACCTAGGCTTTGTTGGTGTGTTCTGACTTAATTATCTACATTTTCTTTATAGGAGTTCATAGAACTATTTCACAATTTCTGCGTTTTGGCATAGAATCTCTTGATGGTTTGTTGTCAAATAACGTATTTCTTGCTCCAGTAGGGTGTGATACCCGCAAGAAAATCAAATACAATGTTTTTTTGAGTAACTTTACAGTCCTTGTGGATCCTCTTTATTCCAGCTCTTAGTTCTGTGTATTTCTCGTCTTTATGTCTGGTTCATTCTTCAGTGCTCCCAACACTGCATACCGTTCCTTCAATCAAGATCCATGTTTTGCTTTCTTTCACAATTTCTCCATTTTGGCATAGAATCCATTTTTGTGATTTTTTAAATAAGATATTGTGTCTCTTGATGATTTGCTGTCAAATAATGGCTTTCTTGCTCCAGTAGGGTGTGATAGCCTCCAAGAAAATCAAATACAATGTTGTTAGCTCCATTTTCAGGAGCCTTCTCGAGCTGAAGCGGTACATCCCAGGTCATTTTGGCTCTGTCATTTTCCATTGATGTTTCAGGAATACTTTGTTGGTTCCATGGTTTGGAGTGATGACTTTCTTGGAAGTTGTATTTGTACAACAGGTTATGGTTTAAAGGCCTTAACATCCTGTCGTGCCTTGCTTTATACAAGGATTGTGCAAATCTCAGGCATGCACATAACACGTGTGTTGTTGATTCAGTGGCCGTATTGCATATGCGACATTTGCTGTCAGTGATTTGCATTCCAGCTTACTTTGATAGTATGCTTTAGTTGGCAGGAGCCGTTGGCGTATGCTCTTGTCCACGCTGTATACTACGTCGGGTATGTTCTACGTCATCATCAACTCTACAACTCCTTGTAAATGGCCAATAGGTAATGCTTCCTTTATGTTCGGTTTCTCAACAACAATGTGCTCATTTGATCTGCTTGCTCTCTATGTGAGCTTTCATGGCCCCACAAGCTTCAATAGTAAAGTTTCAAAATATCACCATTTAGTTTCTTTAGTTTTTATAACTTACCAAGAACACCGGCCACACCCTTGTCCTTGGGTACTGGTTTCACAGCTGCAAGGAACATATTAATCAAAAGTTAATGATGTCAAGAGTTGAAAAGTACACTCAGTAAACATAGATCTACAATGGGTTTTTATTATCAAGAATGAGGTCACGTACATAAAAATAAACATTGGAAGTAAATTAAGTTCATCTGTTGAGCCACTCAGGAATCTTATAAAACGTTCCACTCACATTCTTTTTTTGCTCCCTTGGATGGCGATGCAGAGCTCCCTTTAGCCTGTTTGTTACTAAGTGCGATACAACTTTTTACATATGGCATCTCGGCTAATTCCCTGAAAGTATAAAAATATGGAATTAAATTCCTGCATATATCAAAAAATGACTCCTACGTATTTCGTATTTTATCCTACCTTATTACTGGGTTGCCAGTATGGCAATCCCAGTTCGGAAAGTGGGTGGGATTTGTTTGTTTTATTTTTATTATTATTATTATTTTTCCGTGTCGGTAAAAGTCTTGCCTGTCACTCCCCTGGTAAGTGGTGTCTTTGTGCATAGAGCCTTCTGCGAGGGTGGTGGAAATGCGTAGATTTCTCTGGTGGACACAGAAGAATCATTAACTTAGCCTGCAATGGCGTGGAAAGTCATGTAACGCGAATGGCGTTTTAGTGGATCTTTAAACAAAATATACCCTTATGGAGCTCAATAATGGAAAGTCAGTTGGATAAACAGCTGGATAAACTAGGCACCTGGAATCTCAAAAGCGACGAGTAATGGACTTCAACAACAATCTATCGCCCATCGAGCCGAAATCAAAGTGAGCTGTATTTCTAAAATAATATTTTACCAAGTGTGCTGTTATGTAGAACACTGAAACCAAATGGAAAATTCTCTGGTAACTTATGGGTTCAACAAAGACAGAGAACGAGTCGAACACCTTACGTGGATCTGTGATCAACTCTGCACAGTCTTCAGGTAAAAATAAATTGGAAATGTGACAGCCAAGAATTATTTGAAAGAAAGCTTGTCGTGTTTTTTGTGCTTCATTATTCAAGGAAAAGGTTCTTCATGGAAACGGTTTGATCCTGAAATTTAGTTTGTTGCAATATTGCGCATATTTGACACGATTGAGTTTCTTATATTCACGCACGTAATGAAATAGAAGGGGTTTTTGCCTCTAATAGCAAATATGTTGTTTGTTTCAAAAATTGTTCCCTGGAAAAGGTGGCCTTTATGAATTCATCATGTTTTATGATATGCGAGCTTAACTGGATAGTTTTTATGGCAATAGTAAAGCATTTTCTTGTCAAAATGAGGTTAGCGTCTTTCTGGTGTGTTAACTTAATTAAATCGTGAGTTTGTATTTGCCGTCTGCCGCGTGACCTTGATTTCCACTCTCAAAATTACCTCCAGAACCTACTTTTTGCATAAAATAAGCTTGCATAAAGCAAGCTAACAAAATCTGTACCTTGCTGAGTTCGCATTTGTTAGCGTTAATAGTATTTTCGGTTCGATGCTTCTGTTTTATGAGGGGTATATTGTTTTGGTCTCCCATCCAGATACTTACCCCGCCGGACAGGCATGAACCTCAGTGAACAACCTCAGTGAACTTTGGCATTACAAAGCTGTCAGATGCTCAGAGGGCACGCTTACATTTGTAAACTTGTGGTGAAAAGAAGTTGTGAGGGAACTTGAAAATTATCAGTCCAGAAGCTAATGTTTTTCGCTTCTCTCTTATTTGTTATTCTTCAGAGACTGGAATGCTGTAGTTCAATACCACACAATTCAGTGCCTTCTGATTTTCTGTAACACATACCACAGGCAACCCAGTGTATGCTTCACGGAAGCATCTCGTCTTATAATATATACTGAGTTTAAATAGTAATGTTGCTGGGAGTAGTTCTGATTCTGAAAGAGACACTTGCCCTGCAAAGAACCAACTGGTGGCAAATTGTTTTGGGCAATTTGATGGGGTAGGTTTTAAAGAAAACACCACTGCAACAAAGCAATAACTTCAAACCTGAGAGGAACAAATATACTTGCAATCAAATTTATTACAAATTTAAACGTTTCTTTAAAAATAATTATTGCTCACTTTCACTTTACAATTCCTTGAGCTCCTCCATCTGGAATGTTTGTGATGTGTTACAGTTGCCCTATCATTACGACACAAAGGCGTGTTTGCGAAATAAAATTTAATGTAACAATAGGGAACCTGTAACAAATCACAACTACAATATTATCCAAAATGAAGGCACCCAGGAAATTTGAAAACAAAAATTAACGATTCTGAAATTCTTTTATTTTGTATACAAAACTAATAAGCTCCTTTGAAAATATTTAAAAAAAATACTTATTATAATTTTTATTATCATTTGATTGCAGACATTATTTCCTAGAATCTTGTTTTTCTTCAAGTGGAGATCCCCTTAAGTCCAGAAAGAATGAATGTTCCGACTTTTTAAAGTAATTATGTGGGTGTACTTATCCTAATTGAAGTAAGTTAAAACTCACTTCATAGTAGGTCTCTGTTGAAAGTTCCGTCTAAGCATTGTACGAATCATCTGGCATAAATCTTTGGCATATGTCTGCAACAACGAAGACCAACAAAATAAATATGTCACAGCAAACATTAAAAAGAATGAAGGGACACCAGAAGGAATAAGCAGCATGTTCAAATCAAAAAATGGAACAGACAGAGAGACTGACAAAAAAGGGATAGGATATAAACTGAACAATAGTATGACACACCTTTCCAACCTCTTTAAGTACATCTTCTAGTTCTTGAGGTGATTGCTTGATCTGGTATAGCTTGAATGATATCTGTGCTTGCTAAACAAAGAAACAAAAAATTGAGTAAAACGTCCATGGACAAAAAGGCTACAACAATACAGTTAAATGTACTTTCAACAAAGTTGACAACAAAGAAAGTGAGGTCTTTGCCGTTAATGGTCTTGTTATAATAATAATTATTATCATTCATGCAAGCTTCTTTCTTATTCTTCCCAGGACAAGCTGTGGTGCTGTGGAAGAGGAGTGGTGTGTTGCAAGAATATGCTGGCACTCTTCATCTAAGAACTTAATTGCTGCCAACAGTAGGAGTACCCATAGATGTTATCTGTCCTTTTGCCAAGGTAGTTCTTAAACCAAAGCATCCCCCAAACAACAACTGATAAAAATGGTAAGAAATTCATCTCACATCCAAAAATCCACATGTGGCTAATTCAAGAACTATACATCCTAGAGACCAGACATCACTCCTTTCATCATATCTTGTATGAATTAAGAGTTACAACATAGATTAATATCTTTGGGCAGGTGTTCACCTAGTTAATGATAAATACTCCAATCATGTTAATCACAAAATGGACAAATGCAGCTATAAAGGCAATGAATAATAAAATGACGAGTAACAGAATGGGAGCATTAAGGGAGTAAGAACAGTTAATTTAACAATATGACATGTTTAAAGGATACGGCCTTTCTAAAACTTCTGGTGCCATCCAGTTCATTGTACCTAATGTAGCAGAAAAAACCCATATAATCTTTTACTAATGATGAGTGTTTTGAGCTGGGATGAACCGGCATTAACCAGGATCAGCACAGAAATTGTGTGACATTACTATGCCATGGATTAAAACACTGACATGGGTTTGAATCCATACACATGCACTCCAAAGGTCACTCAGCTTTCCATCAGGGGTTTCATTAAAAGCCGGTTACCGGTGGTATACCATTGTCTGTTTGTCAGAATTTTGTCTCACTGCCGGCTACTCTGTCTTGATTTTCACTCAAACTCTTGTAAAAGACAAGAGTGACCGCTGCTTTACATTGATTAGCCCAGGCATCTACATCAAAAGTTATTGAAACCCCTGCTTTCCATCCATTTTTGGTCAGTAAAATGAGTACCAGTATTACTGGCAACAAGTCCTGCATGAAACAGGATAAAAGTGATACCGTAAATATGGTAGAAGATATTGAAAAAGGAGCCTTTCGGTTGCCTTAACTGCAGTCGCCTCTTGAATAGTTTAGTCCAAACCTTTAACTTTTTGATAGAATATCTGTTAAGGCCAGATCAAAAAACCGGGAATTCCATCCCCTAACAGTGTGTGGGTTCTTCCACGTCCCACATTACTTAATCAGCAAGGGTTAATTGCGCAAAGGGGTATGCAGTCCTTATCCGAAAAGATATGAAAATCAAACCATTTCCAGATTTTGTTTTGAAGTTGTTATGAGATGCCAGAATGTAAATAAATGATAGTTGAACAAAAATGAAAATTGTTTGGTTTTACATATAAAATAATTTATCATATTATGTAAAACCAATCACAGTAATACTGTATGTACTAATTGGTATACGATTGGGTGGATTGCTCAAATTATGTTGTAAATTTAAGGTAACCCAAACCTTCCAAGATTGTACATATATGATCAAAAACGTAATTATTAATAACTACTCAAGACCCTCGACAGCTTAATTAACAGACCTACTGTCGTTCTTGTTCGTGTCCGTGCATCATCCATGATTGTGGAAACACCAAAATCACCTGAGGTTTTATAAAAAAAACACTTGCAAGGATTAGAAAGTAACAAATTATAGTACTTAAATTGTAAAAACTAACATTATGGTCAAGTGTTAAAAACGTTTATCATTAGATCATCATGCAACTCACCAACTGAAATGCTGCCATCCTCAGCCAGAAAAATGTTGCTTGGTTTTAAATCTCTGTTCAAAAGAGAGAAGAATGCAATTTGTACATAAAGTAATAAATAAACAAAATGTGTTCTGTTTGCTGCATGCACTTATCCTCAACAAATTTAATATGCTGTTTTCTCCGTGAATAAATTAATATTCTCTATTAGTTTGAATAATTTTGGTTGATGTAACATGGTCTGTAACCATTTTAATAAAGCTGTTTAAGTTAAAGGGTGTTGAAGAATGGAGAGAACTAACATACAAGGGATATCATTACCTACTTTATATCACACTCACTATCTTAAATATGATCCGCTAAAACAACACATTCATCCAAATAAATTATCATAGATGAAATTTAAAACACCATAGTTGTAGTCAGGCATGATAATAAAAAGAATTAAAAATTTTGTTGTCACTGACTACAAACGTTTTACGAACGTTTCAGTTAAAATACTATAACCTTCTTCAGTATAAAATGGCTTACGAATGATTCGTAAGCCATTTTATGCTGAAGAAGGGGGTGTCTTGAAAACAAAGACCCCTACTAAAGATGCCCTATAAAAGACCCCATAAGACCTTAAGACTAGAAAATGAAAAAATTAAAGTAACCCAACCCCCTGAATTTGGCTAACTCTAGGCCTAAAAACCAACTTTAGGCCTAGTTAGGCCTACAGTTAGCCAAATTGAGGGTTTTGGGGTACTTTCTTCATTTTGGAAGTCTTACGGTCTTAGGGGTCTTTGTTTTCAAGACACCCTGAAGAAGGTTATAATAGTATTATTAAAGAGAAGAAAGAAAATTTTTAGTCAGTGACAACAACTTTTTATTTCTTTTTATCGATGAAATTTTTAATTTTTGAATGATGTACATGTATTGTCAAAAGGCACAATCTAACTGGCTCTCAATGTCCATAGTTTGGGTAGTTGTGTGTACCTAAAAATTTGCAATGCATTTTGAGGGGTGGTGAATGGTTCACCAAAAACTCTGGGTCTCGCAAAATTTTTGTCGAATTTCACGGGTCTCGCAGTCTCGTTTTCTGAGCAGTTATGTGCGTCTCGCAGTCTCGTTTTTTTATATGAAGGTGTCAAACACTTTGAAGTCTCGGTCTCGCAATCTAAAAAGTCAAAATGTCTCGGGCTCGCAAAGAAAAACGCTGGTCTCACCGTCTCGCAAAGTCTCGCATTTACCATTCGCCACCCCTATTTTGGGCAAAGATCCTTTAATTTCAGAATCATGCAGCCACCTTGTCAATTTTTTGAAAACACAGGGGTTTTACTGAGTAATAAAATTTGAAGTACCACTGGTTTGAGTAGAATAAACAACTGTAACACAGTTTTGACTGCAGTCAGTACTTATTGAAGCAACTCAAATGTTAAAATAGAAGGATCCATATATATTCAAACAATTTTGTAGTTTGATTTTGTTAAATTCAGGTTATCAAGACCTTGCAAAAGGAATCAGCCTAAGCTTATTCCTGACTTTCTTCATGTTTCATTATGGATCTGGATAACAAAAAAAAACCAACCGGTAATTCGATAATTATTGTTTTAAAGACATACAGCTGTATCTGTGACAATACCTGTGTATCATACTCTTGCTATGAACAAAGGCAAGCGCATTGACCATCTGGCCAAACCATTTTTTTAACACCTAATTCAATGTAAAATAATAATTGTTGCATTAATAAACAAATGGCCATTTTAGGTAATTACTAGTGATGTCAAAATAATTGACAAGAACAGTAAATACTTTTAATCTGGACTAAAATAATTCATGAATGACCATTATATTTCAATGTTAGTGAATTAATAGGTTCTTGATTTGCTTCCCCCATTTCTGGACAGGAAATTGCTGACATGTGTATCTTACACACATTCCTCAATAAAGCAGATTTCTTTATTAAGATCAAGTGATATTTTTTGGTAAAAATATAAAAGCTCAAAGTTTTGATTCCATTCCAGAACATTTCTCAAGTTTGAGGTTTCATGCTTTTTCCCATGATTAAAACAGCAGGTCTAAGACACAGGTCACATCATTCCACAGGTCAGTGTACATGGCACTGGGATATAAAAATGTTGTTTTAGGTCTAGGGAAAACTTCTAGTTTCATTGTTCATTGATCGGTGGAGCAGGGACTTCTATCCTTAACCTGTGGAATGTGACCTGTGTTTCAGACTCACCTGTTTGAAATGGTGACATAATTAACAAAACACACTCATCTGTTAGGACAGCAGATTAGTAAAACCAACCATTTATGTTAAGTATGAGGCCACAACAGTATATGAAATGGAATGCTTTATTTGATGCACTTAAGGAAGTCAACTTAGAGAGAGATCAATTATAGCTGCGACTCAAGAGTACATGTTCATGTAAATGCAAGTTGTTACTCAAAGAGCCATTTTTAGTCGCCATGGATAACATTGTTAATCTAACAAAACCTGCGATACTTTCATTGCACTTCTTACAACTTACAAGCTCTGGGATTGCATCTCCTTTAGCTCTCTTCTGCTTTAGTGCCTTGTCCAAATCACCTTCAATAATTCCCCCAAAAAGAATACCAAATACATTGTCAGGATGTGTCAGGATAAAATATGCACAGATCACCAAAATATGTATGAAGTAATTAAGTTGAACTTTAAAATTTTGTCCCTCTATTAAAGAGTAAGGGAGTAACGCCAAGAATCCCAAAAGCATGAGACCCCTGTATATCAATTCCTTCACATTTTTTCTGGCTGTAGTTAGCTTAGAGACTGAATAATCTGTGCATTCACATATGCATTTAATATCACAGACTGCAGAGGCAAAAAAGGTTCTTATTTCATAGACAAGAAATGTTGTCATAATTTCTGCTTCACTATGTTGGGGGGCAGGGTGTTTAATTCACTTCTTTGCAGTCTGATTTGATTTGTGTTAATTGTTGATTTCAGTTTACAGTGTCCCCAATTAGTGCTCCAGCGCTAAAAGACTAGACACTTATTTAAGTTCCTTTCCTTTCCTGTTCGCTAAGATGATTAATGGAGGGGTTACATTTACTTTCCAAAAAATGAAGCTTTGAAATGGGAGAGTAAACAATTTTAAAAAGCAAATTAACCAGGCGCAAATCAATTCATGATAAAATGACATATTGACACACATAAGAATAATAACCATTAGAGAAACTAAAAGACTTCATGGCAGAATACAATGATATTATTTTTCTTTAATTAACTCACCCAATTTATAATAATCCATTACAATACAAACATACATGGCTGCCTCCTGTAAAAATAAAAAGGTACCAGTACCTAAATAAATAGCCTCAGTCTACAAATCAATTTAACGAGATTTCTCACCTTTGCCATTAACAGACAAATTTTCTTTCAGGTTCATAGGGTAATTTTAATCAAATGGGGCGATTTTAGTGCTCAAACTAAATTTAAATCTTTCCGGAATGGAATCCCATTGGAATGCATTTTTGGTTATAAAATGCATCAATAATGTTATAATTGTAAAAGTTACTATATAACTAATGTTCTGTATCTACATTACAGAATATATGACCATTATACATGTACATGTAATAGATTACTCAACAAAATACATACATACATACGTACAAGCCTGCAAAAAATTTTTTGCTATAAGCCTGTCATATGTCAGGTCATGACACTTTCAAATTTGTGTTTTGATGTGTGACAATGAAAACAATCTAAACACGTGCGCACTGTCAAATGCTGTTTTGACAATATTGCTGCTTTCTTTTTTGTCATTCTAGTCGAACAAAATACACTTTTACAAATCCTCAAATGTTTCAGCTTTTGTTTTTGCATACACAGTAACTTTTCTAATTTAGTTATTGAAGTTGCGGTGAGAAATGTAATTCGAGTCCCAGAATTTTGCCGTAAAACTGGTCATAAAATCTTATCAGTCCAATGACAACACAAACAACATGCATTTGCGGAACAGTACCCTTGTTGATTCCACAGTAAATTGCAGCGTTACAATATTTAATTCAAATCAATGTAAATGGGTTTTCGGGAAACACTTTGTGCAAATTTTGAAATCCAAACTGAATGAATAAGGGCAGGAGTGTTTACATTTTTGGAGCAGCGCTACTAGTAAGACGTCATCAAACACAAGCTGCAAATGAAAACAAATCAAAATGAAACTTAGCCATCATGCATTACCGCCATATATTAAAAGGACACCTTCTCATTTGGCTTTCTTGAGTGAAAATATATTTTTCACTTTGAATTCGCATCGTGACAGAAGGCCCCGATCAGCCTGTCAGGTCACACTGATAGCTTGCCAGTCAAAATCTCAATTTTACCAGACAAATGTCTGATCACTGGCACTTATTTGAAGGCTTGTACATACATGTACATACATACACACAACCTTTATATAAATAAATACATATTTAGTAATCCTAGAAGTAATGAGACTATACAGGATACTAAAATAGTCAGCAATGAAGCAGTAAAAGAGGGAAAAAAAATACCTAAATTAAAATTACTATTTACAACACAAGTATTTACATTGCATTGCAATATTGTCTTACGGTTGGCAAAGTACTTGCTTGGAAGGCAGTAACAAACTCAGCATTATCATCAGCCATTGAAAGACCATTCCAGAGGGGGATGACAACAGAGAAAAGAGAACTTATATCATTGCATTGCTGAGGGCAAAGATGAATCTGCCCTTTGACCAAATTTTGATATTTCTTGTAGGACTACCTGAATGTGGCACGTTTAGAGCTTAGAGCCTTCTTGAAAAGCCTTTCCCATTTTCGCATCATTCTTTTAATTTGTCTTGTTATCCATTTAAGTGATTTATTTATACACGATGAAAATTTCAAGGCTACAAATAAAAATTTAAATATATGCACAAGTATCGTTCCATTATACAGGACCAATGTTCTTGCCCTGTGCTTTCATCTATTTCTTGCTGTTTGTATATCTTGGTGAAGCTCTTGAATTCACTAATTTTTATCATTTTCTAATACTTCTGCCACATGTATTTTGAAACAGGTTACCAACACCTTACCAACAGATGGCCATGACTAGTTGGTTGATTGTCGGCCAACAGATGACCTACAAGCAGTTATGTTTTCAGCAAAACGTAAATAACGTTGTTGGCCGACAGCTTACCGACAGTCTGGTCAATAGTCGGTAGACAGATGGTTGACTGTTGGTGGAGGAGAGCTGTTCTTCACAATTTACCATCACATGTATATATGCAGCTAAGTAAACAAAGCATGTTCTGACTGATCTCTTTGTTTTTATTACTTTAATGAAGCCAAGGTAAGAAGAAGCTGGGAGGAATCAGGGCTTTATTCACTCAGTAATATTAAATTACCAACTTCAGGAAAAGTATGTAAGAAACAGACCTCTTTATCCCATGTGACAAAGAACTCCTTGTAACCACAAATGTAAGGGTGTTTGTTTGCATGCTGAAGCTCTTGTAATGCCACCGCCTTAAAATTAAAATGAAACATCCGATCAAAAGCAATACATGCTAATTGTACTAATAGCCCATGAAAGACAATGATAAACGTTACAAAACTATTGGTCAACTACAACTACAGAACAATAGTTGCAACATTGAGTTATTAAAATTCTTCTGCTGTTATGCTCAAGTTTCCATTTTGAACCAAAAACCAACATTTGCTTTAAATTGTCCTGAGTCTCCCCAATTAGTAGAGCACCCATGCTCAGCTACATGTAAATAACCTTATTATTATTATTATTATTATTATTATTATTATTATTATTATTATTATTATTATTATTATTATTATTATTATTATATGCAATCGCATGGGCCTGAGGGCAATTAAGTATTAATTTCACGCGTATTTTCAGAGTGTTCACAAAATTGCCTGACTTGAGAAGCGACAAGGGCAATTTGAAAAACTTTGAAAATACAAGTGAAATTAATCCTTAATTGCACAAGGGCACATTGTGATTACACATTTATCACATAAAAGGCAACATTATTGAGAGAAGCTGATTCACTAATGAGGCAACAAATGACAATCAACTTAACACGCTTTCATTTGGTTAAAGTTCAATTCAATAAATCGTTGCTGTCATCAGAAATAATGCTTTAAAATGTATTTATATGTGAAAAAGCACTTTCATCAGAGTTGGAATCTGGAAGATTTATTCTCTAACCCTTGTAACTTCGCTTGCTCTGGATAAGTTGACTGTTAACCAATCAAGACCCAGTAATTACCAAAAGTACCATCGTGATTAAGAAAAAACGCCCTTCATCTCAGCCAATCAGCATTCAGTAATTTTGCCCCACACATGATAATTAAAATAACCAAATGGTCAGTGTAAAAGTGTTTATGTCTTGATTAACCCTTTCACTCCCAAGAGTGTCACTTATAGATTTTACTCTGTCTAACGCCAGACGATTTTACTCGTCAATGGGGAACCCCACAGGAGTGAAAGGGTTAAGTTATCTTCTGCAATGCAAAAGGAGGAGGGTCACAAGATGCTAATTCAACAGCTGCATTGGAGAAGAGATTTGGGAATGCTCCTTTTAGTTATAATAAAGTGAGACACTAAATTTCAATGCCTAAAATAATAATTATTGTTTCATCTGTGATTTTAGAATGGATATTTTAAGTTTTGCAAAACTTGTCATACTTCTTTGAAGGCTTTATTTGCTTCCACTTCATCATTACACTCAACCTAAGAAGTTAAAAAAATGTGAAGATAACACTTGACATAAATAAATTAGAGTAGTGGCTACATACACCACTTTTCCTCAACAAATCAATGCTATATCGGCTACTGTCCATGGACAAGTAATTTCTTACATTAAGCCCATCCTCCCCAGCGGGTCTAAAACACAGGTCACATTTCACAGGTCACTCACAGCTGGTCATTGTTTTACATTTTGGAAAGTAACCAAAACCCTCAATTTGACTAACCCTAGGCCTAAGGTTGGTTTTTAGGCCTAGGGTTAGCCAAATTGAAGGGTTTGGGTTACTTTCAAAAAGGTAAAACAATGACCTGCAACAAGTGACCTGTTGAATGTAACCTGTTTTAGACCTGTCACATCCTCCCATATGCCTGGCTTTCACTAGCAATGCCAACACAAAAACATTACTAAGGATCAAATTTTCTCCTTTTCCTTGTGCTTGCACCTATGCTTGTGTTTTCTTGCGTTGTGTTAAGAAGAAACACAGCATAAGCACAAGGAAATTTGCTATGTCTGGCCAATTAAACTACTCATTCCAGATTCCCCACATCTGAGCGTTTCAACAAAATGACGGAGGCTGCGGTTGATTTTGATGAACACTTATGCTTATGTCGACGTTCGTTTTCACTTGGCATGAGCAAGTTATGCTTATATGCTTATGCTTGTGCTTATGCTTGCATTGCTAAGCGACAATAATTAAAACCAGGCTATACTGAAATTACTTCAAGATTAATTCCCATTGTTACCGTATGTTAAAAATGGCAAAAGAATTGTCACTAAAAGTTCCAGATGAAATTTGGTTTGTTAATGGAAGACCGGTGGCCTCATGGTCAGAGTGCTCAACTCCGGATCGTGTGGTCCGGGTTCAGGTCCTGCCTGGGGACATTGTGTTATGTTCTTGGGCAAGACACTTTACTCTCACGGTGCCTCTTTCCACCCAGGTGTATAAAATGGGTACCAGCAAAAATGCTGGGGGTAACCCTGCAATGGACTAGCATCCCATCCAGGGGGGAGTATAAATACTTCTAGTCGCTTCATGTTAATGAAACCGGCGATATTAGTGCCGGCCTGATGGGCCTTCTGGCTCATAAGCAGAGACTTTTAATGGAAGACCACTGAGGAAGAAAAGATTGAAATACTGAGCAACTAATTGCATTTTTTTTTTCACATTTCCTAAATAATGCCCTGCCACAGTGTATGTATACCATGTTTCACCACCACTAAAATTTCAGTCAAAAGTTTTGCCACAACACCTTGAAGACAATCTCAGCAAAACAGTCAGCTGCTAAAACCGGTAAGGTGAATGTCCTGGTTTATCAAGACCCCAGCTGTATCTTTAGCAGCGATTATGAACACAAAGCACACTGACCTTGGGTAACTGTGCAATGCACCTTTCGTCTGAAGGTCAACTCCACATTAAATTTTGCAAATTAAGTAGGCGGTGTTTTGAGGGATAAGGATAAGTGGCCTCATTGAGAACAAGCAAAGGCAAGAATTGAAATGAACACGAACAATAGACTTGTCAATTTTCCTGAAAGCGGGTCGCTCCTCGATCAACACGTCATTTCAAGATCTGGATTACATTAGCTTACTGCTGACTTTTGTTTTTGCATGTCATTAAACTCTGTTCAGAAAAACATCTTTTGGTTTTACATTGTACATCACTTCAGTGGAATGTATCAACTGGAAGGCAGGACGAGGAATTGGCCTTGAAATGTAATATTGCAAGAATGATATGCCAAATAAACATTCCTCTTAACATGGTTGCTAAGAAAATACACGTGAAACACCAAATCAGACAACTGTGGAATGCTCGTGTCATTGATAATGACAGCTCTTCGAATTCTCCTACAATTTAAATTAAGCTGAGCTGTGAGCATTAAACTTAAGCTTATAACTTAATCACTGAGAAGCTCAAGAGAGCCTTATCGATTGCAATTTCTGTACTCACACATCTAGTATTGACTGCTGACAAGACGAGGTTTTCTATGTTAACGAATAACAAGAGAAAATGATAATCGGCGCACGAATCTTGATCAACAGAAAATTGTAACGCAATTAAACTCGAGCTCACCTTTTTCAGAACATACATTTTCTTGTCTTGTTTGTTTTCAGCCAGAAACACAGACCCTTGAGCGCCCTTGCCAAGTCGTTGATGGAGCTTAAAAATCGAGTGAATATAAATGTTGAAAATTTCATGTTTTATTGACCACTTAGTCGTCATTTTCCTTGCGGCATCCTTACCTTGTACCCCTCCATGGCGACCAACGATCGTCTCTGTCACTGATTCCTAAACCTTGCATTAATTATGCAAATTACTGAAAAGCACAAAAAAAACAGTAATCCATCTCCTGTCAATGCCTTTTAACCTTTGACCACAAATTCCAAAAGTAGCGCCCTAATCGCGGAAAGAAAGAAAGACACACTGACAGAAAATAATTCTTTGGTAGAATCCTGGAATATATTAGATTTTCCGAGTTCATCGAGTGAGCGCAAGTACAAGGGAGGCCTCCCTTCGGTCGCT
>NC_090870.1:45820313-45825313 GCF_036669935.1 Montipora foliosa
TTCATAATCCCGTGGGACGTAAAAGAACCCACACTTGTCGCAAAAAGTAGGGCATGTAGTTCCCGGTGTTGTGGTCTGTCTTCTGTGGTGTATCATGGTTGGGAAGGTAAATGCTCGGAGATACTAGCTACACCAAGCTACTCTAAAATCCGAGGGTAAGGAAAAATGAATGATATGATATGATGATATGGGGAGTTGCCAGGAAGTTCCGACATTTTTTTTCAATGCTTCATACATGTACAGTGACCAAACGTCAAGAACAATGCTGTTGCAAAAGCGAGGTGTGCTACTCGATGAAAGTCCTAGTTGAATAAAACAAAGAAACATGGGCATTACGGCAAATGGTATACAGCACTCTCTGGTTTGCTGCTCCAGGTCAGTCTGGCTTTTACAACAACAACAACAACAACAACAAATGTGTAGACAACTACCATAGTTTAATGCTGTACAACAAGCACAGAGACATTTGAAGCAAAAACGCTCAAGGTTTCATTTGGTTCAAAACCACACATACAGAAAAACAGGAAATATTATTTTAAGGTTACAATCTGGCCCGGGTTGCTCGAAGCATGGTTAGCGCTAACTCGCGTTAAATATCATGGAAACCTATATGTTTTGATACCTCTTAATTAATTAACCAACGGTTACCACTAACTGGGTTTCGAGCAACCGGCCCTGATTGACATTCAAGCGCTAACGTACGAGGTTTATTTATCGAGCGAAACTACTCAAATTAACTGTGACAGTTACAAAAGACATTATTTATGCGATCATATAAGCAACTAAAACGATTGGACTGGCACGTTTCCAGTGTCAAGATGAACAATTTACAAGTCAATGTCACAATTACTCAGTACTTTTTCTCTTCATTTGTTTGACTCTGGAAATCCTGGTGTCAAGTGCTCTTCACCTTACTTTCAAATGAGGGATAAGATGAATTTCGTTATACTTCAAATAATTCTAGTTTATTGACTCTCTTTATAATCTAAATAACTTAATCACATTAATCCTAGAACGTGATTGGCTAACAAAGCGGAACAATAAGGTCTTCATACCCGCCCGTGACCCTCCGCTTTGTCCCACAATTTAAGCCCGGTTTACACTACAAAAATTTTTTGGCACGGCTCGGGTGAAATGGACATGGGTTCCAAAAAAAAGGTTCGGCTCGGCTCGGCTCGGCTAAAATTTGCAGTGTAAACAACCTGTCAGTACCAAATTTCATCCGTGCCGAACCAAAATTCTTACCCGTGCTGGGACCTTCGGCGAGGTAGTCCGAGCACGGGTAAAAATGGTACGGGTGCTGGAAAAATAGGCACGGTTCGGATAGAACAAGTAGTGTAAACACTTTAAAGGGCCAAATGTGAGCCTTAATTCATATAGGCTAGCGGTTTTTTTTGCGTATATTTCAAGATGGCTGCTCATTCTCCACCAAAATCACGCGGACGTTCTTGATTATAATTGAAGTGCGCATGTCTTCAAGAGAACTTACCCGGGCCCAAAAATTTTGGCACGGTATTTTTGATACGGTAAAAATGGTGTAGTGTAAACAAAGTTTGCCGATCTCTTTTTAGGCACCCGTGCCAATTTCACACGAGCCGTGCCGAAAATTTTCTGTAGTGTAAACCGGGCTTTAATTTCGTCTTGCAGGCGATGACGCGGATAACCGCGATTGGTTGAAAAGTGGCCTAAGAGTTTTACGCCAATTAAAAAACCTTACGACCGCAATTCCATAATCCCCACAACGATTAACTGAAAACTCTCTCAACCTAAAGTGATACAACGTGAGAGTTCCTATCTTAATTTGTCATCTGCTTCCTGAACGAACGATGATTCGCTAGTATCGGTGAAATTTGGAATAAATTCTTTCAATTTGCCGTCTTCAAAAAAAATTACGAGTGCTTATTTATTGTAAATTGTACGAGTAAAATCATGTTATTACTTATTGATAATTTGTCGAGATTAAGCGCAAGCAATGCGCGCGTATCACATAACCACACAAAAATTGCGCCATCGAGCGGCTTTTGGCTATCAAGTAAAGCACACAGACGAAACCATTAACCAACTATGGCCGTGAATCCGACACATCACTTAGCCCGTTGTCGCGGTGTAAATGAAAAAAATCGGTTCGCACTAATCCGCCATTAATGGACTTGAATCGCAACAAAAAATTCACTGCGAATTTCCAATTCGAACGCTAAAATCCAACTATCGCCATGGTGGCGTCTTGAATTGTCACGTTGAAATAACTGAGGTCCTTGTTTGCAGAAGAGAAATGAACTGGAAAGCAATGAGGAAAAACAGAATAACCCATCCGATAACAAATCCGAAAAACGGTTTTGTACGTCTTACGTCATCTGCAAGTTTGACAGATTTTTTTCCTGAGGATAAAACCAAATGATTCTAACGCTGATTTGCCTCTGTTGACAAAACTTAGACTACATTTACTTTTAAAAGCAAAAAAGACAATTAAACATCAATGTATTTCTAAGTCATGCACGTCTGGTTTACGTGCAAGAACATTGATTTTTGATTTCAAAGGACACTATCTTCCGTCAAAGGAAGCTCGCTTAAATTATTAATTTGTCCATCTAGTCATTTTCCTTCGTTTGGAAGAAGTCTTGCCAAAAAGTTGACAGGAAGCGGGAAAATAATGGTGGAATTCTTTTCAGCGGAAATAGTGGTCAGTGTCTGCAAGTATCGCAGCTGAAGAGCTGATGGTGATTCCGAAATGATTTCTGCCGCTTCCTTCAGTGAACGGGAGGCATTCATCTCTCCTTCCGCGGCAATCACCTGAAAACACAAACCAAGCAATGGAGCGAGTTTCAAAAATCAAAACCAAAGTAATTACTTTGGCCAATCAAAAAGGCCGGAGGCAATCCGGTAAACCAATCAAAACTCGAATTTATCATTTTTTGTCTTAATCAAGGTATCTATTTATCAATTTTTGTCTTAAACTGGGTTAAATGTCTTAAACAGGGTATTAAAAATCGGAATTCTGTCTTAAAATGGGTAGGAAAATCAGCCATATTTGTCTTAAACAGGGTCAGGGTATGAGGGGCCGCGCCGCACCTCCCCAACCAGGGATACATCGAGAATCCCCTCCCCCCCCCCCCCGGGGATTTTACTCGTCAACTGGGGGCGTCCTCGGGCGTTTAAGGTTCAATTTAATCAAACCAAGCAAAATCTTTCGGTGGTGAAACCAATTTCTTGAATTTGAACATGCATGTCGTAACACTCTCCATTACGAGTCGTCACTGTTATTAACAGGAACACTGGCGCTCACTACAGCAAACCGTATTGATTTTGAAAGCCTTTGTACTTTATGGTTAGTCTTGAGGAAAAATCTGGAGCCTCTCAAAGATCAAAAGCGACTTCGAGTACTCTTTATGCTTGGAAACAGGATTCCTGAAGTTTAAGGGTTTTCAAGAAGGGTACAGCCACTGCTTTTTCAATGAAAGAAACTCTTATTCTCTTAAAGAGTAACAACTTCAGCTTTTGTACTCACCTTAGCGCGAGCCTCACGGGAGGCTTCAGCCTCAGCTGCCATGGCTCTCTGCAGCTGCTGGGGAAGACGAACGTCCTTCCTACATATCAACCACACACAATTCAATTTAGCGTTCACGAGAAAAAAGAAATATTTCCAGCATACTTATAATTAGGTTTTAGTTTCTTTCAATAAAACGAACGAGGGCTTTCGAACGACTAAGATCGGTGAAAAAAGGCTCTTTCATCATCCAAGGGGGCTCCCAGGTTGGGAAAAAAACGCTTTTCCCACCTACCCATCTTTTCGAGTCAGTGTTTCGCCTGCATTTTCCAAATTGTACACATCTTGGATTTTGACCCTGAGCGCAAGTTAGAACTTTTTTTTTTTTTTTTAATTTCACAATATAAAACAATATAATGTTTTAGACGACTACTTACACTATTTACCATACGTTACTTACATTACAAGGATACGGTTACGCATACGCTAAAAATAATACAACAGCTTGTACTTCTATGTCAAATCATTACTTATGCTAATACCTAAAAAATAACCTTTTTTTTTGTTATTTTACCGCTTACTTCTTGAAAATATAATTTTTATGTCGTTGCTTATTTTAGTACTAGAGGGCGTCCTTCAATGGGTTCCATTTCCTTTCGAAATAGTTAAGGGTGCAGTTTTCTAGAGCAATTTTTTTTTTCAATTTTCATTGAGGTTAGCAGAAGATGTATATACTTGCAGCTTAGGTATGGAGTTCTTTAATTTACAGGTATATATGTAATGCCTAGCGATAAGGAGCAGGTGGTGTAAAAGTACATTTTATACATTTTCAACTAAACCTAGGCACAAAAAGGGAGAAAAAACAGAGTCTTTAAGATTCACAATTTTTTGGGAAATCCATTCAAGTACTTTTTTCCAAAAGGCTTGGGTATATTTGCAATTCCAAAACAGGTGGACTAAAGTTTCAGTAGATTCCCCACAGAAAGAACAAGAGTCCACCTGTTTTATGCCTATCTTGCAGAGAAAATCAATTGTCACTATTCGTCTATGTAGAAATTTAAACTGGAATACTCTAAGCTTTGTTTCTCTTGTACAAATAAGGAATGGCAGATAGTAAGCATTTCGCCAATTAACGGTCGAATTTCCTACTATGTCCTTCTCAGCGAGCCATTTTTCTTGGCTCTGTAATGGTGTAGAGGCTTTGTCTTGCACGAGGCGTCTGTACGATTCTTTATTAATATTTGGGTGTGACAGAAGGCTCGCTGTGTCATTTGTAGATGGGTTAACTAAGGCAGGTGGGCATACTTTCTTGAATTGCTTTAAGGCCGCTATTACTTTGAAATACTCAACATAGTTGGTTTTGAAGTTATACTTAGCGGCAAAAGCATTGTAGCTTAAGAATGTCTGATCTTGATTAAGTAGATCTCTAACCTCTTTTACCCCTTTCTTAAGCCAAGATGTATAGTTTTCTATTCTAATCAGCGAGTTGTGCCATATACCCATGGCGTTAAAATCA
>NC_090870.1:45830313-45832813 GCF_036669935.1 Montipora foliosa
TGGCTGCGTGAAAAATGAGGTGAGGTCCTCATCTTTCTTGTCTCACCCCACTTTATGGGGTGTCAGAACATGGAAAATCTTGCATGTTCCCTCCCGAGAAACACTTGCTATGCAGGCTACTTAGAAATTAAAATCTCTCCCTCTTGGAGGGAAGGGGAGTGTTTCTCCCATTTCTCGTTATATTGGCAAACTGATTCTGTGGCCTTTGGACGTGGTCTACATTGGATAATCTCACCTTAATGCAGAAGCAAAGAGAAATTGGCAATGTACAAAGGAACAGCAGAAATGACACAAATGTCAACAGGTAATCGCAAATGCCTCTATCGTCAGAGGAACCTACAAACAAAATTCTCTAATTATTAATGTCTTGCCTTTTCCACCTTAATTAATTAAACTTTAAAGGCTACATTGTTTCACAAACACCTTCCTATTCATGTCAGTTCATTTGGATATGCAACCTGCACTAATGATCACAAATCTGGCTGTGTGTACTACTTTACAGCATCGGGCTGCCATGCGGGAGGTCGTGAGTTCGACTCCGGCCGGACCAACAGTCAGGGTCTTAAAATAACTGAGGAGAAAGTGCTGCCTTTGTAATTACACCCGCAAATGGTTAGACTTTCAAGTCTTCTCGGATAAGGCCCCATCTCACAACCCTTCAATGTTCATAAACTCTGTGGGACGTTAAAGATCCCACACACTAATCGAAAAGAGTGGGGCATGCATTTCCCGGTGTTGTGGTCTGGCCTTTCCTTCAGCAATGTGGTCGGCTTGGCGTAATCTTCTGAATGGACTACTGATCGATGAGACCACATAACAGCAAAACAGAGAGTACTCAAATTGAAGGAGCCCAAGTGCTGAAACTGGTAAACTGGTAAAAGAACTAAGATTAAAACTACCACTGCCTAAAAATCATTACCATTGTCATCAACATGTCCATCTGAAATAAACAAGATTTCATTGTAAGAACAAAAATAAATATAGCGATCATAAATCAAAGTTGAATGTCGCTATGTTATTAATGTTGGTGTTGAAAGATTAGTTATCCCTTCAAGTGAAAACTATTCCCATCACGCAAACCACTGTGACTGCATCACCATTGTTTTTAATCTTAAGCCACAGAGTGGGGCAATGTTTCAAAAAAGAATTAATCAACTACAATTTTCTGTCATTTCAGTGAACCGCAGGTATGAAATGATTTTAAGGGAATGACCCGCGCAGATAAAATTGAAAAAAACAAAGGCGAGCCTATCTTAATAAGCACTTTAACAGGGATGAAATGTGTCAAAAAGAACCGCAATGACTCTTAAAAGTTTGTGAAGAAAATACGCCAATGTTTAAAATAATCCAGAAGTTTCGACGGTGCTCCCTATTTTTCAGTGATTTCAAAGAATTACTGAAGGCGCGCGCCTCTCATGACGTTCAAATAAAAACAAAAATGTGTAGCGTTCCGGCGCGCGCTGACTTTGAGAGTTTCAAACAAAATTGAAGTTGGTGTTTGAACCGCCTGGGTGCAGAGTCCGGTGCTTAAATATCTGCTTAGCCTCAAAACTACATCTTTCTAAAGCACAACTGAAGCTGGAGTGGATAACAGAGACTAACATGTCCTCAGGAGGACACATTTGTTTTTGTTGTATTTTGTTTTCATCTGAACGTTATGAGACGCGCGTGCCTTCCGTTATTTTTTAAACCACTGAGGAAGAGGGAGCACCCTCAAAACGTCTGGTTTATATTAAGCATTGGCGCATTTTCTTCACGAACTTTTAGAACTTTTTACTTTAAAGGGACTTCGCTATTTTCCGGCCACACCTTAGCAAAAATCTTCCTCCTGCACATAAAATTCATACGTTTTGGGAGATAGATATTGAGCGATTGGTGCAGGAGGGGTCTTCCAAACTAATTTTTTGGGTATGTGCTGACGATAAAGTGCGAGAACTTGCAAATACACAGACTGAGTTTCAGCCGCCTCTTCTGTTTGCTAAGCTGAAATTCAGGCTAGGAAATGCTATCTATTCCTTAAAGTTTCCTCGCCACACGTTACAAGGTGGGGAAGTTAAACGGCGTTAGTGCAGTTTCACCTTCTCATTTCAACAAACTGCGTCTAGGCAAAGCTAAAGACCCCCAAACAGCACAATATGGATCCTTAAGTGTAGTTCGAAAAATTATGAAGTACTTGCTTGTACTTGCCTAAAAACATTCAAACGGTAACTGACCAAACGCAAGATCGTGCCATTGCGTTAAGTATCATGACGTCCCTATCGCTCTACATGTATTGAACTTAAAAACACATTATGAACATTTTTTTGCTCAAATCGTAACAAAAGAGAATATGGGTAACACAATTTCAACTGCGCGATAAACTTTAATAACTACTGTAAGTCGCATAGTCACAAATCCGCAGTCCTACTTGCTCCGTTTGGTTTTTTTGAACAGCTAATGAATGTTTTAACTGTTTCTCACTAAAGTGTCTCCTTTCTGGAATATCGGAAACTGGGTGTGT
>NC_090870.1:45837813-45945313 GCF_036669935.1 Montipora foliosa
TCCGGCCGGAGTCGAACTCACGACCTCCCGCAGGAGAGAGTGCTCAACCAACTGAGCCACCGGTGGTTCTTTAACGCATAGTAGTCCGGCGGATATGTGCATATTTGAGGGAAATTGTGCACTTTGTGAAGAAATCAGCAAATTTTGCACAAAGGTAGTGTAGGATACAATGAAAAATCTCTGATATGGAGCCACCGCTAAAAATCATGTTAAGAGCATTTAAGTGGTTATTTTGCATGAAAACGAGGCTAAAATCATAAAATACCTATTTTGCCTATCATGTGAATATTAACCCCTTTTGATACACTGGTTTTCCTTGCTTTTTGTTATTATAACTTCATTTGCTAACCCAGCTCCATGTTCCTCTCATCTATGATCACCTGTGATCTTGTAAATTCTGAATTACCTTGACCTTGACCTTCAGTCACTTTTATACAGCACATACAAAAAAGTTCTTGCCATTACGTTTTGGTGAGGTACTTCACATAACTTTAAAATGGACATTAATGGGGAAGTTACAGCTCATAAAGAGACGCTACATTAATAATAGGCGGTTTGGAGAACTTGTTGGCGAAGCTAAGCGCCGGTGACATGGTGGCACTAGAAGGTAAATATCACAAATCATGCTTAACAACACTGAGCAACGACAACAAGATCAAAAGCGGCGAAAGTAGATGACGACGAAAAATTGACTCACGGAATTGTCCTTGCAGAATTAATTTCATACATGGAGGAAAGTCGAGCTGAAAGTAAGAGTGTTTTAGTGTTTAAGATGACAAAGCTGTCGGAAATGTAGACATCCAGATTAAAGCAACTTGGCATTGTTCAACCAGGCGCTCTGCATTCAACTTGACTAAAGGATAGGATACTAGCAAGTATTCCTAGTCTACGAGCCTACAAACAGGGTCGGGATACGTTGTTGGCTTTTGATAGCGACATTGGAACAGCACTACAGCAAGTCTGTGAAGATCACAAAGCCACTAATGCAAACTACCTTGCAAAGGCAGCCACTATTGTTAGAAAGGAAATTTTGGCTACCAAGTCTACTTTTAAGGGGACATTTCAAAGACAGTGTCAAGAGAACTCAGTTCCATCATCTCTGGTGTCTTTGGTAAAGATGATTTTGTAAGGGCCAAACATTGCACTCACTGTTGCCCAGTTACTTCAGTTCAACTGCTTTTTCCGTTGCCATGAAACAAATTCAAATTGTGGTCGCCATAGTAAGGACCGAGAAACACCTGTGGCTCTTTACGTTGGTCTGACTGTCCATGCACAAACGCGCAAACGAGAGCTAGTGGACACTCTTCTTAAATTGGGCATATCGATTTCCTATGATCGTGTTCTTGGCATCTCAACGAAGATTGGAAACTCTGTCTATCGTAGATTTGAAGAGGATGGTGTTTTGTGCCCCATTAAACTACGAAGAGGCCTGTTTACAACTTCAGCCATAGACAACATCGACCACAACCCCAGCTCAAACACGGCCCAGGGTTCGTTTCATGGAACTAACATTTCCTTTTCCAAAATATATCTGAAGGTAATCCAGGATGTGAGTGAGAGGCGATCGTCATGGCAAATGATACTGGATCAGTCACTAAATCAATTTGTTCTTTGCCAGAATGGTATGCGAAGGTACCCCCTGCTCTTCTGCGAGGCGAAAGAGCACAACGACCAGACATGGGTAGACCAGAAGGTGCCGATGGCTGTTTTCTATCAAGGGCAATCACTGACGAATATGAATGGGTTGATCAAGTGAAGATATCAGGAAATCAAGAATAATATAAGGGAGAGTCACCAGTAGCTTGGGCAGCACATTATGCCAACTTACAGCCAAAGCAAGCAGTAATGCCAGCAGTAACACCGCTGCTTTCTTTTTTCCTAGATGAGGATAAAAGTGTGCTGATGATTCGCCACTCGATGGACGTGATCAAGAAAGCCACAGAATACGTCAACCCTGGCCAGGTCCAATCTTCGTTGAGATGCCAAGAACACGATCATAGGAAATCGATATGCCCAATTTAAGAAGAGTGTCCACTAGCTCTCGTTTGCGCGTTTGTGCATGGACAGTCAGACCAACGTAAAGAGCCACAGGTGTTTCTCAGTCCAACCAGTTGTTCACTGTAGCCAAGCAAATACAATGGAACTGGCCCCAGTCCCATGGCGAGCAACACTTTGTTTTCATTTTTGGAGGACTTCTTATAGAGATGGCAGCCCTTTCAGTTCTCGGTAACTGCCTAGAAGATAGAAGAGGCTTCCACAGACCTATGCGCGCCTTCTCGATGGTGGATTTACAGTACAGAAGTGTTTTCAGCCATCGCCATTGACCAAGCACATAAACAGAATACTGCTATGGTGAAGGGTCACGGGGGAGCTGTTGGGCTGACAGAAAGTCCTGCCGCTCTACGGCGCTGGATGATTTTTAGTACAGAAGTTGCAAAGTTGATAGCAGAATTTGAAGCTTCCTCGGACACAGCATCACGAAGAGGCAAAAAGCACCCAACTATCTTTCAGTAAGGATGTGAAGTCTTTAATCTCGATCATCGATGACATGGGAAATCCGTTCACTGATGAAAGTGGAGATGTTCTCGTTCTTGACACTAGAGATTTAGCTGATGCTTCTGTAGTGAAAACAGTAGAAGAGATCGAAACACGTGGACAAGAACAGTTCGAAACATTCGTCAAGGAGAGATTAAGTGAAGAAAAAACAAAGAACATGCATGATCCTATTAAGAAGAATAAGCTTCCACTGTTCAGAAGTCCTCGCCAGAAAGAGCCATCCAAAGACAAGCATCAAATGTCAACTTTTAAGAGTGACTGTGCACTTTTCTCACGGCTGTTTATCTCATGTCAGACAAGAGAAGGAGACTTGGACGTTTTTTTTTAAACATGAACACCAAGGTTGTCCACCATCAATATCACAAAATGGAAAGCTTCGTCTTCCAGGAAAGAAAGCCGACCTGACAGACTGCATTCAATCACTTTCGCAGCTCGAACCAGTCCCCCGACAGCAATAGATGTAGCTCTAATTGATGGTGCAGCAGCTATTAACATGCTAAAACCAACAAATACAGTAAAAACATTTCAAGAGTATGCAGATCTGGTGTTCATTCCATATGTCAAGGGCCAGCTGCAGCATGTGCAAAGACTTGACATCATATGGGACGAGTATGTACCAAACAGTTTGAAAGCAACGACCAGAGAAAAGAGAGGACTTGGTATTCGCCGGCGTGTTCAGTCTTTGACAACTTTTCCAAAAAACTGGAAGGAATTCCTGCGTGTAGATGAAAACAAGAAGGAACTATTCAGTTTTTTAGCAGAACAGATTCCTCCTGTAGAGTTCGGCGATGGGAAGCAAGTCACTACCACGAAAGGAGAACAGGTTCTTTGTAGTCCACTGCGGTTTGACAGTTCTAGCCATACTCCATGTAACCACGAGGAAGCAGACACCAAAATTCTAGTTCATGCAGCTGATGCGTCGAAAGCAGGACACAAGAACATCGTCATCCGTACTGTAGACACTGATGTCGTTATCATCTGCATTGGCATGACCCAGAAGCTTAACATCAATGAGCTGTGGATTGTCTTTGGCTGTGGTACTAGTTTGAGATAACTAGCTGTTCATGAAATTGCATCTCGTCTTGGTCCTGAAAAGGCAAGATCACTACCCGTGTTTCATGCTTTTAATGGCTGTGATACTGTTTCTTGTTTCTCTGGGAAAGGGAAGAGACTGCATGGATCACGTGGATGGCCTATGAAGAAGCAACTTCAGCATTCCTTCATTGTCCAACAACCCAGATGATGTGAGTGGAGAATGCCTGAGAAAGCTAGAGCGATTTGTTGTTCTTCTGTATGACCGCACAAGTTCCAAAATGCGCGTTAACGAGGCACGCAAGCAGCGGTTTTCACAGAAGGCAAAGTCTATTGAATCTATTCCCCCAACGCAGGCTGCTCTTATCCAGCATACTAGAAGAGCAGCATACCAGGGTAGACATTGCTGGGGTCAAGCAATTGTTCCAGTGATGAACTTGCCATGTCCAAGTCAATGGGGATGGATGAAGACTGATTTTGGCTGGAAGCCCCTCTGGACCACATTGCCAGACGTATCATCATCTTATGATGCACTTATAAAATGTCGCTGCAAGAAAGGTTGCATTTCTAACTGCTCATGCATCCAAGTGGCTCTTAAGTGCATTGCACTTTGCACTTGTGGTGGAGACTGTGTAATAGATTGATTACACTTATCAAGGTTGGGGGAATAACTGATTAACTGAGACTTGCTATTTTATATAATACCCCCGCTGCAAAAGTCATGCGAAAGCTTCAAATTCATAATGCTGAAGTTGTGATAGTACAGTTACTGTACTATCACAAGTCATTCAAACACCCCTCCCCTTTTCTTTAATTAATTTGAGAACAATATTGCTGAGGTGTGAAGTATTTAATATAAGTAGCGAGAAGACTTAAGGTGGCTCAAAATTTACAATTTCCAGCACATTCCAAGACTTAGATTTTGATGTGTCAATTTTCAAAAATTTAAGGTGGCCCTGAACCCCATATACAATTTTTTTTTTAAACTTTGCCAAAAGTCGCATCTTATCCCGATTATCAAAATTCTGTAATAAGAAAGGGTTTCACCGTTCCGGTTTTGAAATATAAGCGCTTAAAGGTGAAATTAAGGGTGTTGTTAGTGGGTCATTGTGTTGCTATGGTAACCTATTGTGTAACGCAATTAATACCAACGTGTTCTCCAGTGATTGGGCAGTTTTTTGATACCACGATTGTAGCATCAATTGATAAAGAGTGGTAATTATGGCCCATCAAAATCTAAGTCTTGGAAAGTGCTGAAAACTGTTTTAAGCCATCTTAAGTTAACTGCAGATGGCCCCTCTTTTCGAGGTCACGTGATTTGCTTTTAAATACTGCGACTTTCTGAAAGTGCTTTAACTGCTCAAACCAATGAAAACAGCTCCTAACTAGTGTTGTTGTCTTATAATCATTGACATGTGTTACATGTGAAGCAAACCTAAAGTCAGATGAAAAGACAATACTGTTGTGAAGGTCAAGGTCATGACGAAAATTACCTTGTCGAGTGTAAAAAAAAAACAACTTATAGGTTCCTGTGTTGTATTGTTAGTTGATGATATCATGACGTCAAATACAAGTAATACCAATGTAATTTGGAACATTTTGAATTAATGTGATAGGCCAGAATGGGTATCTTGTTAGTCTAGCCTCGCTTTCATGCATAAAGACCCCTTAAATGGCCTAGACCTAATTTCTGTCAATGGCTCCATACCAAAATCTCTTTAGACTGCCATAAACAGCCTCTTTGCAAAATTTGGTGCTTTCTTCACAAAGTGCAGCATTTTTCACATATCCGCCAGACTATAGGGAACTTATGAACATAGAAGACATTTGTGAGATGGGGCCTAAGGTTTATAGACCCTTATCCGAGAAGACTTGAAAGTGTAACCATCCATCATGATGTGTAATTACAAAGGCAACACTTTCTCCTCAGTTTTATAAACACAAAAATTTACAGCAACATCGAGCAAACAAAATGGCGGCTGCACACGCTGAACTGCTGACCAGTATTAATGTGGCGTTAACTAGACCCAGGCTCTCTCTAGTTTTTAGTAGAAACCTCTGTATGTTTGGCTGTTTTTCGGTGATTTCATTGCTTTAGACAGATTTTTCCTCTTTAATGACACAGCAGTCTTGCTAAAATGCTGGCATGATGCTCAATGCTTTTATGCTCAAAATGATGCTAGCATAATGTGCCAAAGCCTAAGGAACGGAAGTGTATAACAAATCAACTGGTGCAGCTAAGTGGTTTGCCTCCGGTCAGTTCGGATTCTTAAAAGAAGTCGTTCTTTGCTGTTACATCACTCATATGTTTCAACAGCCCTGAAAAGCCCATATTGGACGTGGTCACTAATAATTATTGTTATCAAGCCACCTTTCCAATCAATCAGGGGCAATTCTTGAAAACCACAAAATCAAACCAGCAAAGTTCTTGCAGCGATGCAAGCGATGCAGCGATGGGCGGTGCCTCGCATGGGTCCTTGCGTTCCGTTCGCACCTTCCCTTTTGACCTTATCACTTCATATCACTTTGCATATACATTTCATTTCTTTTCGGTTATTTATCTTGTTGCATGTAACATGTGCAATGGTCAATAAAGTTGTTAAAAAAAATAAATAACTAAAATAAAATCTCGAATGCGGAGCGGTGAAAATGCGAGTTCCACACGAAACGTGAGGCTGAGTGTGACTAGTTACCAGCCCAGAACTGCAATACAGCCCAGGGCCTGGTTCCTTGAAAGCCGATTAACTTAATCCAGGATTAGCGTAAACTTTTGTTTCACGTTTTCAACTTTTTGGTGAAAGTTTCTTTTGCTTATTTTTGTTTTTCAAGATTGACGTCTTCTCATGTAAAGTTCTGCCGAAAATCTGCGTTGAACAGCATTTGGGAGTAGAGAAATAAACTGCTTGGTTAATTTTTAATCTTAGATTAGCGTTAATCGGCTTTTGAGGAACTGGGCCCAGAACTGCAATACCAGCCCAGAACTGCAATACATTACCATTCATTGTCATAAGTAGGCATGTCAAGCGTTGACAGACTCCAAAATACATGTATTTGTAAACTGGCAAGCAGCTCAATGTTGATTCAAACGTCTTTTGGGTAATTCTTTTCAAGCTAGTGGACTGAAAGCTACAATCCGGGTCAAATGACTTTAGGACACTTGTCAAATTTTGAGCGAAAAGTGGAGAATTTACTGTACAAGCCTCCATCGTTACATGAACAATGCATGTTCTTCTTTCGCTGCCTTTTTTGTGCCCCCCTTCCCCCTAGACACTGTTGAAACATGTGAGCGAGCGATGAAAGGATCTTGATTTCGGAGATCACGAAAAATCAACATTGTAATGGGGGGGAGGGGGAAAGCGGGAATTGTCCCAACAGTTTTGACCAGGATTGTAGGTTCCAGGCTTTTGTGCGACTTTGGCAAACATCCCCACCCTCGCTAGCTTGAGTTATATCAAATTTCTTGCAATTCGCCACCCAAGAGAGAGCACTTTTAAGTCAAATCTCCTGGGTATACCCCACCTGGCCCAGGTTGCTTGAAGCATGGTTAGTACTAACCAGCGTTAAATACCATGGAAACCTATTGGTTTTGACACCTCTTAACCAACAGTTAGCGCTAACCGGGATTCAAGCAACCCCTGGGGCTTAACAATGACAGTTTGAACTTTAGTGTTGTTTTTATTTTGCTTTGATCATTCTCTTCTGTACGATCCTTTTGAGAGTGGAATTGAGTATTTTATTGTCTTATTATTCCATTTTGAATGTGCTTTTATGAAATGGACAGAGAAATCACAAAGGATGTTTTCCACCCTAGCCATGGAGCGCAAGTAACTTTGTCCCACTTAAGCTCCTGCAGGGCCCCTATTTTTCAGGAAAGGGGGGCCCTCAGGGACTCCCTAAGACAAAATCCTGGTGAGGACACTGCTTCCCTCTACGTACAGTACTTTCGTATCTTCCTTTTAACCTCACACTGATGCATGATTTAGTTTGATTGACAGCTTCCCCAATAACTACTAATGCCCTTGTGCTCAGCTAGGTAAGTTTAAGACTTGAAGGCTCAAACTAGTTTTAACACTTTCAAGAAACTGTAGTAATTAGAAGGACTCAATTGACACAATAATTGTTTCATGGAAATGGCAATGATACGGTACCATAACTTATGAAATAACAATAATTGCTTAACAAAACACACTCATTTGTGTAAATGTAATAGGTTACCATGGCAGCAAAAGAGCCATCTAAATACATCCTATATTTGGTCTTTAAATGCTTATATCCCAAAAAGGATAAAGTGATTAGCAGGCTGAGATAAAACTTTCTAGAGCAGATTCATACATAGCTTAAAATTTTAAGGTGGCTCTGAATCTGATCCAAAGAAAGAAGTAGGAAAAAAGGACCTTTAACCCTAATAGCCACTAAATTCCTTTACCCTCCAGGGAAAATGACATTATCATCTGAGGTGAAGCAGACGCTGAAGACACACAGCAAGCATGATCATACCAATACCACTTCTTTTCGAACCAGTTTTCATTTTTTTCTCAGCAGCAGTTCCTATGTCTTACCTTCCCACACTAGTCATACATTATGTTAAGCTACATGGTTGGCAACTGAGACATTTAACTTAAGCATTTGACAATTTTGTAGGACATTAATTTCACTCTGCTGAGAAAACCTATCCCCAGAATTATTTTTTCAACCACCCAATGTTGCAATAAATATTGAAATCTCGTCTTGTTACTGTAACAACAGAAATTCAAAATAAAATATAAAATCTCTAAATATAATTTTAAAATGTTTCAATTGTATTGGCAGTTTGCTTCTGTGGGATAAACGACAAACTTTACAACTACAATGACAAAATTATGAAGCTTGTCACAAAAAATAATTATTCACATTTCCTTTTTTTCTTTACTCTTATGTAAAAGGACTACAATCCATGACCAGGTGATTCTTTGCACCTGTCATAACATGTAGACCGACAGTACTAGTACTTACAGCAAATACCTATAATTATTATTGTTTAATTTGCATTGAACCCATCTCCAAAAAGTAATTGCCATAAATTTTTTATTCACCTCATTTTGCTATGAAAAGCTCCATTTAATGTGTGTTCTGTCATCAGTACTGTATTGTCTGTCGTCTGTTGAATTGATTATAGCACATTGCATGTATATGTAAAAATTGGTTTCTGTTTTTGACTACTCGGGTGATCTTTCATTTTAATGCTGAAAAAAAAAAACAAGCTTGGCTAAAGGTTATTTTTAGTGCTAAATATTATTATATTTTTGATATACTTGTGGCTGGTATATATGTCGCTGGGTTCAGTCAGAATATTCTCAAATTTATCTCAAAGCCCACGCTGTCACGAAATGCCGTTGAACACACTTCTTTCTCTTTCTAAAGCGCTTAATAGATGTGTCGTCGCGTGAGACAACTTAAATTTCAACACCAGAAAAGTAAATTCTTCGACTTACATACAAATATTTGGAGAAAAAGAAACCGCATTGATAAACATCTTGCCTCTTGAATTTTTTAACGCAAATGACACTCAAAATAAATGAAGTACAGTTGTGTCTGCGCTGCATGTATGTTGCATGGGAGAGAAAATAATGATCAGTTACGAAACTTCCTTTTGAAAAGGGCACATACATGTACCCTTGAACGGTGCTTGCTGCTTAATTAAAGCAAAACAACCAAAAACTTAGCTTATTATTACACTTATAATTAAGAACATGATGCATGCACACTTCCTTGTTTCGCAGTAAAGACAAAGCCGCCTTTATTTCACCCTTTCACGGAATTGACAGTAAAAGGGAGGGTGATTTTTCCTCTACATTCTTTAATTAAGCATATGGCAAAACGCATCGAAAACTGAATGATCATAATGCAGGCTACTTTGTGGCCTATCATAATAAAACAAGCCCACCAAACCTTTCTGTTTCTCGCTAGACTAAAACGTGCTTCCTGTATGACTGTGTATTTGTACAGTATATTTGTAAGCCAATATTTTAACATTTTCTTTAACTACGCAGCGCAAAGATATAAGATTCTCTAGCTAGCGAGACGAGAAACAGCCTTCACATATACCTTTGCTGAGAAGTTCACTTTCGTCACCTCCGGGGGCTTCCCTATAGCCTTCACTGATTGGATTAAGCTGCATGGCGGTCACAGTGTAACTAGCATTTACATGCAATGGACAAATTATGAACTATTTTCCTTCAGGAAGAGAGGTAACCCTCTCCCGCCATCAACACATTCAAACGTGTTCGAAGAACCAATTGATTTTGCGCAAGGTCTGGGCAAGAGGGTGTGTTTAGAATTCGAAGGATCCCGAAGAATCGAAACCGAAAATTTCCACAACCTAACGATGGCACCAAAATCCATGCATTAAATCTTTTGTATTTGGTTGGGTGGAGTCTTGATGGTTCTATTTTCCATCTCATTCGGCCAGATGTCTGGCAGTGGTACAATACCATAGCAACGGGACATATCCCGCAACGAAGTGGTTGCTAGGAACAATCGTAATATCACGAATAAGCAAAAGGTATGCCAAAAGTAATCGATGTGTTGTGTAATTTGTAGCCTTTTTTCCTTAATAGCTACCCTGAGAATATGGCGTTACGAAGTGGTTTGATGGTCATATTGAAGTTTTTAATACATACAAGATAACAAGTGTCTGTTTGTTGCTCCAAGCAACGATGAAAAGTGAGAGTTCTTGTGGCGCCTTGTGTCAACATCCCGAGTGTTGGAGAGCCAATTTACAGCGTGTAAAAGATGCCGTGAGGCAAAGAAATGGTCTTCAGACTCAACAAACTTTGGAGCATACACAGCTTGAAAGTAGAGCTGAAAGGGCCGATTGTTATGAAGATGGTAAGTGTTGAAGACGTGGCTTCGCGCCAGACGAAACAAAATAAATTGGATTATGTGGCGCGGACGAGGCATAAAAAGTAAAAAAGTATTGAGGCCTATCCTTCTGCTTTCTCAATTACCCTGAATCTCACTGTACTAGTTAATGTCTTAGTTGACGGTACATGCGGATGATGTGTTAATTACACACAATATTTAATAGTTTTAAAAGTTGAAGGATATTTAAATGCTTATTTTGGAGGCATGCTTCGTCCCTGCCAAGGGACTCATCAGAGAACTTTTGGTACAGCCAACTCGTCAAACATCTCGTCCCATCAGCACAGCATTCAAATGAAGGTGGCAATCTGTCCCTATATCTCATAAGGATTCCCAATTGCATAACATGCCAAAAAACCATTTTAAATTGTATAGTATGGAGAAAAATTTCTTTCTAAGGAAGCAACACAGTGACACCCCAGGTTACATGTACACAGCTATAAAAATTTCGAGAGGGCCATTACCTTCCTACCTGAGAGTGAGCCCTATAGATTTTACTCTGGCTAGTGCCAGACAATTTTATTTAACGATTGGGGGTTGTTTTAGGCGTGAATGTGTTAGTCAGGCCCATACATAGATATTGTTAACGGCATTCACACTTAATAGGCTAAAGCACCCCCAACTCCCCTCATCAACCCTTTCCTCAAAGATTAAGGCCACATGCGTGAATGATATATCAGCACACCACCTGGTGCTGTACCTAGAAACCCAGAGGGGTCAAGCAAGCTGCACATAATTTTTATTTAATTAGTATGTCTTGGTCACATTTGTTGTACTTTCCAGGTTCTCTTCCAACACTGAAGGTTGTGAACATGTTTGGGGAGTCTGATTTAGGAGATAGTTTTTCCCAATTCAATGGACCATCACCACAGTCTAATCCATATTACCAGAGATCAACATCACTGCCATCATTATCACCAAATCCAAGGTATGAAAACATTTGATTACAATAGGCTGTGCACTACTCCTGGAATTCTGGGCATTACAAAACCATGAAACCGTACAACAGCAAAACAGTGAAACAAAACAAAAAAACACCATGTATGACCCCACCATACATAATGAATACTAACCGAAAGAAGTTGGATTTTGACATGAAAGATGACATTATTGCTCCTAATCTCAATCTTAATCTTAATCCCAATCTTAATCCGTGTTCACACTCAATGTTAATTATGATCAACGGAATTATAATTCAGTCGATCATACTCCATTCAATTTTATTCAATTTTGGTTCTGTTCACATCTGTAAAAATTCAAATAAATAGGGTAACATCGCATTGTGAGACAAAATGGCACCATATTGCGTGGCTGCCATGATTATCATCACTGTACTTGAGGCGAGGAGAGATTACCAAGGATACATGTAGCTTCTGAGAACAGAAGATGATAAATCCAAATCTGCGCTCCATAAAGCGATTAGAAGTTTCATCTGCTCATACCACCACATGTTCGCCATTCTGTTATGCACTATAATTACTTCAAACAACCCCCTTGAGGTTGTTTGAGGTAGTTATAATCCAGTTATAATCAGGGACTGTAATAAGTTGATGTGAACCCATTTCATATTTAATTAGATTATAATTCGATCACAATCGAGACCTAATGTGAACACGGCTTTAGTCTAAATTAATTGGGAGCAATAACGTTTTTGGCCTATCTAATCTCAAAATCCAACCTTTGTCGGTGAATATTCAATGTATGGTGCTGGGTCAGACATGGTGTTTTGGTGTTTCGTTTCGCTGTTTCATGATTTAGTAATGTCCTGGAATATCTGGAAAACTCCTTGAATTTATCTATTACTATTAACCCATTGACTCCTGGGGGTTCCCCATTGACGAGTAAAATTGTCTGGCTGGTTTAGGCCAGTTTGGGTGTCAAAGGGTTAGTTGTAGTGTATTAAAAAATACAAATATAAAAAATTTTAAAAAGCTGAGGAACTTAAGCTTATTGATGACGAGTTAGATATTAAGAAAAAATGAATTAGAAAGATAATATCAAAAAATTTCTCTACATGCACTTACATGCAGCTGCAGGACAGAAAGGATTAAATTAGATAGTCTTTCAGTGTCCTTGATTTGAATGGCTTGAGCATGGAGTAGATGAAAGACCACTTAGGTACTTTGGTCTTTAGATTTTCTCATTGCCATCATCATCATCTTTGTCATTTTTATTATTTTGAAACCTTCCCAGTAAGTCAATTTGCTCACTAATCAACTTTGTTGTTTCTGTTTTTCTTCTTCATGACCTCGCAGTCAGCCACTGACCCCATCATATACTCCTACTGTTCCTGTGCCTCGTCCTTCTCCAGTGACACCAACAGTGTTAACGGATTACCAGAAGCGGATGTTATGGAAAAGGAATGTACAAAGTGCCCCTGACAGGACCAGTACAAACTATGACAAGCAGCAAGCATCCGTTGTGTGTGTCCATGAGCTGTATGAAAATGATGAGCTGCTACAGGATTGGAAGGATGTGTATATCACTTCAGCGTACCTTGTTTGGTGTCAAACCAATAGGGTAAGAACTCACAACCACAAACTTTCGAATTATGTAAGTTAGGGAGACATAACATGTGCAGTTAACAACTGCATCGAACTGAGGGGATGGTAGGTGCCCGGGATGTCCGGGGCCTCCACTGTGATCAGCCAGCCCCTAGACAGTAAAACGCTCCCATGGCTAGCAATCATACATACATACTTAAGGGCCGATTTACACAGTGCGATTTTTGTCGCATGCGACAAGCTCACGACAGGCCTACGACATGACTTACGATTGCCGCAGCATTTTAACGCATGTTTTAAAATGCTACGACATTTTTTCTGACGTACACAACAATTGTAAATCGTTTCGAGGGCCTGTCGTAAGCCCTTGTCGCATGCGACAAAAATCGTACCTTGTAAATCGGCCCTAATACATACTTAATTGACCGCTCCCCATAGGGGCTTTTCAGGGCCAATGAAACACAACGAAACGACGGAACAGAACAACGACAACTGTTAAGAATCCCAACCGGCCGGAGGCAAACCAGTGCAGCTAGGAAGTTTACAAGAATTTACTCGAATTTACAAGTGCAGCTAGGAAGTTGAACCAGGGACAACCAGGATCAAATTCAACGAGTGGTCAGAGCGGGTCTTGAACCCGGGATATCCGCATCTCAAGGCCAGCGCCCTAACCACTGGGCCACACTGCAATCCCCGCAACCCAGCCATGAGCCCTCACTCACAGGGACATCCGGGCACCCATCAAACAGTGGAAAGAGAAGAAAAAAGGGGGCAAGGGTATTGGGAGGGAAGCAGAAAAATCAGAAAGCACTACTGCTGAAAAACAACTGCTTAAAGAAAAGCAAAGGCCGCACTACGCTCTTCCCAACGTGGTTTCAAATAGCCGCTACGCTGAGACCGCGTGACCTATGTGAGCCTGTGCACGTATGCCTAAGATCGCTGACCGCTAAGCAAACCGCTCCATCATGGACCCCGATGCACATGGAAAACCAGCATCTCTTTGTTGTTAACTAGGTTAAATTGCATTTAACCACATTTATTGCTCCCTTGGAATGATGAAGCTTCAACAATTAAATTTTCACTTAAGGTCTCAGTAAAGGTAAATTTGGGCATCTTGCTCAAATTTTTTGTTTTTGCAAACCTTGAATCTGTGGGCTGTGAAGTAAACTTTCCCAAAAAATAATTCTGAAAAATTAATTTTAAAACCGCAAAAATCGCTTTTCTTTGTTTCCCGCCATAATCTGTGTGCAAAAGATGATTGACTTATCATGTTAATCACACATGGAAGGATTGGGTTTCAATTGACAGCCTTCACACACGATCTGCTACCTTAGCACATGCCCGAATACTGATTGGCTCAGCATAATTGGCATTCAAGTCGAGGGCAGAGTTATTCAGCAAAAACTAAAAGGCAATATTAAATACCAAAAAACTAAAGCTTTTATATAATTTCAAAAACTGGTAATTCAATCTATTAGCTTTAATATGATATATAGTTTGACCCTATATACAAAAAATAGCGGCAAAACAATTTCATTTTTCAGTGGACATCTCATTTTCCTTTACTGAGACAGAGACCGTAAAGGGATTGTTTATGCCATGATATCTTCAAGCAATTTCAAAGATTGTAACTTGCAAGCTGTGAGTAAGCTCTTGGTACAGAAACGATTTTCTTTCTTTTGTCCTCATAATGAGAGAGCACCCTTGCAAAGAAATATCCACGTTTTTGTCCAAATGTGGGTAACTCAAATTGATGTACCGGTAGTCTTCTGTAGTAACGATAATCCAAAATTTACAGGGCAAGTAATAGTACAGTTTTCACCTTTAAAAAATGCACAGTTCTGAAAAGGGGGAAAGGTCAACATATGAGAAAAGCAAAAGAAATATACAGAAATTAATTTTCATTTCAATTTGCAGAGGAAAAAAAGGAAAGCAAAGAGCACTGGGTAAGATTTGTTTTTTTTTTTATTATTATTAGATTTTGAGAAAATTAACTACTGGTAACCCAGTAGGTTTCCTTCTTCATACTACTGTTAATGAGTCCCTATAAAGGGTCAGTGACATAAAAAGGGGATCAAGAGCCGCAGGGAATATTTGCATGCCCAGGAGAGGGGCATGAGCAACTCAGGGTAATGATGATTACTCCTCCCCCCACCCCTGAGAGGCTTGTGAAAATAGAGAAGGAGGAACACAGATTCTCCTTTTGTCTATTTATTTTATAATGTTCTAACCTAACCTAACCCTAACCCAAACTTTGGGTGGCAGGGAAGGCAGAGCCTAATTGCCCCCTAGGGTAGTGGTGTCCCTAGGAAGACCCCCTAGAGTAGCAGTGTCTCTAGAGGCAACCCTATGTTAGAATGTAACATAAGGTGGACCAGAAGAGGGGCGCCCTTCTGGAAGGAGAATAGGTCAGATGGTGAGTTGTACCCAATCCGGACCTATTTCCAAGGAGGGCTGTCCCACATACTGTGGGGTAAAGTGCAGCCCAGGATGCACTTCCCTGCCATTAATAAGTATATTAAAGTAAGAAATGTAAAAGGACACACCTAGGGTTGAGTTTTCTAAATTTAGCTAATTTTCTTTTAGTTAAACGGTGGTAACATGCGGAATAATATAATGTAACAAACTATGAGACAAAATAACCAAACTAAAATAAAATAGATGAAAATAGCAAAACGTAAAACATATTAATAATAATTATGTATGTTTTTTGTTATCAATTATTAGTATATATGTATAAATTATTTTCTTGTGTTTAGATCGATTAGAAAAGATCCTCGCAGAGTAACATTTAAAGATGTTACAGAAGATATGATTCCAGCTGGGATGGAGAAAATACAGCCAGTAAGAGCCAGTAGCTTACTGTCTTTTTCATGGCGGGATTCATTGAATCAATTTGTCCAATCTGCTAACCTGTGGGAGGGACACAAGCACGTACATGTAGAAAATTCACTTAGCTCAACAGGAGTTCTTATAAGTCAAGAACCTCTTCCTTATTTTTTCCTAATTCTTGAAATGTACAGGCATATTTTGAGCATAAAGATTGCAAAAGAGTCAATCAGTGGTTGCATATATTCAAAGAAATAAATTATTACATACTTACTGGGTACTACCATTGTGGACACAATAATTTAACCTTAATCAAACCACAGAGATTTTACCCCATGAGATTCTCGTTAATGGTGATCTTTACAGAGCTCATTACTGTTCGTTTGGGAAAATATGTTGAGATCCAGCTGACTTACAGGACTATTTTTTCTGACTCATTACCAGAAGCGGCCAGAACCACGAAGATCACCCACTGTTGGGCTTCCTTACAGTCCTAGTAGAGCCAGTTCTCAACGCCGAGTGCAAGTCCAACACCTTGACCTTGCCAATTATGGGTATGTATCTTTAACATCCACTCCGACCTATATTTTTTTTTTATCAGAAACTCTTTTAGTTATTCAGTTAGGGCTCTTTGATATGCTGCCTTAGTGGCTTCAGCGGATTTTTCCTGAAGTGTATATCAAGCAACTCCAGCTTTCAAATGTGTTTTGAGCAAAAGCCATGTTCATTAATTTATTTGGCCTTTCTATTCTTGGGTTGCACGTCACACAAGTGAAAACATGAATCACTTACTATTTAAGAAATTGAGCCAAGGAATGAAAATGTTATAGAAGAGGAATAAATAAACAACCGGTCCAAGTCTCAGGGCTGTGCGATATTCCGTACTTGAGTTATTCAGCAAAATATATTAAGGGTACTCAAATTTGTAGAGTTTAGTATTGAGGCGCTATGTTGGTGTACTGCTGAAGAAATTGAGCCAAGGAATGGAAATGTTATAGAAGAGGGATAAATAAACAACCGGTCCAAGTCTCAGGGCTGTGCGATATTCCGTACTTGAGTTATTCAGCAAAATATATTACCGGTACTCAAATTTGTAGAGTTTAGTATTGAGGCGCTATGTTGGTGTACTGCTGAAGTACACCAACATGGTGGCCAGAAACCTTTAAAAACATCTGGAATTTAGTTTGGCTGTCTTTAACACTTTCTGCTGTATAATGAGCTAGCAAACATTTGAATAGATACGTCTTTTAGTATATTGGCTGTTTAGGCCACAAAAACACAAGGGGAATCGGTGTTTTTATGCAACTGGGCTGTTTTTCGAAAGCCCTCAACATGTCACGCACCGTGAAAAACTCTGAAATTCAAACTGCTCTATTTCCGAAACGAAGCACGGTACTGAACTGAAAACACGCAAACAGATATATTTTTAAAACTTCTTGTAGCTGATCGAGATAAAAACTAAAGAGCCCCTTTAGTTTTGTATTTTAATTATTTTTTTGTAACGTCACGTGCAAACCAAGAATATTTCTGCCATCTAATCAGGCATGGCTAATTCCATTATTTTTAAAAGTGTGACCTCCTTTGCCTGACTATGGTGTTGTAGGTGGGGGTGGGTTGCTCCAGGATTAAATTGCAATCCATGGAAACTGTCTCTTTCTATGATAATGAACTAGCTGCCAAAAGTGGAAGCCCCTGTGATATCTCAGGAGTTCAGTGTCCAGCTCTTTACTTCTGTTGTTGATGTAAGGTGCTTCATTTTTGAAAATGGGTATTATGGTTTGGCAACCTGTCTGTTTCTGATTGAATTATAGAATTATAATAAATTATTAAGCATATTGAACTGTTACATGACAAAGAAAGGGAAAGATCATAACAGAATAAATGTTTAGCTCTGTTGAAAGAAGTAATCAGGCAACGTATATCGATCAATTAACTTTTTTTGGAGAAACACTTGCTACGTTCATGTAGCCATGTTTATATGAATCGACGGCTTAAAAATCCAAAGCTAAACGACGTTTTTAGGCTATGTTAAAATAACCAGAAAATTTATGTTAATTTTATGTTTGGTCCTTTTTTGATTCTAGAAATTGGTGAAAGAAGTTTTCACACAATTTTCTTGTCTTTTTGTTATCAGATCTCTTTCTTTCAAGGGAAGATCCTCTCAACCTTATTATTTCCAGATTTTGCTACTTATGACATGTTCACTTTCTTTTCTCAGGTTAGAAGATTTTGGTGACTTTCCTAAATCAGTTATCGCTGGAATCCTTCAACACTTAAAACCTAAGTATGTTTCATTCATTGAAGTATAGGAATTATTACTTAATTATACTTGGCATACTTACGTTTATACCACTTAAATGGAGCAGATTCTGAGTTATCTTGAGTTCACAACTGTAAAATTTTAAGGTGGCTTATCATTGATATTTGGTCTTTTAAAATGGTTTTCCTGTCCCTATGGGACCTCTCCTGTTTCTAAAAATTAACAACCTACCAAGTTGCTTCTCATTTTCACTTGTGCAGATATTGAGCATGTAAATGATTGCTTTATTTAAAAAAAGAATACCCTTGGTGGTCAGCCAACAAGACTACTTTAATTGAATCTGAAAAAAAAAAAAAAGAGTTTATGTGTGATCAAAAAAAATTACCGGTATCTGCTCACAGCAATCACTGTTGAAACAGAAGTATTTTGACCTCATCACAATGTCTTCATCAGTGAAGTGCTTGATTTAACTATCGGTCACTTGATCGTAAACCATGTGACAATTTTTGTGCGCCATCAACAGGAGTTTATTGCATCAAGGCACAAGCTTTTGAAACTTCTGTCAAAGTATCTGACAACATCCCATTACAGCAGGTGGCATCTGTCAAATCTCTTGGTGTGTACACCAACCAGTTTTTAAACTGGGACTATGACATAAGATTGCTTTTCCCGTTGGCGCAATTAAAGCATTCAATATTTTATGTCCAAACCCACATTGACTAGTTTAACGTATGTAGTGCCAGCAAATGGCAGTAAAGGCGTAAATTATGTATTTGCTAGTAATGACAGTGATTTGAATGCTTTGCTAAGCTTGGTCATCAAAGAACAGTAATGAAATCTGTTTGATTGTATACAGTGTTACATGAGATGACGCCCGAATATTTGACATGAAATTTGACATGTCTTAAATGACCATGTCAATTCGGACGGGTCTAAAGAACAGGTCACTTTTCAAAGGGACACTCGTTACAAAACCTTTACTAATGCTACACTTAGGCCTCATTACGTCTAAAAACGATGTATAGGTTCAACTTGAAGGTTGGCCAGTTTGAAGGTTTGGGGAACACCTTGCTTTAGTGTAGGTAAAACAATGACCTGTGATGAGTGACCTGTGAAAAGTGACTTGTCCTTTAGCCCCGTCGTATCAATTCCTTCAGTGCGGAATACTGAACGCAAACTTGTGCTTCCACATTCCTGCACGAATTAGTTACAAAGGGAAGCTTTTACATACATTTTAGTTGTGGAATATTACGCTAATCGACTAAATGATTTTAAGACATAATTGAATCGCCACAGTTTTATGAACTTTAACGCCATTTAAACACAGCATCCAAGGATGGCAGAGTTTTTTGCTTTATTTTTTTCTTTTGCCTTTTTAGCAAGGCCGTTAGATATTTCAAAAGTAACGAGTTCATGGAAAATTTACCTCGTGTACGTAAAGTTTTCTACCTTGATGTACAGCTGTAGTTTCTTTTTCGGTAATCAAACATTTCTGTTATCCTTGTACCTTTCAGTAAAGAGGCAGGGGACAAAAAGTTGCCATTGGGTTTACAAGCTCATCCCCAGCAACAGTCCAGTCCTAGAGCAGGAGACGCAAAGACTAAATCACACAGGACGGATCGAAATGAACTACCAAAAACTACAGATGCACTATTGCAAACACTTGAGCAAACAGTTAATGATGAAAGCTCGCGTATGCTTCTTAATATCGACATTAATTCCCATATTACTCCCCCATTAGAGGAGCCAATGATCAGCGAAGAGGGACGAGATACAGAGTCAAGTTCTTCAAAGCAAGGAACAAATGCAGAACCCAAAATAGTCACAGTGACAAGAGAGAATTTAACAGCAAGACCAGGCCGTGTTTTGTTGCCTCTTACCTCAGTTGGTGTACCTACACCGCCTGGACCTAAAGTAAAACTTAATCATTGCATGAATTCCATCCCTCGCATTTTGGATTTGGGCGTGGCCATGGAACCAGTTGAAGTGGTGTCTGTCACTCCGACACCCACGGGAACCCCAGATGAGGAGGCGGTGGTCCAGGATTCACAGCTTTGTCTCATAGATGACCTTCCTGTGGAGCGGGTTCCATCTGCAACAGAACCCGCTTCGCCCAATTATGATAGATATCGTCTGGTTAGAGGTCACGTGACTTCTGCTCTTAGGTAAGGACCAGCTCCCAATCTTTGACCACATTCGTATCATTTCTCACTGTCTTCCCGCATGCGCCAACATTGTATGTTACTTTCAGTCAAGCCATGAGAACACCAAAAATATTTCCCTTTCAATTCAAACGAGTGATCCAAGTATATTGACGGTGGCTTATATTGGCCTGTAGATCTTGCTCTTTAATATTTCGTGTAGTCAATAGTGAACCGGGATCTTCGTAAGTGAAGTTGTTGGTCTTTGGATAATATGCACAGTCTTTCTTATTATGACAATTTGGTACCTTTAAGCAAACCAATCCGCCCTTCACGGTTTTCAAACCGCTTCTTTTCTCAAGCATCGTCTACTAATCAGAGGTCCTTTGTTAATACTTCTCGAATTTTGCGTTTTCTTGGGTTATCAACGCGCTTACCAGTTGGGAAGGAGACCTGAGAGTATAACGATTTGCTGATGGAATTCCCCCAGAAAGCACTTTCTCCTCGGCTAATTTAATACCCTGGGTGTTCAAGCTTCCGGTGCTGGCTTTCTCGTTCTGGAGAAATCATAAATAATCTTGAAAAGATTTTTGGCAATTTATTTAATTCTTCGATGGCACATATCCAAAATGGATATGTAATGTAGTAAAGTGCATTTTTCTTGCAAAGAGGTGAATAAAATCACACCACAGCCTGTTAACTTTCCAGTGTTGGAAGTGCTTGGCTATTTTCAAAAAGGGCCATGAGACCCGTATGCTTCGCTGTGTTATGACATTTTTATCATCTATTTGACTTGTAACGGACATATTACCATCTTTATCGGATCTATTACAGATCGTGTTTCTTGCTAATCACAAACAGGGCAAAATTACTGAATGCTGATTGGCAGAGACGGAGGGCATTTTTCCTCAATCACGGGGGTACTTTTGGTAATCAAGAGGGCATGATTGCTTGAACCTGATTGGTTAACAGTTGCTTATCCTGAGCAAGCGAAGTTACAAGAGAATTATCTTCCAGATTAAACTACTTTTTTGTCCACATATAAATTACATCTTAAGCGCTATTTCTGTTGACAGAAATGGATGGTTGGTTTGTGAAAACTTTGAAAATGCGATTACATATATTAATCACCTTGATAATAACCCTCGTTACAGGTATTCTCCTTCGCCAGTGCGCGCGCCAGCTCCAACGCCCATCAGTCCAGAGAGATACGGGCAGTACGGTCGTACAAGAGAACTCAGCTCCTCCATCGCGTCCCGACAAATGAGACACTGGGAGGAAATCAGAAGTGTGAACGATAGAGATGAACTTCCTGCCAATATGGAGGCTCTCGGAAGCCCCCATGAGGAGGGGGACGAGATAGCAATTGCGGAGTCAGTTTTCATAACAGAAGGTGTGACACATGACCCGACTGTTACACCGGTATCAGGTAGAAAAGACAGAGAGGAGTGGCCCGAGGAGAAAATGATAATAAATATTATTGAGAATGGAGATGATTTTTCGCGTTTGGCACGTAGTCCGAGTCCTGGCAGTAAAACGTGCATCCCTCGTGATATACTTGCGGAATTTCGTGGGGATCTCTTTGGAAGAAATACCATGCTTATTGCGGGTCACAAAATGACGGAAAAACAACGTATTGCTGAAGAATCTGGTATCGTATCCGATGCACCAGCTTACATCGCCCCCGCTTGGCGAATACCTCGCTCAAGGACTCCCATTCAGTTCTCAGAAACTCCATCACGGAAAGCTCCCAAACCCCTCAGACAGCCCCCCGCGGAAAGCGTTCCCCGGTCGTTAACAGTGCAACCGATCATGCGGACATTGCAAAGACCCAAGAGTACTCCTCCAAGGACAAGCTCCTCCTGCGATTCAGTGGAGTTACCACTGCAGCAGATCTTGTCCGATTCATCGCTCATAAATACATCACGAGACAATATCGAAAGTCAATCCATCGTCGTTCAGGCATCGCCATCTTCTGGGAACACCTGTGGATCTATACCCCCTCCTCCCTCTCCTGAGGTTCCAATTGCCGCTGCGGTGGCCACAAGGCTTGATCCTCTGAGCGAGGTTGAAGAGAAAAGCAGTTTAGCTTCTGCGAGTGTTGCAGATGGTACGAGCCTGGTGGAAGATCGTGAAGATAATTTTACTAACCAAGCTGAAGAGAATGTAGACAATGAAGAAGTTAAATTCCAACAGAAAACAGACGAAGTCGAACTTGAAAGAAACAAAGAAGGAACGGATGTTCTTGAAGTGACAAAAACTGTAGAAAAGGTGCTGGACGAAACAGAGGAGCCTCCGAAATTAAAATCGCAGCACGTTGGTTATGACCCCCTCTCGTCGGATGAGAAACTGACCCTGCAAAAATCAGAAACTCCTGACAGTGAAACAAAAGAAAATCATTCACACACTGGCTCGGAGGGTGGGGAGAGTGTTGAAGCCCGCGAAGGATTCGTAAACCGAATAGAAGAGTCGGCCAAATCTGGTGACACGAAGCAACCAAACGAGGAGGCCATGCCTCCTCCCCACCCCCCTGAGTCACCGGACATTATCAACACTCCTGATTTTACTGAGGGGCTGGACATGACTCTCGATTTAGGGGCCGAGTTACGTGCAGCCATGGAGGGACTGGACAATTTAGATGAAAACGACCTTGACGATGTGGTCGCTTAGCGGATAATTCAAAGACATCGCGGTCAAGTCCTTGGACATATACTCTACTGAAAATACGCATAGAGGTTGTTTTCTAATAGATTACAGTATTGTAAATATGTTAGTTAAATGACATAGTCATAAAGAAATTGCAAGAGAACGTGATAAAATTTGTTTCTTTGTTTCGTTGAGTTATTTTGTTATCTACCGCGAAAACCCCCACCGCCAAAGACGTGCATGTAAGTATGTCCCAAGGATTACATAAACAAACAAACTGAACCTTGAAGAACCTTATTAACGACGAATGACTCGAAACTCAACAATAAGACTGTATTTGGCAAAGGTACCGCCATTTCGCGTTAAAAAAAGAGGAAATAAGGGCTTGTTATTTAATGGAACTTATTTACTATTCCATCTTCACGGCACGCAGTGAGCTTCATGACACAGGAATTGTCAAGGACAACAAAGCGAAAGCATTGGAGGATAAAGTCATTCAATATCATGTTTTTTTTCAAACAAAGGTTGATTAGCATTTACGAAAATAAAGCGCTCGGCGCTTGGGTGTCACAACTTATTGACTGATTGGTCTTTCAGTCTTTGGCAGCCACCTCCTGAGGGAAACCGTCTAGTTTTAGTTCTATTCAAAAAAAGACACGAAATGAAGGATAAGAGTGACTTTTTGGCTTTGTGCCGACGACATTTAACAGCTATCTGTAAACAAACAATGTGTCGTTGTTAGAATTCCAAAAAAAAAAGCTCTTGGCCTCGAGTTTGGCAGATGAACGAGTCACTGTCATCGCTAACGAAAGCTCTCTTCAACTGTGCCAGCTTAAGATTTCCTGACTCCGAACATGACAGAAAGGCTTATCAACAATTTTGTCAGTGTACTATCCCACCCGAATCATGGCATTCCTTGGTGGAAGTTATTCTCAGCAAGTTGTTGTTGGTCATCTCGATTTGGGGCAATGTCCTTGTCATTTTCGTCTTGCAACGACTAAAGCGAAACGGCGATCAAATGGGTGCCATGAAATTGCTGATTCAGAATCTTTGCGTGGCTGATATGTCTGTCTGCATTATGTACAACGTTAGTGAGGTTGTAGGCGTTGACTCGATTTACACCACCATTCCGGTGTGTAAGCTAGTAGCCGGGATGTTGTGGACTACATTGGCAACCTCGTCTTGCCTAATTTGTTGTGTTTCTGCCGAACGTTATCTCGCGACGGTGAAACCATTTGATTTTTCCATTGATACTCGTAAAACAGTTCTTATGGTCGTCTTTTCGTGGTATTATTCTCTGACATTTTCCATCCCTGACTTTTACTTCATAACTAAGGTGGAAGTGCCATATTGCGGGAGAGGAATCGTTCCGTTATGCTCATACGACTTTTTAAGAGGCACGGATGTTACAATTACTTTGCTCACAACACTCTCTGCAACGTTTTTGGTTCCAATTATTTTTATCGTTTGCGTTAACATCGCTGTTGTCAAGACTTTATCGCGTAGCCAGGGCTCAAATCTGTTCCGAAAACTCCGGCCTAAAGCCGATAGAAAGCGCCGTGGCGTCGTATTCATAGTTTTGCTCCTGACTGCCATATTTGTCGTATGCTCTTTGCCATTCGCTACTCACTTGCTGTGCAACGCATTGAATGTAAGGATACCAAGGGAAGTTACTGCCGTTGCTTATTATCTAATGCTTGTTAACAGTACTGCAAACGCATTTGTATATTCGTTTTTCAGTGCCGAATTTCGTAAAACCTGCAAAGAGATGTTTAGTTCTCGTCTAAATGCATTGAGAAACTTGCTTAAATGAAAGGACCAATCGACGAAAGAAATAAGTCTTTTGTTATTCAGTTTCCCAAGAGAATATCTTGAAATTGCTTTCCAATAATTATTTTTAATCGTAACTTGTTCCTAACTGAGTAAACAACTGATTTCATTGAATGTGAGCCACTTACCGAGCTGTTTGCTTTGGTGTTTTTAACGAGATTCATTATTTTTCATTTGGAAGTTTACGTAAGCCCGGTCTACACTACAGAAATTTCTTGGCACGGCTTGGGTGAAATTGGCACGGGTCCCAAAAAAAAAAGGTTCGGCTCGGATAAAATTTGCAGTGTAAACAACCTGTCAGTACCAAATTTCATCCGTGCCGAACCAAAATTCTTACCCGTGCTGGGACCTTCGGCGAGGTAGTCCGAGCACGGGTGAAAATGGTACTCACTCACTCAATCCTCGGAGCCCCGCTGGGGGAGCATATGGCACCGACAAACTTCTTCCATTCATACCTGTCCTGGGCCAGCCACCGCAGCTCGTTCCACGTCTTTCCAGCTGTTTTCATCTCGTCCTCGATGGTCCTCCGCCAATTGCCGAGTGGTCTACCCCGGTGCCTCTTCCTAGGGGGCGCCCAAGACAGCGCCTCGAGCGGGTCCCGGTCTTTCTTCATGCGAAGGACGTGGCCAAGCCACGTCCACCGTCTTCTTTTCACCTCCAGAACGATGTTGTTCATCCCTGTGCGCCTCCAGATCTCCTCATTGCACACCTTTTCTTGCCAACTGACTTTCAATATTCTCCGTAAGAAAATGGTACGGGTGCTGAAAAAATAGGCACGGTTCGGATAGAACAAGTAGTGTAAACACTTTAAAGGGCCAAATTTGAGCCTTAATTCATATAGGTTAGCGGTTTTTTTTGCGTATATTTCAAGATGGCTGCTCATTCTCCCCCAAAATCACGCGGACGTTCTTGATTATAATTGAACTGCGCATGTCTACAAGAGAACTTACCTGGGCCCAAGAATTTGGGCACGGTATTTTTGATACGGTAAAAATGCTGTAGTGTAAACCCAGGTTTGCCGAGCTCTTTTTAAGTTAATTTCATGAAATTTGAGGTTGGATGCAAGACGGATTGAGGTAATTTTTTGAAAGAAAAGTATTTTAACGTCTTCAAACAAAGTCCGTTGCCAATCAAGTAGAGACATTTAAGAAACTCGAATACCATAACACTTGCTCAGTTACACGATTATTAGTCAAAGTACAGTATGTTGCCCTAATTCCCGGATACCCCTATTTCCGGACACTGACTTACGATTCTGTATTTCGTCGTAAAAACGAAATAAATCCGGACGATACGTTCGAAAGACTTATTGACTAGTCTGCTTGCGTTTTTTCTTTTCGTAACCACGTTACGCTCCATATAGGTGGGAAGATTCAAGTTTCTGTTGTTTTTATCTCGCGTCGAAGTATGTCTTCAAAATGGGCGATAGATTTAACTTTTTTTCGTCACAAGTTAAGCTAAAGGACTACGTTTCTGAGCACATAGAGCGTTGTCACTCACGTGATCAGCAGCCATATTGGATATTGGATAGTCATAATTTGCATAAATTAAAAATAGAGTTCAATTTCCAGAGGATCAGTTTGGTAGACCATCATAGCCGCTGTGACGTCATGTAAAAACGCTGTATAAGAATTTTTCCGTTTGCAGTCTGGTTTTCAGTTTTAAATCTCCGAGCAAGACTACCAAAGAGTTTAATTGCATTTTTTGCGAGGTATGCCTAATTCCGGACTCCTAACGATAGCAACCAGTAGTGTCAGCGCCGTGAAGGCTGTGAAGGAAATGGCCGAGAAAGTGTTTTGCAAATAAAGATTATTGAAATTCGAAAATATTGATGTTGTCCGATCCAGTTTCGTATTGTTGTTTTCCTGCTCCGAAGCAGGACAACGGCGCCTTTGAAGTTTGGTAAGGTTTCACAAAATTTAGCCGACGCTAATTTTCGGGGCAGAGAAACGACCGCCGGAAATACGTCTGCGTTCGCAGGCTACACAAAATTTGGTAGGGAAAAATTCACCGTGCGCACTATTATCACGAAAATGATGACAGATTTTTTCGCAAAATAAACAAAAATTTGCCCAGTGCGTACGGGCCCTTTGATAGTCTTCCGCAATTACAAAGAAACCAAAGAGCTTCAAGCGATGAAACTTCACGCCCTACTTACCAGCGGTAGAAGCTACGTTGCGCTAAATTTTAGCATGTTAGTGCTGTTTTGCTGTAAGATATTGCAGCTTTGCAAAAAGTGTCCGGAAATAGGGCAACTAACCGTCCCAAGTTTTCATCTAAGTGTGGACAAGTGACGGGAAAACGTGCTCTAATTGGTTGCAAAAGTGACAAGTTTTATCCTCAATCATTTGAAGTTCGAGAGATGGGGCCCGTACACACAAGGCTGACAAAATTTGTTTGGCTCAACCAAAAATCTCAACAAAAATTGTCTCCGGAATATTTTCAATTTGCTTATCGTGACCGCACTTAAAAACTTTTTCTTTAGATCATGCTGTGTAAATTATAGTTTTCACGCCTGACAAAAATTTGTCCTGCTTCGGACGGCGCCTCTGAAGTTCGGTAAGACTTGACAAAATTTGGTGGAATAAAAGATTATCGTGCGCACTTGTATCACGGAAATTATAACAGACTTTTTCCCAAGATGAACGAAAAAATGCCTAGTGCGTACGGGCTCATGCTCATGCTAGTTTTCCTAGAATGGCGGCAACACTGGACATCAGGGTCGATCTCTTAGGGCCGATTTATACGGTACGACTTTGTCGCATGCGACAACGGCTTACGACAGGCCCACGACATAATTTACAATTGTTGTGTACGACAGAAAATATGTCGTAGCACTTTAAAACATGTTTTAAAACGCTGCGACAATCGATGGTAATTCTCCCAGTAATCCGATCAAATTTAAAAACATGTCTTCTAAACTCTTAAATTCGTCTTGATAAATGTTATGTAACATCCTACGCCTGATCCAACCTCGTTCCCAGGGTCTCCATTGTCGTTAAAAAAGGAGACCCTAGCTTGAATATTGATACGTTAAACCCCGTCCACACGAAAACAATCTTTTTGAGATAATTTTTATTTGCTCGTGTAGAAGAACTTTGGCCAATTCTTATTTGGGAAATGTATTTGCTGAAAAGCTGGTATTTTAGCTCTTATGTGACAAATAAAAGTTGTCAAATACGAAAAATTGCTTGTGTAGACATGTGGCAAATTCCCCCCTCATAGTGAGACAACGACCAGGCAACCTCGCCTTGTTTCTGCTTTATATCTGCTGTCCAAAGGCATTGCTGACCCACTTGACTGCGAATTGGCAACAACTATAGACCCTTTGCATAAATGGCGCCTCCTCTTGGCCTGCGATCCTCTTGGCCAGCGCCACGGATCGATCCGTGGCGCTGGCCAAGAGGATCGCATCTCTGGGTACGAGAATGTCAGAAACATAACACCGAAAATTCTATTTTAAAGCTCAAAAATGCCAATTAAGCAAGGTACAGATTTTGCTGGCCTGCTTTATGAAAAACAAATATTGATACAAAAGTGAAAAGATATTGATACACAGTTTTTAAGAAGAGCAGAAGAAAGTTTTTGCGAAATGCCGATCGAGAATTAAGAAAATTGGCATCGGCAACAAAATTGGCGACATGAAAACAACATAAATTTCGTGCCGCGAATATAAACAGATACCATCAGCGAAAAACATTTTGGGAGATTTTTGCTAAGTTTTGGCTGCACAAATAAATCACAAAATCGAAAATGACATAGATTTCAGCGGCCACCTGTGGCCAAGTTAATAACTTGCGTGCTACTACTAACTCAAGAAACAAAGGATACATCTGTGACAAAATGGCGGCAAGACGCCGGGTTTTTGTTGTTGTTAGTTAATTTTTTTGTCTTTTCGCGGGTTATAAAGTTCGATAAGAAATGCTCAAATTCATCACAAAGATCACAATCGTTTAACTCTCGAAGTTGACCATTGTTTCTGCAAAGTCAAAAATTCCCTCTCCTAGACGAGGTAATTTATCACCAGATAATTCTATCGTTTTGAAAATAGAAGCTGCTTTGTTATTTATCTGCGTCACAAATTCCTGCCGATTTTGGGTCTCATCTGTTAAAATTCTTCCAACAGACCTGGGCCCGGTTGTTCAAAGGCCGATTAACGCTGATCCCAGATTAAAAATTAACCAAGGAGTTAATTTCTCTACTCACAAATGCTTTTCAACGCTGATATCCGGCAAAATTTTACATTAGAGGAGGTCAATCTTGAAAAACAAAAATAAGCAAAAGAAACTTTCACCAAAAAATTGAAAACATGAAACAAAAGTTTACGCTAACCCTGGATTAAGTTAATCGGCTTTCGAACAACCGTGCCCTGTTCGTGATTCATGCACGCGCTGCGGGCCTATTTGCCACCACGGACTTACACTCACTCACTCACTCACTCACTCACTCACTCACTCACTCACTGTTACAACCCGGTGAAAGTGCACTACCACAAAACTTGCTTGTGTGGTAGGGGCTTTAATTAGCAACCCTCAGATTGGAGTACGAGGACGTCTACGAGTACTTAATAGTATTAAATCTCAATTCAGAGCACGCGCATTTCGGAGAATTTTGTTCTTTAAACGTACTGCGCATGCCCAGTACAGAAACTCGTACTCACTCGTAGTTTTTCTCGTACTCCAATCTGAAGGTCGATAATAATGTTGTTCCTGAAAAGCCCCTTAATAGTATATAAAGCTTGCATGTATGTAATGTCACGTGTGAACCCAACAAAAGGCAACATCTGATTGCCTCACATACTCTTCCAACAAATGGACTTTTTAGCTTCAAATTTCACACTTCAGTTATAATATGAGGATGTTTTCTGTTGGAAACCTCAAAACTCTATTTAAAAAAAATCAGTTTATTTTCACTCAAGTGCCTTAACATCGGGTTTCTCTCACCGAGGTCCTCCGAGTGGACAAGCCTCCATTGTCACTCATAGTGTTACTGACGTCATCTTTGGGGTTTCCGGTTTGACGCAACCCTTGATTCCGCTTGGTTGATTTTTCTATTCGGTGAGAAATGTTTTGTATGATTTGTTCGTCAGTAAATGAATTTGAATATTCATGAGGCTTGACTTAATTCAACGATGCGAAAGGGCAAGGTTTTTATAAGGTCTCTAAGAGCTTTGGGGTAAACGCTTTTCGAATGAATTATAGCTGATAATGTCTGACTTAGAAGACATCGAGGATATATTTGAGGTAGGTATAAAGCGTAACTATTCTTAAGTTTGCAAAAACGTAATCCTTACTTGTTCTTAAGTTAGTTTATTTGCTATTAACTCTGGATAGAATTATTTTGTTTTCCATGATTTATAATTATAGTAAAACCTGACCATACTGGACGCAAACCAATGTGCTTCTGTGTATATGGTTGTGCGAACGTGCATGTACCCGGTTACAATGCCGCTAGAATCTTTCATTCATTCGTAAAAAGCTGTCAGAGAACTTATATTGCTGATTTTTTTTTCATGGTAGGTAGTTAAAATGTTATTGGCTATAGCTTGAAAATTAAACATGAAATGATGACAAAATTAATGAGATTCATTCTATTAGGGATGGCTGGAAAAACCGACTGAGGATACAGAAACAAGAAACAAGGGATGGTTGAAAAAGTCATTCACCAAAAAATGGAAGAAGGGATATTATGTGTTACGGAAATATTGTGCAGGAAATCAACCATTCATTCAGTGGTTTGACAAAGAGGATGGCTGGAGACGACAAATGCCTCGTGGAACATTAGAATTGTTTCCAAGGTACAAAGTGTTTAAAAGGGCTGAACAAAAGGCAAAACAATACGTGTTTGAGATCAGCACTGATGCAGAATCAATGATACTGGCTGCAGAAAGTGAGACCATATTGGATCTGTGGGTCATACAACTACAAATGCAGACTCTGATGAATCCACGAATAGCAGGTTTGTTTGTATTGCTTTGTCTGTGGCCAGGATCAACTGAAAACAGTAACAGAATCTGGCCAGTCAACACCTTTAGCAAAGAAGAAACTTTTTCAGCGTGCTACGTCTTCCCCTGGCATTTCAATCTTTTTTAAATGACAGCTGTAGTGAACACTATTTTACCTGGATAGATTAGAGCAGTGAATTCTATTGGCACACCCAACATCTAGTACTTGTATAATGTGGATGCTGTGGTAAGAATTTTCAATACCAATTATATTAGTAAGTTACACTACTTTGTTAATAATTAAATTGACTCTCAATTTTCATTGTAGGTGAAGTTTTTCGGGTCAAAGGTAGCGGCAGTCGTCAAATGCAGCGAATAGGAGCAAGGGATCAACAGTGTCTACTTCATATTTCCAGATGGGGTCTGACATTGGCACTGGAGCGTACAAGAGCTGTTTTGGCTCAGTGGCCATTGACTACAATCCGCAGTTATGAGGCTCTGGATGCCAATGAGTTTATATTTGAAGCAGGAAGAGCTTCTCCAATGGGGGAGGGAAAGTTCATTTTTTTTACACACAATGGTGATGATAACAAGATTTTTGATGTTATAGACAATTTTGCCTCTGCCAGACTAAGGAGAAATCAGGGTTCTCCTACTCCTGGAGCCTCAAGTGAATTAACTCAAGATGATATTGACAGGGCTTATGATCAGCTGAGGTTTAGCTTGCAGCCAACCTCAGGTATGAATAAAACTAGTGAAAAAATAGTGAGTAAAGAAGAACATGTATATACAGAGAGAATTACAGGAAGAAGAACCAATATCATTCTTTAATCATCTACTTTTCTTTTACAATTCACCTCTCTCTTTATCTAGCTTTTGCAAAGAACTTCCTGAAAAATTACTGTGTGTACATGCTATAACGTTTCTCTAAAATGAGGTCTTCTTCAATTTTGATCTCTCTGTCAAGAACTCTCAGGCCTGGGCTGCACTGCACACAAGAAGGATAAAATTTTTATTGTTATATAGCTGCGTTTTTTCCTCCAACAGTACACGCTTTCATCGGTTACTTCAAGGTCACATGACATCTAACAATAAAACTGGTTCCTGCCAAAAGTCTCTGAGTGGGCAACAGTGCAAAATCTATGATGTCTGAGGGTAACAGTGCACTGTTACCCACGATTGTTGACTGACTACCGCCGTTGCTGTTGTTGTTGCATGTTTTTCTTTTTGTGCTATATAAGAAATCAATGACTGGTCCCTCAGGAAACACCCGTAGGAAACCAGCAGATCTGTTTTTAGTCTGCGACAGATCTGCCAGGAGATCTGCCAGGAGATCTGTAGCAGATCTGGGGGTTGTTTGCAGGTCATCTACAGATTATCTACAGATCATTTGTAGAATGTCTGTAGAATATTTGCAGACTGTCTGCAGAATATCTGTAAAATGTCTGCAGACCTTGACTGCAATACATTTGTCGAATCTGCAGACTTTCTGCAGACAGAACAAAGGACAAAAAAATATCTTTTCCAAGAAAAGTTGGACCAGATCAACTCAGATCGCTCACCTCAGATCAAGTGAAAAACGATTTTGTAAACCAAAACTATTTGATATTCAACCCGATTCCACCAAGGTTATTTTAAAGATCAGGGCTAGGGTGATTTCTCGACGCCTTATCAACTTGATGCGGTCCAACTTGTGTTCTTGTCTGTAAAGCACTCACCGTAAACTTTGTACCCTTTCTTCCTTCTTGCCAATCGACCATTGCTTCCCAACCCTCATTCAGCAACATCTCCATGTATTTTTAGAGTAGCTATGACGTCATTTTGACGATCCTCAGTCCAAAATACCACCGTAAATCAATCTTTTGGATCAGCCATGGATCTAAATTTGCCTTGTTTGCATGCTAATGTTTGAAAGTGACACAAACTGATTCCCATTTTTTTCATTGGATGTTCAAGAGTAGCCAGTGTCAAGTATCATCATGAGAATAACTGATTAAGTTTCAAGATCTGTGAAGTTTCTATCATAGAAGATATTTATTCTGCTTTTGAACAGGCACACATTTCTTGTCTCCTTAAGTTGTTTCACTTCTGACTTATGAAGCTGGTATACGGTATACAGGTTAGACGTCAAGACATTTCAGCGCGTTTTTAACGAAAATATAAAAAGGAAAATTAACAGCAAATAATTATATCTTCATTTGAACTTATTGGTTTTAGTATGTAAGACTCTCCGATTCGACTAACATTGACAATTTTGGGGGAAAGAATTTGCAACAATGGTATTATATATATCTTTCTTTTAATCTAATACCTTTCTTACAAATTGATTCTGCAGACGATGTGTGGACATCAGATCAAGAGTCCGGAATATGTTGCAGATTACGTACAGACTTAAAAGATCATCTGTAGATCTGCTTTTGATCTGTTTCTCGTCTGCAGCTCAAAATCGTTGCAGATGCCCGAGGCCCCACATCTGCACAGACTGAAAACAGATTCTGCAGACGAAAAATTGGTCTGCTGTTAATCTGTTTTTGCGTAAACAGGTAGACCTGCTACAGATCTGCTGCAGATCTGCTGGTTTCGTACAGGCTGAGTTATTTTTGTTTCCCTAGAATTTCAGTGTTTCCCTTGGCTGCGCCTCGGGGAAACATTGAGATTCTTGGGAAACAAAATTAACTGTTTCCTGAGGGACCAGTCATTAAGTGTTTAATGTTTGCAGGAGTTGTAAATGACCTGACACTGATTATATTAAGAGTCAGGAATTTGCATTAACATAAGAGTGTCTGTGTTAAACAGGTACCATAAACCATACATCTTAAATGAGCCAATTTAATTAAGTTTGACAAGCATTGCTTTTACTTGAAAATAGGGATGAAGGCATTTTAGATTGCTTTAAAAAACATTGCTAATGTAATTTTTTAACAGTGATTCATAATGTAAATATTGCTATCAATTTTCGCTGGATTTTATGTTTTGAAATAAACTGATGATCAACATCAGCGGAAGTGAGATGAATGCTCTTATCAATTTCTACTTTTTGTTGCTTACGTGTAGTTCCACCATTTCATCGAGATGTTCCAACAAGAAACATAAACCAGTCTGCTTCACAGGCAATTGATGCTAGCAACTCAATGCAAGGGATGTACAATCACTTAGGTAGATCTGACAGCATTGGTAGTGCCCACAGCTTAGGGGCTATGTCATTCAATTCAGAATCAAATATCAGCTATAACCGTCTGGACAGACTTCCAAGTTGGGGTTCTCATGCATCATATCAGGCTCAACACGGAGAGCAGTACAATATACTGACTGCGGTACCATCAGAACGCAATATACAGGAGGGGAGCTATGATCGATTGGCACGCTCACCAAGTGCTACCAGCCACACCCTATCGCGGTCTGTGGTAAGTGGTGGTCAACCGTGACAGAGCCATTTGAAATAAATCTGTAACCTCAACCAGTACTGTGCAAAAGTAAGTTGACAGTCTATTTTGAGTCTCAATTCTCAACTCGAACCTTGATCCTCTATTCTCACGAGGATCGCGGATTGAGGAAAGACAATTGATTCGACTCAATTTTCGACTCGAAGGAATAAAGAATTTAATGAGCTGGTTGCTTGACTGATTCCTCGATAGACTAATAGTACAAATGCAACTGGGAATACGAATTAAAGAAAAGCCTGCCAAAGTTTCTGGGCGGGGCGTTAATGTGTGTGAAACCTGGAGAGAGTATAAACAGTCATTCTCCCCAAGTTTTGCCAAGACATTTTCCAAGGTGCGACCATCCTTCAGATAAAAGTGCGAGTACGAGTTTTATTGAGCGCATGCAATAAGTTTGGAAGTTGAATTTTTCTTAAGTGCAATCAATGATCTTAGATCTCTACAATCTTTTTAGAAACTGAAGTGTTAATCGATCATGGGGCAAACCCCATCCACTTTGAAGGTGGAAAATGTCATGTTTGATTGTGGGGTGAACTTGGTCCACTTTGAAGGCTACCATTGACCTTGGATATCTCCAATCTTTTCATAAACTAAAACGTGAATCAATCGTGGGGCAAACTAGTTCGATCCGCTTTGGAGGCAACCATTGACCTTAAATATCTACAATCATTTTAGAAATTAAAGTGTTATTCGATTGTGGGGCGAACTTAGCTGTATTCTGTATTTGGAGGTGAAACATGCCAACAATTAGGAGATTGTTACCAAATTTTCCAGGTCGGTGAGTGGGTTTTCTGGTCAGCTCATGATATGATGATGTCATTCACCGGAAGGAACATTTCACTTCCTTAGCAATGCGAGAAAAACTGTCTGTGGGCCCTTAAGGCGGCTAATTTGGTAAAGTGTGAAACCACCATAATCTGATGGAACAGCTTTTGCTACATGTTTTTCATCCTGTGATGATACCATTCTCGGTTCGCCCGCTTGCTGTTTTAATTCAAAGAATGAAACCTGATACAGGTGAACAAGTCTACTGTAGCACTGAAATTCGACCATCAATATAATTTTCCATCAGATCATTGCATTCTAGAAGAGATGTAAAAATATGTGAATCCTTGCGTTACTTGGTTGGGCACGCGGTATGCAAATATTTCTCTATGTTTACATTGGAAGTTCACAATAATTTCCATTGCGCGGTAAAGCTCACTATTTTGCTTTTATATTTTAATCCACGACATAAGCTGCTATCTCATTTTCTTATTAAACAGTTCCTTTTGTTATTTAATCCAGGAGTAATGCTTTCGCGAAAGTTGAATTGAGTGTGAATAATTGACAATGTTTTGCATTGGTGATTTTGCGAGAATTGAGTGTCAAGTTTGATGTAAAGCCTCGATTTATATCGATCCTCGATTCTCGTGAGAATCGAGTCGAGACTGTCAACTTACTTTTGCTTGGTGCTGTAAACAGTTATTAAGTTCTTTGATAGGCCTAAGAAGACATCTTGTGATACATTGCAATGTGAAATGAAAGTTGGAAAGGTCATCACAGTTACATGTAGTTTAGCAACTTACATGTAAGCAATAGACCATATTTGTATTCTCAGTATTGGACTGGAACAAGCTTTCAATGGAGGCTGATGTAGGGGAATATACTTAAAAAGTATTTGCATCCCCTCATTAGCCTCCATTGCAAGCTATTTCCAGTCCAATACTGAGAATATGAATAATATGGTCTGTTGCAAAGGAAGCTGGAAAAAAAAAACAGGCTTGAACAAGATTTTAACCCATGCATGACCCTGTGACTGTGCTGCACTAGCTCTACCAAACGAGCAGTAATCAAGCCTGTTGGGAGCTGAAAAGTAATGTGTGCCAGAAATATTCAAAAACGTTTTTTCCTTCACCTCATTTGTGATGAACGAACGAGAGTAAGTATTCCACTGACTGCTGCGTCAGGTGGTACTGGACTGTGGAAGGCTTACCATGTCTCCCCCTCATTGTATGTGGACATGTGCGTCTAGCATGACTCTATCAGTCGCCTATAAACCCCAAGCTCATCTTGCCAATGAGTTTAATATTATTCTGAAAAGTCACATGGAGATGTCAATACTGTACATCAGTCCCAAGAGTTTCCAATGGCTCATCCAGGGAAGACATGTAAGACATAAATTTTATTACATGGCCCTGAGGACAAAAATGCTAACTTAGATTTAAGAAGAAATAATTACACTTCTAAAAAAGCACACATGAGACATGGCAAAGGTGTAGAAATATTGGACATACAAGCTTGAACAACTGGAGCAGGAGGTTAAAATGTTGGATTATAATAATTATAAAGTACTTCAGTCTTTGAATAGGATCTTGTAAGAGCACAACATTTCATATTGACGTACATTGAACTTGAAAAACATGAGTCAAAGCTTAAAGTACAGCTCATAAAGTTAATATGTAAAAGGACAGAAATTGTAGCAAGTGTGCAGTTGCTACTCCAGTTTGAAATGAATAATTATTGTTTTAACCATAAAAGATGTGCTATTTTTGGGAAAGTTAGAATGCTAAAATATTTTGAGATTTTAGGGCTATAATAGTTTTTCCTCAAACTTACAACATCCACTATTCTACTTGTTAGACTGACCCTGTGGCCTGATACGTCTTGTGGTGTTTACAGGACGCGAGATGGTCAACAGAAGACGAGCTCAAGGAGTTACCGCCAAGACCATTAAAATTGAAACTCAACATACCCATGGATGACACTGGAATAATAAAACATAGAAATGATTTGACAAGTAGTGATGAATATCCTCAAGAAAAGAATAATCTGAAATCATCGGGAGAACCACATGGTTTACCTGCCACACCTCAGGAACTTGTTTATTTAGAAGATAACGAGGAAAAAGGCGGAAGCATCTCCAGGAAGGAAAAGAGACTTTCTGTGGTTGGTTCACCCAATTTTCTGTGTTTGAATTTACCTCATTCGTCAAGTGTTGAGGTTTTGCCTTACCTGTATGCTCAAGTTGATCCCAGTAAAAAGAGGAAAAACAAGCAGTTGGCAGAAACAATGCCAGACTCTGGTCTTGTTCATACAAGAAGAAAGAGCAAGAGCTCAGACAGTGTCTTAAGTAAATCTCCAAGAGGCTCACCAACTTTTTCTCACTTTGCAACATTTTCGGCATCAGGTGCTGGCGCCACTGGATGTGATTATGCAATGTGTGTGATACCACCGCAAAAGCCTCGCTCAGAAAGTGTAGCACAATGCAGCATTGTAAGCTCTCCTGAAGTGGATGAAAAGGAAGCTGAGTTTATCACTATGTTGCCAGAATTACCTGCCAAGAAAGGCTTGTATGGTGGGAAACAAGCTTTGGAAAGAACACTATCAGAGATGTCGCATGTCACAAAAAATGGGCAGAGTCAGCAGCAGTGATCATTAAAAGTGATTCATCTTCTTTTTGCTAATTGGCAGGCCATTTGTTAGTCACTGATATCTTCTAGCTACAACGGTCAAAATTATGGCAAATATAGCAACAAATAAAGAGCATCTATATGACCTCTATTTCAGGTCAAGTGAAGAGCATCATCCTATACATGTATGTCCTCTATTTCAGGTCAAGTGAAGAACATGAAATTACAAGAATAGGCAGTGGATCAGTTGAGGCAAAATTTTATCCACTTTTCATCCAGAAGGAATTTTGATTAATTTTGGTATTTTTTATTTAATTTGTGCAAACAGTGTAACTGTAAGAGAGAGTCACTGACAATGACATTAATAATTGTTTTGAGAATTAATTTCTTAATTCTCAAAAAATAATTTTTTTGGAGATAGTTATCATTTTTCATTACGGTAAATTTTAACATTAAAACAGACTCTCAAGTTATTACCAAAAACAACATTGAACTGAGGTGGAATTGCTGTGCTGTCTGAGAACTTGAACTTTATTTATACACATAACATTGATGAGCATTACTGCTTGTTACTGAAATGTATGTGTCTAAAATAAGCCAATATTATTATAACTAAAATAATTATTCTTGTTAATAATTATTATACTAAAAATATAGAAATATGCAATGTATTTGGAAAAAGGGAAAAATAGCCACTACAAAATTAAGTATATTAATTAATCTCCCAGAATAAAACAGTGGGAAATTAAGCACAAAAGGTGTATCTACAATAAGACCTCAAATTAGGAAAGCAACTATAGCTAGCATCTTGAGAGCATTTAAGTTAAATGTGAATGATAAAATTAATGGCATCCTTCCTGTCTTATAAATGTGTCTTAAGCTTTTTTATGTAGGTTAATAATAATATTATTGTTTTGGCTGCATAATTTCCATTGAAGCTGCTGGCTGTGACGTTACATGTATTGCAGCCTTTTTGATTAGGAAACCAACTTGAGTGTCCGATAAAATGGCCCACATGATGCAGGACAGTGAGAGTTGAAAACACTGACTCCCAGTCCATGGACTTCGTAGGGACTACCCTGACGTACTACCGTAAAATAGACTAACTCTAAAAAAAAAAAACATTTTGAATGAGAACTATTGAAAGATAGAACTGAATAATTTGACTGGATACTTGCATTGCATTTTTTTCATCTGCATGGCCACATGCGACTATAATTCTGGGATTGCAATGGTCTCACTTCACCCATGTGAAGTAATTGGCCATCACAATAGACCAATTTCAATATATTAAAATTCAATCCAAAACAAAAGGCATCATCTCGAGGCTCTGGGGAATGAACTCATACAAATCCTTATATCTATTCCCCAGAGCCTTGAGGTGATGCCTTTTGTTTTGGACTGAATTTTAATATCTTGAAATTGCTGTATTATCGAAAGCCAACATTTTTAAATTGGGTCCTTAGACTTAAATGCTGTTGACCAATGCCGTTAAAAATGGGTGTTTAGGCTTAGCACTAATAGTATTCAATTGAAATATAGTGTTTTTGAGGTAGTCCATGGACTGGGGCTCCTTGTTTTGAACCCTTCCACAAGCAGTATTCGTGTAGTTGATCTTCACAGAATTCAGTACATCAGTTTAAGCAGAGAAGTGAGACAACATCAAAAGCAATCAGAAAGGCTACATGAAGTCAATCACTACATGAATATGTAAGAAAATATCTGCAGAAGTCTGTCACAATATTTTCTAATTTTTTGTGTGTGTTATGTGCAATTTAACGAACTAATAAGTTGGATTATACACTGATTTTCCTTTCACCAACTTGGATTCTTAACTATGTTACATTGATTAAATGAACCTACAGATATCAATACAATTATTTTTGTGTTAATATCCTTCAAATCATTATTTTCAAATTATCTTCATTTAGTTTAGAAGATTAATGTTTAAGAGCTTCTAAAAAATGTAGTTGTCCCCAGCAGACATGTGACACTGATCCACCAAGATCTTTTGTAATGGCCGTTTGACCATGAAAGAGCAGATAACTCAATGATGTTAAACGTTATTAGTGCTGAATATTACATTTTCACCCCTGAACTGGCCCCCGTTGATGAGTAAAAAGAAGTCTGGCATTAGACAGAAGGAAATCTAATGTATAAGTGTGACTCTTAGGAGGGAAGGGGTGAATAATTAAGAGAAACACATAAGAATCTTTTTATAATAATCATTATGACAGTATGCTATTTTTACTTTCCATTTTTATTTAGTTGATGGTTCATTTTTGAGTATCATCAACCATGTCCAGTATTTTGGTTTTTGTCGTTTCCCAAATTGTGTTACCTTCAGTTGGAACTGTTAAAATGGTAACCTGCAATCAGGTCCATTTTTAGCTTCACCCATATGTTCTCTCATGTTGTTGCTTGCCGCCAACTCCACAGTACGTACCAAGCGAAACTTAATAGAGCCTGATTGCAAATTACCATAAAGTTTCGATAGTAATGACCCCCCGAAAGTAGCAACCTCAATTTTTTGTGGCCGCTAGTAAATCCCGAAAGAAGTGACCTCCCGAAAGTAGTGACACCAAGTTTTTTAAATGGTACCATTAATTTGTCAATCAACAGTCAAAATTTTAATGTACAATAATATGTTTGTGTAGTGTCACAAATTGTCCACGATAAAGCACTGAATCACTGAAGTAGCGATGTAAGAACTACCGTAAACCGGTATAATTTCGTATTAACAACAGGAACGTTTCTTCAAATTGAAATTGAAAACTCTATAGATACAGTTTTCTATACAGTTTTTTTGCTGTATTTATCAGTATCTTCTTTTTATGAAACACAGTCTATACACATGGAATGGAAATAAAATGTTGTTCTTTTATTAATTTTATGTTGTTCATTTTTCATTTCGGAAAAAACCTTGCGCCAGCTCTATTTGTAAACGATTTTTGTTCCCCGAAAGTAACGACCCCCACAGGCTGCTAATTTCGAAAGTAACGAGGGTTGCTACTATGGGAACTCTATGGTACATGTATTAACCTGAACCTATATCAGCATGGACATGCAACCAAAAGTCTATGTGCCATTTTTAAAGGTGTTGACCTATGCATTAGCCAACAGTGGCTGCCACCATACTTTACCCAGGGGTATTACCTGATTGTAGCCATACATGTAGCAAATTGATTCGAATCTTGGACCTTTGGTATTACACCACAAATATTTTGCCACATTTCTTCTCATTAAATGAGAGGTTATTGAAGATTTGAAATACCTTTGATGATTGATGTAATTTCCCAGAAAGTTCTGGTTTTGTGCGACCCGGCTGTCATGGTTGGTTTTTCTTGCTTTATTCAAAGATCTGTCATATTTATCTTGCTCAATATCTGGCTCGTGTGTGCATTTTAAGACCATAAATTACAGTACATACCTTGAGTGTGGCTTCCAAGAAAATCAATTATGACAAAAGTTGAGCAAGATGCTAAAAATAGCCAACAAGAAACATTCTGTGCCAATAAGTTAATCACCTTGTAAAGAATGAAAGAAATTTGTCTTGGTGTTTGGCCATTGCAATCATTTTTATTGTTGTTCAGTGATCAGCACTACCGATAGTTTAATGGTTATCACTTTAGTTCAGGTCATCAAGTTTAATGCCAACATCCAAGTGGTGTGGTTTTATTTTCACAGGAAATTCCACACTTCCATTGGATCAGAGAAAGAGTCTGCTGAACATGGGCTTAGTAGGGTGATTTACCTCAGTTATTGTAACACCACTTATCATATTGCGTGCATGGCCTTGTTCCCACTTTCAATGGAAAAATATAATATTCATTTGAGAAATTACCTGTATGAGGGCTGTGTACGCATTGGTGTGAGAAGGACCGGAAAAACCCGTGTGGCCCTCTCAGGAACACATCCTGCTCTGTGCAATGTGATTTTAGAGGATTTCTTCACTTCAAAACAACCAAGTAATTTACAGCCAGAAAAGCAAATACAAACAACATATTACATGTAGATAAATCTTCGGTGCAAATTTGTACCTTTTTTTTTGTCCGAACTTCATGATTATTCTGAGTGCTCAGTAATAGAGTAAAGAGCCCATATCATAATTAAAAATGCTTATTCACTGAGTTTAGCTCAGGCTGCTGTAACTGAAACATGCAGGTTTCATACACGCCATAACCTTGGACCAAATATTTTCCTGTCTGATTCTCCCACTCAGTCTACTCAGTAAGTACATAAATTATACTCTAACATTACTCTATTGAGAAATAAAAGTAGCAAACTGCATTATGACAATGATTTCTTTAATTAAAAAAACTTAATATCAAAATATATTTTGTAAAAATATTAGCTAATGCTCTGACTTAATATATCAAAAGGTTAATCACTCACTGAAAAACTCCCATTAACCTTGCACTGCTGAAGCGGCCTAAACCAACCATACTTAGTTTTTACTCAGTCTAACGCCAGACGATCTTGATCGTCAGTGGGGAACCCCAGGAGTCAATGGGTTAATACATCTTGACGAAGAACAAAATGTCTGCAGAGCATTTATTGCGACCATGTTCTCTCTCTTGCAGTGTAATTCCTTCTAATAAGGTCTGTCTAACGTGTACGGTGTGAACTGCAGGTTAAGGTTGCAGGTCATTCAATGACCAGACTCACCTGCAACCTGCACTTTAAAAACACCCTCTGTGTCTAATGGTGTAGTTTTGTCACATGTTGATGCAATCAACCCTCTTGTTTAGCCTTCAGCCTAACTCTAAACAAATAAGATCCTTCAAGATTGGTTATGGTAGAAGGCTACCGATAATTCAGTTGTTCTAACATCATTCATATATAGTCTGTAAAGAAAGTACCGATACAGGCACAGAGGTGGAAACAACGTAGAATGTGAAAATAAAATAGGCAGGTACAAAACACAGGTCACAGGTCTCTGTTTTACCAAATAGAATACAGAAAGGAGCCTAAACATTCACTGGAGCTAACAACTGTAGGCCTAATTAAACCTAAACAAGAGTTTTTAGGCCTAAGGTTAGCTTTAATGAATGTTTAGGTTTGTTTCTGTATTTGTTAAAAAGATACCTGTGACCTGAGACCTGTGTTTTGTATCTGCCTGAATAAAGAAGTTTTTTTCTCCTATTTAATTTGAAGCTACCACCATATTTATTCACTAATTGCCATGTGAAAGACAATACTATTGTTTACTATTATAAAATAGATCTGGAAGGTTTTAACTTCCCACCAGAATAAAATATTTTCGGCATTTCTTAGAGTAATGGGAATCCAATTCAAATGAATGGTGATCCTGCAAACACTTGCAAAAATTTAAGTGCCTCAGCTTCATACATGTTACATGCAATATCTCACATTTGCTTTGAGGCTCAAAAACGGGTAGGAAACTACTAGAAACATTAATTTTTGAAAGCTGGAGAAGCAAAAAAATAGATATTTAGGCATTAGAAAACTGGCAATCCTTTTCCAAGGATAAAGGGTGAAGGGTAAACTTATATCTTCTTTTATTCGCATGGTCACTGTGTGCAGCTTGCTCTTGTTAGCTAGGCACTTTTTCTCTCGACTATTAAATCCTACCTAATTTGTGCCCAATAATTTTATTGATCAATTTTTATATGGACTAAATGAGGGCAAACAAGGTAATATCACTTATGGTACATGTAATTCAAAGGTCACCAATAATATTATTGGAGAAATTGAAATGCTGAATTTGTAAGATAAATTATCTCAATTTTGTTAGGAAGAAATCTCTACCCTTCACCCTTGGAAAAGGCCTGCTGTTAGAAGTTTTCACTCACGATATTGGCAGCCACATTTTTTTAGGGATAAAATAGAAAATGTTTTCATCAGAATAAAGCTGACAATTCCCGAAGAATCGTTTGGGACACCCACTTAGGCATTATTTCTTATTTATAATAATATAATAAACTATCACTATTAATTATGCCAATATGTCCACCAAGACATACATGAAAACCAATAATTTCATTGTCAAGCTAAGCTTTTGAGATTAGTCAAAATACAACCTACACTACTGAAAAAAAATAAGGTGGTTGTGGTTTTCCAACTTGAACACACAAAACGCACCATGTAAAATTGTAATTCAGATTATTCCAATACTCTTTATCAATTTTGAAACTAAATTATGTAGTTTTACCTCATGTACAAGGTATGTAAAGCAATAAAATAATAGAAATTATTTTCTGAAGACTACAAAATTATATATTCTACTGTACGCTAAATTGAAGATTGCTTTAATTTTCGAGATTACATTCAGCATTATTTACACGATGAAGAACTAATTCTCCACACATACCGTACATGTAATCCTCTTCCCTGTGAAGAGGCTTTACTGTCCATTTGTTTAGTTACAAACATTATTGAAAATAATAAGCAAATTTTTATTTGTCACTGAAAAGAATCAATGAATTCTTCTGTTTCGCAATTTCCACAGAGGAAGCATTTTTTTTTTGTTTTTGCATTACTTGAACAGGGTGCACTCTTCAGTACATCTACATCTCATGATTCTACTCAAGAAACCAACCACAGAGAGAGTGGATTTCGGATTTTTGGGCTTATTTAACCAATTTAGGGAAGTGGTCAAAACTACTACACTCGAACAGGACCCACCAAACCACAAAATAGACAGTGGTGTCTGTCTGCAGCCCCCTTGCTTAACGTCAAAAGATGGTGTCTGTATTGCATAGCCACCCCCTATCCAGCAGTAAAAAAATTACAGTGAGATTCAAATCTCACTTTTCTGTTTGTCTAGTAATGCCGACTCTTGCTAGCTGAATATTCCTGTGTCAACTCAATTTTAAAAGCCAATAAAATGTTGTCGGTAATGTTCATGAGATAAGTTCGAAGATAGGTGGTGTCTTTGAGAATCCCCCTACCCCAAAGGTGGGTCCTGTTCGAGTATAGTAGTTTTGACCAGTTCCCTAACATACTGGTACATGAATTTCTTGGTAAAAGTTAAGAATCTGATCCCACCAACGCGTCGGCCAACACGTCTGCCAACGCGAAGTGAAAGTTTTCCGTCGAAGACATTTCCGTTCAGTTTGAAAAAGGTACGTTTAGGTTTTCAACAGTTCCATAAGGCCCAAATGAGTCACCGACATGCCACCAATGCACCACCGACGCATCTTATACGTTATAAGATTAAGCAGAGGCCAACGTGTCGGCCGACAGTCGACCAACAGTTGGCCGACAGTTGACCGACAGTCGACCAACAGTCGGCCGACAATCGACCGACAGTCGACCGACGCGTGGGTCGATGTGTTGGCCAACGCATTGGTGGGATCGGATTCTTAACTTTTACCAATTTCTTTAACCCACTAACCCCTGGGGATGAGACTTTATTAATCAAGCTTGTCAATGAGGGTCCATTCAGGAGTCAATGGGTTAAAAATTGTTACAAAAAAATGTATGCTTCTTGTGTCTTAAACACTGAAGATTCATTGATAGTGTGCTCGTAAGACTGAATTGTTCCAAATTTCTTGTCAATGAATCTCCATCAGAGTGACTTTAAGAGTTTTAAAAATTTGTCCTAGGCACAACAATAATAATGCTGAATTATTACTGTAAGAGTCATTTGGCCTTGAAATGAAACCTTTTGTGGTCACATATGTATGCAAGCACTTCGATATGTAGAAGTGCTGGGACAAAGCATTGTCAATTTTTTTTACCTTTCTTGGCTTTGGTGATCTGTTCAGACTTGGGTCTGAGAGCTGAATGCTCTAATTCATCATAAACATCCTCTCTTTGTATGACATGCACACTAGGCGATGAGCAAGACCTTCCCGTTCTTATGGGAGGAATTTGTGGATCAAAGACTTCCTCTGTTGATGATGTTTTGCTCATTGTATGCTCATCACTCTCTGCATACCTGGTTTGGTCTCCGGTCTCTTCTCTAGATGGCTTTCTTGCTCTACGTCTTGGTTTGGAGAAATCTAAACCTCCAGCTTCCAGCGAAGCCTTTAAGTTCAAAACTAGGCGACTCTTTCCTCCCTTTTTTCCATCCTTTCCACCATGAGATGTTGCCAAAGAGAAGACATCTGGCACACTCGCTTTTCTGGGCTTTGTTGGTAACTCCCTGGGGGTCAAAGTTCTCGGTACTGGTATTGGAATCTGTTTATGTCTGGTGTTTTGTGACAAAGACATTGCAGGGTCAATGGTTGCTTTAGAATCAAGATCATCTAAAGATGATGACCTCTGCATCTGTAATTCTGCAATGTTCAAAGGGCATTGCACTGACTTTAAGCTAGATGAAGAGCTATTTCTCCTAAATATAGGGTCATCTTTTTTCGCAGGACTGTTAGGATGGCTCTTAGAATTAGTGCCACGGCTTAGAACTGGCCGCTGGGGAAAACAAGGATCACTGGTGGAGAGCTCCATTCTTGATTTATCTAGTGTATTGTACATGTCATCTGTTGCCTCCTCTGTCGTAACTCTGGGGTGTGATTTTGGCACCACTCCCAAGGAATTTAATTTGTTGTACATTTGGTCTGATTCCAATAAACTTGGAACTGGACTTGGTGACGCACCAATACCTGTTGCTGAGGCCAGAGTATTATACACGTCTCCACGTTCCTCTGGTGGTGCATGGAATAATCTCCTTGCTGCAACTGGTGCATGTCTGACTGCAGTTGAATCCAATGTGTTGTACATATTTGTTTCATCTGTATCTGCCTGGGATTTTTGGAATTTTATCATTTGTTCTGATGTTGCTTTGTTAGGGGGTGGAGGACGAGATCTAGCTTTTACTGTCTTAGCATCACTGTCTCCATCTAGTGAAACTGATTTGGACTTCTGAAATGCTGTCCTTTGCTCTGATGATTTCTTTATTGGAGAAGGAGGTCTTCCTTTTGTTGCCAGTGTGTTGTCATTGTCATCATCTGGAACCTGTGATGGATGGGGTGTCTGCTGTTTTTTCTGTTCACCAGAATATTTCTTGGCTAGCGGTCTGGGAGGAGTTCTCATCACTGGTGGGACAGACAGGTCTTGCTGGGTGGGGGGCTGGATGTGTCTATGAGGAGGAGGTGCAGGGTTGGCATGGTGTAATCTATTATACGCTTCCTCACCTTGCGAAGCCAATGCAAGTAGTTGATTTTGAGAAGAAGTCATAGTGTGAAGGGTGTTGTATGTGCCATCCTCAGTAGAATGCATGTCACTCAGTGTCACAGAATGAAGCTTTTCACCAAGCACATTATACACATCTTGTGTTTGTTGATTTTGATACTGCATGCCTGTGATTGGTTGACTTCTGTCATGCTGATTTAGAACATTGTACACATTCTTTTGATCTGTAAGTGGAGACAGATGTTCATCAAGAGTGCAGTATTCATCATCAGTACCTTGAAGATTCTGATTTTGCAAAGTTTTCTTGGAGCACTCTACTGAGTGATTCAAAGTGTTGTACTGATTATCCTGTTCTGACACCACAGGCGATAAAACGTCTGTTGTAATGGCCTTCCTGGAAGGTAGGTGACCATAGGGTGCAGCATAAGCATTTTTTAAGGAGTTTGAACTACCTGGTGGCATTGGCTGGTTGCTGGCCATGGCAGGAGAAGTAGGTATGACCTGATCATAACACTTATGTGAGACATCTTTATCTTTTGTATTAAGTGGGGGTGAACATGGTGTGGACAAACCAGTCTTACGGGCTCTGGATTTCACAATGTTGTCCAACACCTTGTAAATCTGGTCATGCTGAGGAGACAGGAAAGTAAATTTCCCTTCTCCAGTAGGTGCTCTTCGACCAGCTTCAACTATGAATTTGCCACGAGAACTCATGTAACGCCTCAGACAAGTGAGCGGCCATGCAACAAGAAGCCTTCCATCTTTAGCACAAAGAAGTCTTAATTCGTTATTTGCAATGTGAAGATGACATGAATCTGATGCTCCAACTTTTGCCAATTGCTCATTGGCCTCCGGTTCTACCAAAAATGAGTCAACTGAAAAAAGAAAACAAGGTTTTAAAAAAGATGTAAAATGTAATTAAATGGTTTTTAGAGTCTTATTGAGCAGGTGACTTGGACCTTAAATGAGATTGCAACTTTAATTAAGAGATTCATGAAACAAGAAATATAAGTGACAGAAACCGATTTTTCGGTGCATCTTGCGCCATTATCAAGGTTACAAAGATAAAATGCGGTTTGTGGAAAGGCTAAGTTGAAACGAATTTGCATAAAAGAGTGCCAAGCTAATTACATGAATACTTTAGCACGAAGGGAATCCGACTGTACACTCAATGCTGGTTTTAAGATATTGAATACACAGCATTTCATTAACAAGGCAGTCAAATTTGTTCGTGCATTTCTTGATTACATTGAAGTGTGCTAAGAAATTGTTTGGAACAGCAGTGTTATGTTCTTTGCAATAATGCCTGTAAATAATGTCTAATTGAGGAAAACCCAGAAGAGGAACTACTTTCCCTAAAAAACAGGGGTTCCTTGTACAAAAGTTAAAATAAATTAAGTCCAAAATAAACAATCATGCATCTACAAAAAAAAAGGCCATTTCCGAGTTCATGTCTATCTCCTCTTCAAAGCAAGCCTACGTGCGAAGTTTTTGTGATGGTTAATTTACACGAATGAAAACTTTACATGTGAATGAAAACTAAAACTACATCATAGGGAGCCCACACAAACAGTGTGTCTGTTTGTATGTTCAAAATATGAAATGTATGGGAAATATTAAAGAGTCCTAATATAGTAAACTTACATCGAGAAATGACTATGTTAAAGCTCAAAATAACCTCAGTTGTTGTGTATTGTCATTTCTGCGGCTGAAAATAGTGAATTTGAGCGATTTGGTGGGTTTTTCCGTTGACTTTTACTACACGTCCTTAGAAGGAGACAAGGGTGGAAAGCTCATTTTCGACCGCTCCAGCGTCAAGCCGATTTTCATCCAGAAATTAGAATCGCCCGTCTTTCAAATCGAACACCAGATAAACTGAAAGGTTGACGCTTCTTCTTGTGCCACTCAATCGAAGATCCATTCAAAATGCAAGCGCTAACCGCCAAATAATTTTCGAGAAATGCAGCTTTCGAAGCGACGAGCATCCGCGGCCGGGATTTCGTGTGCCAAGGAGCAATTGTCACGCTGTTTGCTCCACACTGATTGGATGTTGCTAAACAGTGCATCCACTCAGTGTGGAGCAAACAGCGTGACGGTTGCTCCTTGGCACACGAAATCCCGGCCGCAGATGCTGGTCGCTTCGAAAGCTGCATTTCTCGAAAGTTATTTGGCGGTTAGCGCTTGGATTTGGAATGGATCTTCGATTGAGTGGCACGAGAAGAAGCGTCAACCTTTCAGTTTATCTGGTGTTCGATTTGAAAGACGGGCGATTCTAATTTCTGGGTGAAAATTGGCTTGACGTTGGAGCGGTCGAAAATGAGCTTTCCACCCTTGTCTCCTTCTAAGGACGTGTAGTAACAGTCAACGGAAAACCCACCAAATGCCTCAAATTCACCATTTTCAGCCGCAGAAATGACAATACACAACAACTGAGGTTATTTTGAGCTTTAACATAGTCATTTCTCGATGTAAGTTTACTATATTACGACTCTTCAATATTTCCCATACATTTCATATTTCGAACATACAAACAGACACACTGTTTGTGTGGGCTCCCTATGACTACATATGAATGAAAACTAATCTTCATAAGAAAAACTTCGCACTTAGACTCGCTTTGAAGAGGAGGCAGACATGAACTAAGAAATGGCCTTGGGACATGTAAATATTATATGCTGGGCATAGAAAATAAATTAACTCAGAGCTTAAAGAGCTGTATCTGCATCTTTTTGGAATGAAAAAGATCTTAAACCGAGCCTACCTCTGTTTTTTTTTTTTTTTTTTTTCGATCAAGGGGCAATTCATGGGAACTTCCTAACAATGGTCCTTGCATGCATGTCTATTTTTGAATTCCCATTTTCTGTATATATTCTGTTAACTCAAGTTCATCACTAAATAGACGAGTTCACGCTCTTGAGTGCATCATGGGTAATCAGGGCAAGATGGAGAGAAATTCAAAGGTTTGTAAGGAAGTTCAAAATGATGAAAGGTAGTCATGATATGCAATTTTGAGTTTTTTATTTTCCAAAACAGAAGATATGCGATCAAAGGTGCGGCAATATAAATTTGGAGAGAATGGCTGTTGCAGAAATTATGTTATTAAAAAGAGTATCGGCCATACATTTCATGTAATTCCAAAAACATAAAATTACAGAGAATGTATGGAAACGAAAAAAAAGCAATATTTAGGATTTCCAAAGAACGGTTACCAAGTCTAGTTCATCTCAGTTGTGAACATGAACTTATTTGTTTGGTTTATGAAGGCAAAAGTCTATAAAGTAGAGTCATGTACAGTACATTTTGCTTTGAATTTCCCGCCATGTTGCGCTGATTACCCGTGATGCAATCAAGAACGTGAACTTGCCTATCTAGTTATCCAGTCTAGACTATTTTTTCCCTCTGTGACAATGTCTATGATCTTGAACAATGGCCAATTATTTCAAAACCCACCCCTTAACCATCCCTAAAATCAAAGTTTAGACCTTCATGAAAAAAATCAATGCTTTAAACCATTGGAGGTGAATAATCCGGGGATAATATTGTAGAGAGAACGAATTGTCTGGGTTTATCACTCACCGATACTCTCCCTTTCCAAAACAAGAACCCATTGATTTAGTTCATCTTCAGAATGCGCTGCCAAGCGATAGGTGTGATCAACTGCTTTGATTTCAAAGACAAATTGCTTTTTGGCCTCTTGGACTTTCACCACTTCATAGCCGGGGTAGAGTGCCAAGACCCCTTTGGGTTCAGCTTTTTTCCAGTTCTTTGTTCCACTGGCGTAAAATTCCAGGCTTCTGATGTTGCTTGCAAGTATGTGCTTGAATACCAAGTACCGGCGTTTCCAATCCTTTTTTCCATGATCATATGTGCATTTTTCAAGGTTTCCCTATTAGTAGCAGTGGTAATGTAATAAATGACAAACGCTTACGACATGCACGTATTAAAGACTTAATTTAAATCAAGACGTGACGGGCACGTTTCTTGCTTCAGTGATGTCACAAACTAGCCAGATTTAAGAAAGGTTGCTCTTTGGTGCTCTTTGTGTAATTAAGTGATTTAAAATAATCTTATGTGCTGCGTACTATGCGATATATACATACCTCGAACAAAACACGGACCTCCATTGTACGGCATTGTTGCCACTTCCTCCCTGACAGTGTCCCAGGAGACTGGTAGTTAGTGAATTTGTGTTGGTGACCACCGTACCTTACCAAACCTTACCGTAGTGGGGAAGAGCGTTGTCTGAGGGCCCAAATAACGGCTGCGAAGGAGACTGCACCACACACCCTGATCAGTTGAAATTTAATTTCCACTTCTCGGTAAAAACATGAATCATCCTTTTGCTGAGAGCAAATACACAGATAGTAAAAGGACCCTTTGAGGAAGACGCTCGAGGGTCGAGGCACGTGACATCCTTCTTCACTTACTCTCAACAGGTGCGCGAGAGCGAGAGGCGATTCCTTTTGTGTTGTGCCTGACAGCGTTGTTCTTCCACGATTCCTCTATAATTTTCTCGATGATGAAGCAAGGATTGGCGGCCCCAATATTCTATTTATTTCTTTGTCCCCCTCCCTCCCTCCCTCCCTCCCTCCCTCCCACTGCCGACAGGAGGACTTCGCAATGCGCACCAACATTACGAGCCCCTCTCCTACACTCCCTGATTTCGACTCAACCTCGCACACCTGTCCTTATTAGGAAAACAGCCTTGTTTTTGCAACACCTTGTCTTCGACTTTCTTCACCCTGGCGAATTTCGAGCAAATTTCGAGCAAAAAAGATCCCTCAAGGGACCTAATGGATTCAGAAGGTAAGAAAATGATCGATTGTTACAGTTTTCCGTAGGTTGATTTCAATCTAGCATGAAGTTAAGAGAAAGTAATACCGATTGTCTGTATCTTTTTCTTGTGATGTCGGATGTATACTTATTATTTAAGGTAAGGATAATTTTTGGATGTTACCGAGAGTATGTGTTATTTTCTGGAAACGAAAGACCGTTTTTCAAAATTGTGATGCATGATGTCGGGCATGTAATTTTCTTATTTGGCTGGTGGAGCATGCATAAATGGGTCGATCATCATCCACATCAAATGCTTGGCAGATAGAAATATAACTTTTCCCCTGAAATACATATCTGTTCTCCAGCGAGGATTTACTAGTATAATAAAACCGATCTCACGAGGACGTTTACCATGCGGATCGATTTAAACATTAAAAACATGGACAAACATTCTTGTCATAATTTAAGCCGTGGAAATACTGGTTTGTCTGATATCCCTTAACTTGTGTATTTGTTATCCCTCCTTATAACGCTTTGCCCAGTTTGTTCTAGCTGGTGAAGCACTTTTGGCTTTCTGTACAAACTCAATGGCTGCCATGTTTCTCACATTCGAATAGTTCATTGATGGACCGCGCTGTTCCTGCCGAATGACATTTTGAGATATCAATAATAAAAAGTTTCGACTGGCAGTTTTTTTCAAAGGACAAACCTTCTTTCTCAAATAAGCATGGATGTATGAATGTATTTATAAAACTTTGCTCTCAAAAGCAAAATTTGTATAATGGACATCATATTCCCTTTGAAGAGTCGAATTGACTCTCCTTTACAGGGCAATCAATTTTTAATGGAAAGACTTAAGGTTTATACTTTTCCACTCTTTTAAGAACAGAGACATCATACTAGCTACGGACACGACGACGTTGTACAGCACAATATGATTAATAATGTTTAAGTTTGAAAACACTCATGCAGACTTGAAGTACTTGTATTCAACATACAATGTAGGAGCATAGCCATGCTTGACTGGTTGCCATTGAGCTTACATATACCACATGCACACTTTGATATTTGCATTCATTCTTCAAGTTTTGTCAATATTATAGTTTGTTATTAGATTCAACAACAATAACAGCAACTTTTATTGACCCCGTGTACTTAAAAAAAAATTAAATTATGTACATGAAGTAAGAATTTAAAGCTAAAAGGGGTGTTGGCTTCCTAAAATAACTAGAGAGTTAACAAGGCTAGGAAGCCCTGCAACTACGTAGAATAAATTACAACTTATCGGTCAGAATGATGCATACCCACGCACATACACACATTGAAAGAAAACTTTTGCACTTTAGAATGCCCATATATGCTTTTATTTCCAGCCATTTGTTTAAGGAAATTTAGGAGGAAAGTACCATCTGTATAATTACAATAATTATTGTTTTAATGAATAAAATTGTGTATGAAATGAATCATATATTGAACTGTGGTTTTGAAATCAAGTGAAGCTATGATCCTCGCAGTTACGAACGCAATTTCGTAATTGCGTAGAGAAGCCTAAAAAATTCAGAACTTAACAGGGTTTGAAACTGTGTCCTCGCAATACCGGTGCGATGCTCCAATGAACTCTAACTGACTTTATTTCATATATGATTTCATTCGTTGATTCATTCATTATGGGAACATTAGAACCGACCTTTGACCAGCTCCCATCATCAGTAGCCTCACAGCTCAGTTGGAGAGAGTGTCGATCACACTGGTATTGCAAGGTCACAGGTTCAAACCTACCCTGGGTTCCAGAGGTTATTTTCTCGCTATGAAAAGAGCGAGTCACAAAGTGGCGAGAAAAACCTCTGGTACAGGCCGTTAAAAACCGCACTTCCATGCAAACCAACTTATTTTGATTGACGTCCAGAGTAAGAGTTTATTTTAGAAACTTGGTCAAACCAGTTTTATCCACGTGATAAAAATATTTGTGCAATGTTTACCGGTCACTCTACTGTGAAATTCTCATGGTGGAATGAATTAATCGTTGTCACTGTCACGTAGCAAAAAAATAAAATCGAAACTGTTCAATGAAATAAGCTGAAAACTTGGAATGTTGTAGGAGACAAATTCATAGATCACCTCACCAGTACTCAAGTCTGTGTGATACATCGTTTCTGAGTTTTTTGTCGAAGCGTTTCACGCAACTATTATTTGTTACAAATGCAAACGTGAATTGGAGAAATACGAAAACTGCATTCAAGTCCTAGAATTAGAACTGAAAAAATTTAAAGGACTTTACGAGTCCCTGGAGCAGTTTCAATATGACTCGAGGCATTGAGGTGTAAAGATGTCAGAAGCTCAGTCACACCTTCGTCAAATTCCCAAACAAAATCAGAGTGGTTGTTCGATTACGCCACCTCTAAGGCCACCCAACAGCAAACATTCATCCAGCGTCAATGAGACGAATTAACCTCAATCTGCCAGCCATGAATTTGTGATTATCATGTCGCTATCGCTACTATACCGTTCATAGTCTTCTTGTATTACACCAGTGAAAAACCGGTTTGATCGTCCCCCTCGACTTAACCAATGGTAATCCTTATAAAAAACGGTTTGTCGATCGACCAATGAAATCTCCAGGGTCAAAAAATGACTCTGGAAGTGGAAAGCGCAACGTGATTGGGGCGGCATGTTCAGAAAGGTTAACAGCCTGTACCAGAGGTTTTTCTCGCCGCTTTGTGACTCGCTCTTTTGTCGCTTTTTCATGGCGAGAAAATAACCTCTGGAATCCAGGGTAGTTCAAACCCCATTGAAGTCCTGAATTTTACAGGCCTCTCTTCGCAATTGCTAAAATTGCGTTCATAACTGCGAGGATCGTAGCTTCACTTAAGTTTTGTTTTCTTGTTTAATTAAAGACCTTTTTTTCAAAACAAGCGGATTGCAGTTTTCAGCTGTGAGGAGTTTTCAGGACTTTCGATAAACAGGCTGCCCCCAGCTTTCCTTCATATGGTCTGGCAAAGTCCTCAGACTGTCATGAAACTCACCTGTCTGCATGTCTGCTATGTATCTTGAATACTTATGTCTCATTGTTAATCCTCCCTGCTGGATGATTTTTCTATGTGGTCGAAAATAAGATGAAAAACAAAATGGCTCAAAATGATTCTTTCTTTATGTCTGTATTTCATTTCTTTGGAATTCCGCAGATGATTCAGGTTCCACTCGTGGATTCTGTGACTATGTACTTACTGGTTTATCCATCCTTATGTTCATTTGCACACTGCCTTTGTCTTTGTTTTTTACGCTGAAGGTAAGTACTCAAACTGAAGTGTTTCAGCTGGATTCATGATCCAATTATTAATATTATTGTAAACATGCAGTTATTTGTAGGCGCTGTGATCAAATTTTGCTCAATAAGGAGTTCAAGCAAGGAAAATGGCTATGGCAAGGAAAGCGTCATTCCAAAATATAGCTTAGCACTATCTCAAATATTTCGCAATTATTCTGTCTTGTTCACCTTGTACAACACATTCGAATTTCCCCATAACTGGATATGTACTAACGGTTTTAAAGTCAAAGCAGAAATGAATGATTCATTATGCTCACATTGTTGTCAAAGCCTAAAATTTGGTGATTTCACATTGTTGTTTTGTGGAGTACTGCAAAGAAATGCGTAGAAATTTGTGTTTCATGAGCAGCCATTTCAAACCAATAATATTCTAACTTGCTTTGTGGCTGTGCTGTTGCTGTAGCTGTAGTCGTCATCTTTGCTTAAATTCCCTAATTGTTCCTTGACATGGGAGGGAAATACATTTTGGCATCTTGAATACAAAATCTCAAAAGTGTGTCTGACGAAATGCAGTATGTTCATAAATGGACAGGATGTGACCAATTTAACAATATTATTCAGACTAAGCTTAAATAATCAGGTACTTACCTGACGGGGTGGTTGATCCATTGAACTCCTTCAGAGACAGATACGAGTACATGTAATTCAAATTCAAATCATGGGCATTCATGATGGGGAGGCCAAGCATGTTCCTCAGATGGGAGTCTGTACTGCTCATAACAGTCTCCAAAGTAATTCAAAAAACCGCATCTCCCTATCAGGTAAGTATCTTCCCTCTGGTAAGTATAATTTCTTCGTCATTGTCTCTCCTGATACTCACAAAACAAATGCAGACTTCGCAGATATGTTACTGTTATGAATACATTTCTAACCAAGGCACAATAAATAAATTGAACGCTAGATATCTCCATGCTCTGTTATAGGTGGAGGCCAACTTATAATTTACCGTATTTGACTGTGTACATGTATAAGTCGACCCCCCATTTTTGATAGCAAAAAAAATGGAATTTTCTCAATTTGCTTAATTTATTTGAGTCAGTTGTTTACTTGGGGTAATAATCTAGTATTTCTTAGACTTAATTTCAGGAAGTGTAAATGCACGAAAAAATTTTAGTTGGTTCAGCACTTGTTGTATATCCAGACATTTTGGCCTTGGGTTTTGAAAAGCCCTTATAAAATCAAACATGGAACCTCACTCGTCTAAATTGTTTTGGTTTCCGGGCTAGAAAGGTCTTAAACTGGACAAGCACAACATCACAGAAGCTGGAGAATCTTTGAAAGTGACTTTAAAAACTATACGAAAGACGCATAGTTTAATAAAATTGGTCAAGGTGTCTATAAGAGACAATTGCTCAAATCAGTAGCCCATTACTAGGAGCTAACAACAGCCCTATATTCCTGTCATGGCGTTTTCACAGACTGCAATGACCAATCACAAGAAACAAACTTGACGTCATAGCATCAGCGAACCGGAAGTCCTTTTTTTTATTATTATTTTTTTATTTTATTTTATTTTTTTTGTTTTGTCAGAAGGTAGTCTAAAAACAGGCTTGGACATTAGCACTCACCCACTTGCCCAGGGAAGGGAGTTATTAAAGTGTCGGGCGAGCGCAAATCATCAATCACTCGCCCGTTTGGCAAGTAAGATTTTCGTTGCCAAGAAATTATTTAAATTGCGAAATAAACGCTGCTTTTTACATTCCATTTTGCCAAGAAAATCCCTAAACATGAACTTACCATTTCTATTTGATGAAGTTTTATTTTCTGAACTGTCTGATAAATTGGTGCTAAAAGGCAACATTGGGCTTCGTAAATAGACAAATTATATGAAATATGGCTTCCTGGTCAGTGATACTGCTGGTCACTATCGAGCCATCGGTGACCTGGTAAACATGGCGCCTGAAGACCACTCCTGAGAAGAACAGACACATTTACTTGCAAACTGTAGGATCTCACAGAGATTCATCAATAAAAAAATCTATTTAAAATATAAAGTAAGTGCCTCCATTGTGTTTTCTTGGGATTTAAGGTCTTTTTCCCATTGACTCCCAGGGGCTCCCCATTGACGAGTAAAATCGTCTTTCGTAAGACAGAATAAAATACTAAGTCTGGCCGGTTAAGAGGTCAAAGGGTTAAATAGAATTTTTCATTGAAGTTATAATCCTCGGTCTGCCCACGTGCTTGTCAACGTTGCAAGCAAATTGTTTTCCCGTACTTTCCCAGCACTCTGATCAAAACAGACTTACTATTTACTGTACTTTAATAGCCTTTCAGTGTAAGTAAATTTCATTGGTATTAAATAGTAAAAACAAAAGATGACTAAATTGGTTGGAGAGAATGGGGGTGGGTTAATTTTTGGGAAAGTGAAAACTGGTCTGGGCGAGTGTATTTTGGGGGTCACTCACCCGAATGGCGAGTGCTCTCAAAATTAAGTGTCCAACCCTGTAAAAATACCATAGATTGGTCTGTAAAAATGCCATGGCATAGGCTTAGTATGGAAGTTGTTCATTCCTAGTCATGGGCTCCTGCTTAAATTGTCCAGATAAGTGCGACAATCACATTAAGATTTTTCTGCTTGTAAAATACGTGGAATATACAATGAGTGGGTTGATGTATTCATGTTTCCTGTTTATCTCAATCAAGATCTCTGTTTTTGATAATCTTTCTACTTCCTTCACTGAGGTGTTCCTATGGGATGGGATGGTGATATCAATAAGAAGGCATTTTTTTTTCTTGTGGTTGTTATCATCATCATCATCATCATCATCATCATTATTATTATTATTATGGGAAATCATTGTTATCTCTCTTGTAACCCAACAAAATAGATTGTGCAGGAGTATGAAAGAGCAGTAATTTTCCGTCTTGGTCGACTGCTTCCTGGTGGAGCTAAAGGACCAGGTATATTTCAAAATGTAAATTCTATAACTTGCAGTCTTTTAGAGATGTCTTGAAAGAACCAGGAAGCATGCATCTATTTTCACCTCTGGGAAGTGGTGGTTTCTTGGGCTTTTTACCTTTGGGTTAATAGAATATTACGTAATAGTTACGTGGAAATAGGATTTCATACAGTGGCCCACAACTGTCACATCAAAACCAAATGCTCAAAGCAAATTCAAATCACTTGCAACAAATTCAAATCACTCACAGCATTTTCAAATCACTCACAGCAAGTTTAAATCTCTCACAGCAAATTAAAAATTATTGACCGTGCTAGGCATCTTCAGTCACCTCCAGCCAGCGGTGCAATACGTCAAAGAATATTTGTCATAAATGAAGCCGCTACCTGCAAATTCTGCACCTGCAGCATTAATGGAATATTGTTTTTGACTGAGTTCAATTAGCCCATTCATACCTCAATTAAATCGTCTGGCGCGAGACAGTAAAATTTATTAAGTTTCACTCTCAAAACATCAAAAATGGAGGCCTTCTCTGGAGGATAGATGTACTGTATAGGCAAAATTGTTTACTCGGGCTTCTAATAAATTATTTTATTTTCAGGATTGTTTTTCATTTTGCCCTGTATTGACTCATACCAGAAAGTTGATCTCAGGACAGTGTCATTTGACGTGCCTCCACAAGAGGTTGGTAAATATTCAAATACAAAGTTCTGTGCAATTATCTGTTGCAATTACGTATATGTCAGATAAGCTAACTACATCTAATTATAATATTGTGTGGTTTGAAGATGTAGGGGGCCTTTTGGCACAGTCTATTCACAGTCTATTTTTGGCACAGTCTATTCAAGCTGTCTTTTATGGTGTTCCATCCCCCAAAATTCAGTGGTTTTCAAGGTCAGTCAAAAGCTTGAAAACAGGAATTGAATGTAAATAATGTTTTTGCATTGAGTGAAAGCAATATGAAAAATCCAAACACGAAATTTTAATGCAAAACACAAGTTTTTCAATTAATTGCCGTGTGTCCGGGACGTATGTCATGTGAAATTTGTGTTGCAATTTATGCAAAACAGGAATTTAGCAGGGATGTCAATAGGGGGCATAACCGGTAACACCTGTTACGGCTGAGCTACCTTGATGTTACAGGTGAAGATGTTCATTGTTGCAGGTACAAAGCAAAATTAATAAAAAAATAACCTGCTGAAAAAAATATACTGTGATGAAATGATATATGAAATGGATCATATATGAACTGCAGATATAAAATCAAGTGAAGCTATGATCCTTACAGTTATAAACACAATTTGTGCAGTTGAGTATAGAAGCCTGAAAAATTCAGGACTTCAACGGGATTTGAACCCATGACCTCTCAATACCAGTTCAAGCTATCTGGTAGAGCGTCACACCGGTATTGCAAGTCACAGGTTCAAACCCTGTTTGGAGTCCTGAATTTTTCAGGCTTCTCTACGCAATTGCAAAAATTGCGTCCATAACTGCGAGGATCATAGCTTCACTTGAAATATAGTGTAATTGTTTCTTGGTTTCTTGCCTCCTTGTTTTGTATATCTACGTCTAGATTGTAATGTCGGAAGATAATTCATCGACTTTAAATCCCTGTGAATGAACCGAGTTATTGGAGGCCATTTACAAGCTTTTTAAAAGCAGACGTGGCCCTGGCAACGAGGTTGTGTGCGGCTTCAACCCTTTGTGCTAGACAATTCTTACCCTGACTAATGAAGTGGATTTGCTTAATGAAGACATTGAAGATCTCAAACACGAGATTTTTACACAGCAACAAATTAAGTCTTCAAGAAGGTGCTTGTAAACATGTGCTCATTTGAGGGCTCTGACTTGTAGTTGGGATGAAGATAACTAACCTCTACCTTAAGGAGGTATTTACATTTTAGGTTTTTTTCAAACAATTCATTGAAAACAAGCTGTGATCAACAGACTGTAGAAGTGCTGTGAAACAAAACTATGTTCTACTTTGTTGTAATGTTGATGTCAGTCACGTTCAGGAAAAAATCATGTAGTCCGAACTGGGATCAGGTTTTACACCATTCCAAGAATGATGTAATTCCTTATAAATGAATGAATTTCTTTGGCGAATGACGTGAATATTTTTGGTAAACTATTATAATAGTGTTCCGAAGATAAATCATGAAGAATTAAAAAAACACCCAAGGTTTATGGTAACCCATTGATGCGAGAAATTTTGGTTTTCAGTGTTCTCCTCAGGTATTTCAAGCCAGGCGGGCCGCCTGGCTTGATTCGTTGAAAAATCGTTGCCGCCTGGCTTAAAACAAGTGACCTTACGTAGTTGAACATCTAAAACTGGGATCCTGTCCATAATCAAAAAAAGAAAAACACTCAATAAAGATACTGAAGCATTGTCTAGTGTTTTCTCAATGTGTTTTCTCGCAATTGATAAGGTTTCAGCTCATTTACCCTTCCATGAAAGGTGATGAAACTTGTCATCCGCTCGTTTCATTGAACGGCAGCCGTCTTTCAGTTTGCCGTAAATTCAAGGGCACTTTACGGATATTACATGGAATACTAAACTCAATTCCCACGTGCGTGGAAGGTTGTCAAAAAATGGCGGCTTCGACAAACTCAGGATCCTCTGAACAGAAACGGAAAGCTAGTCAAAGTAAATTAAGTTCTTTTTTCACCCTGGAAAAGAGATAGAAGAGTGTAAGTAATTTGGATGAAGAAGTCCAGCCTCGGGAAACAACACAAGGTCCGTCAACATCCACAGATTCCAAACACCGAAAATCAGGGTTTGATCCAACGTGGCTGAAGGACTTCCCTTGGCTTCTTAAGACTAACGAAGATGATAATACTGAATAGTGGTAGTGGTATGTTGTGCAAGTTGTGTAGAAAACACAATCAAAGGGCCCAAAGAGTAAGGCAAGGATGTGCTGTTTGGGTGGATGTTCCATGTTTTTAAGTTTTATGTTTTCCTAGACAGCATGACAATTGGCTTTTGCTATTTTTGTAAGTCTTAATTTTGTATGGTAGATTAAGCTTCCGACAGAATGCCCCCTGGCCTTCCCAAAATCCTGGGGAGAACACTGGTTTTATAGCCATGACGGCATCGACCGTCCGTCCGTACGTATGTACGTACATCTGCCCCTCCATGTATGCCAATGTGATCAGTATCATGCTAGTTTACAGCATACATCTTTGATATTGGACATCCAATTTTTTATCAATTGACACCTATCAAACAAGGTATGCACTAACCAGTATGATGTGACCATATCGTGGGCTCAAGCTTAGAGCTCACTGAAGTCAGCTGTTTTTTTTCGAAGTTGACTGCTAACCAGGTTATGGTTTTCGATTAGATTGTCGACTCATCCCAGGTTAACTCACCCAAACATAAGGGAGGCTTCATTTTTCGTGCGCTTTCTGTGGCTCGAGGCAGCTACGCGGCCTTACTATGTCAACTATAGTTCTTACACAGTCAACGCTTTTCGTGTTCAGGTTGAAAACAGTTTGGAAAATGTTTTCTTTCTGCATTTTTCGCTGGGTTCAATCCAGTTTGACATATCATGATAGCTGTGGTCCACACTGGCGGCTATGCAGTTATTCAAGTCAAGCATTGGAGGGATATTTAAACTTAAGGCGGATTGTATATTTTTAATTTGTGTAGAACTGCTTTTTTCTCTGTATTGCAATTTTTGACATATCTTTAGAAGCTCTGATTAGGTTACATGATGCCTGGAGGACCTATGACTAGAACAGAAACGAAAGGAGAGCGCAAGAAAATGACAACGACAAAAACAGAATACCAATAATAGCTCATACTTAGTGGAAGAAGTTACTCCTTAAATTCTTTCCTTGGGCACTGAACCGTTCGTTATTTTTAAAAAGTGGTTTAATCGGTTTTTCTTTTGTTCAGGAATGAAACTCAAATTTTTAGTGTCAACTGGAATTAAATAACAGTTATCTGTACTCTTTTGGACAAAAAGAAAAAGTTGATTTCTTTGTTTGTTTAGGTCTAAAATGCGATCGAACAAGTGCTTTTTAATCTGTTTGCCCACCTGGTTTTCGATGTGCCTCAACAGTGACAAGAAAATTTTGCCCTTATGTTATAAACACATAATTGTAATGAGTTCTCCTTTAATTAGGGGGGAGTCTCACTAGCTTGTGTTTTCAGAAGTTTGTTTAAAGCACCTAAACGTTATTTAAGTGTTGGAGCGGATCTGAAGTTTGTCCTTTCTTGGTTGCAATGCCGTATTTTGCCATTTCTTGTTCCAAGCCAAGCTGGCGTGTTTCAATGAAATACATCAAAATGTGGATGATCTCGTTTTCAGAGATAAAGTGGAAAAAAGTACATCGGTAAAACTCTTTTTTGACCTTGAACTCACAAAGTTTTCCTATTCGCTGCCTATCACACTAGTTAGGCAATGAATTTTTCTATAGAAGAAAGCAAAGAAAATGATTTAATTATTAACGCAGCAAATTGTCCGGTTACAGTGAACCTCAACCACAGGTAAACTTTGGAAAATGGCGAGAGATTACCAGAAAGATAAATCTGTAATATAACTTGAAGTTGTTTGTTGTAAAAACTCATTATTAATGTTACTAAATTTGCAAATGCAAACAGCCAAGCCCCCCTATGAGCTTGTTATCAGGATACTTGCTTCCTTTACTCCGTTCGTCCAAAAATTACAAGATCAGACTTAAATCATCCAAAAAACTTATTACAAATCAATAGCTGATTAACGCTAATTTCAGGTTAAAAATTAACAAAGGAGTTTCTCTACTCCCAAATGCTGTTCAAGGCTGATATTCGGTAAAGGTTTACAATAGAAGACGTCAATCTTGAAAAGCAAAAATTAGCAAAGGAAACTTAAACCATGCTAATCCTGGATTAAGTTAATCAGCTTTTGAACAACCGGGCCCTGTATTCGAAGCCCGGTTCCGTAATCCTGGTTTAGTTCCTTGCAAAGTGTTTAAATCTGTGGTGTCAAAGACAAGAAGACAACATCAGTACTCCATTTCTTTCAATACTCAAAAATCTTAAATTCCGTAATTGCGTGTTCTATAGTCCAGTCCAAGGTTCTAATTTTACAATTCCATAATCTTGATTTCAGTATCAGAGTAACGTGGTATCAAACATTCCACAATAACTTGAAATCTCGTAAGAAAAAAGCTTAAATCCAGTAGTCCAGTCCGGGTTCAAATTGCCAAAACACTCTCTATCATCGATCCAAAACTCAACAAAAGCTACAATATTGGTAAATAGTTTGCAGAAACTACAAAAGTTCGTCATGATTCTACACTCGGGCTGAACAAAAAGCTATCAAAAACAAAACCAGACAACAGACAATTAAACAGCCAAAACTGTTCTGTACCTGCCTCTTATGGCACTGAAAAAAGTACCACATGTAGTACAATAATACTTGACGGTAGCCCTTGACCGAGAAACTAATCTTAGCCAAAAGGCCGAGAAGCGATCAGGATACGGGATATCTCGCTAAAAATATCGTAGGGATACGGGATTTTTGGCAGGGGGGAGGGGGGGATTGAGGAAATTGAATTAATGAATTACGTCATCTTCGCTCCTAATGGGAAGCATAGGGCGTCAACCATAGACCTCCACCTGACTCTATTTTTGGCAGTTCTCTTTGCCTCTAACCAAGTGATATTCTTCTTGGCGAGCTCATCTTGCACACTCCGCCTCTAGGATTGGCTTGGGCGGCCTCTTCTTCTGAACCCCTGATGATTCCACTCGAGGGCGGAACAGGTGATGTTATTTCCAGGCTTCCGTAGCATATGCCCGATCCATTTCCACTTTCTTCTCTTAGTGATTTCTTCTATACGACTCTGATGTGTCCTTCCCCATAGTTCTTCGTTTGAAATGACCTCTGGCCAACGGATATTCCGGATCTTCCTTATACACTTGTTGATAAATGTCTGCAGTTTCTTGATCAGTAGTTTCATCGATGTCCAGGTTTCCGAGCCATACAGAAGGGTAGACTTCATGTTCGTATTGAAAATCCTGAGCTTTGTTTGCAATCTAATACATTTTTCCTTCCACACAGGCATAAGCATTGAGAATGTTGATTGCACTTTCCTTATCCTGGCTGTTATGTCCTCGTCAGTTCCGCCAATTTCATTTATGATGCTTCCCAAATGAGTGAACTTGGACACTCTTTCAACGTCTTCCCCATGAAGTTCCAATGGGTCTTGTTGCTTCACGCCAATTCGCATCTCCTTTGTTTTCTGGATGTTGATTTTGAGCCCTACATGTACCTGACCACCATTCTCTTGTTATCTTTCTCCTTTCACTTTCATATCAGCCTGTCGATGTGTTAGTAAGCAAAGATCGTCAGCATAGTCTAAAGTCTTGCAGGCATCAGGTCAGTGACCACTGGAGTCCTAAACGTTTACCCTCATAAAATTATGCATTCTTCAACACCCAGTCAAGTACCACAAAGAACAGTAATGGCGAAAGAAGGCATCCCTGTCTCACACCGGTCTTGACCTCGATGGGCTCCGTCATAGTTCCTCCGTGAAGCACTTGGCAAGTAAAGCCCTGATACTGAACCTTAAGCATGTTGATGATTTTATTAGGTATACCGTAATGACAAAGATCCTCCACATAGCCTCACTATCCAGAGAATCAAAGGCTTTCTCGATCCATGAATAACAAGGACAGGGGGGATTACCACTCGATTGTTTGTTCTACAATAATTTGACAATTTGATCGATGTAAGAACAATGCTTTCTAAATCCCAGCTGCCCCTTCATTTGGTTTAATATGACTCGGGTTAGGACTTTGCTGGGTAAGCAACATTATTCCCTTCCAGTTGCCACACAAACTGTTTCCTCGACCGAAGCGTTAACGGTATAAAATAGCCACGTTTCAAAGGACTTTCTGTTGTTTATTGATGAGTCTTTCGAAACCTATGATTATAAACAGTTTATCAGGTTATATGAACAAAGTTCAAAGAAAACGAACCACAGATTTTACATACCCGATGGCCTCAGATGTCGACTTCGGGAGGAAGCTTGCCGTACTAATGTTATTAACGGTGATTAACCTAATTAAGTAGCTATGACGTATCTAATTTCGTCGCGGCCGAAACACTCCCCGCCTCCCGAAGGTATTGACCTAATTCTTAATTTACATTTCGTAAGTTAGTTTCATTTAATGTCCTTTGAATCTTCATCATCGTGGAAAGGAACCAGCACGATTAGACGCTGTACAGGTCGCTCGATTGTTGAATATCCTCGACCCTTGTATATACCAACTTTTTCATTCGGCGCTGGATTCTTGTACTGAATTGTAACTTTTCTGATCTTGCCATCTTTTCCGGGGTTAGCTGCTATGACGCGTCCGAGCTTCCATTTCCCCCTTATCTGGTTACTGTCTTGAATTAACACGATATCGCCGACCATGACATCACGTTTACAAGTATGCCATTTCTGGCGTACGAGCAAGCTTGGGAAATAGTCTCGTGTCCATCTGCTCCAGAATGTGTCAACAACGTTTTGTATGAAGTAAAAACGCTTTCTGGGGTCTGCGCTTTCATTAAATGGCCCGTTAGGAACCTTTGTTGAAGAACGTCCTAACAAGATGTCATTCGGGCAGAGATATGCTCCGTCTTCAGGTGAAGTTGGATGACGACCGATCGGCCTCTCGTTGACTAAATTAGATACTTCGTAAAGGACTGTCTGAAGTTCTGGAAATGTCATAACGCTCTGTCTGATCGCTGTAGTAATAGCTCGCTTTATCGATTTTATAAGGGCTTCTGATATTCCGTTCTGCCATGGTGCGTCCGCGGATGCGAATTCCCACTTTAATCCTTCGTTCACTCCAAATGTTTCGAGTTCTTTTAAGTTCCATTTCTTCGTCATATTCTGGAGTTCTTCACTAGCTGCTACCAACTGCGGACGGTTATCAGAGTATAGCTTTGCAGGATATCCTCTGAGGGATGTAAACCGTCTCAGCGCAAGTAGAAATGCCTCTGTACTGTAATCGCCTACCAAGTCAATATGAACTGCTCTTGTGCTCATACAGTTGAACAATACCCCATAACACTTTCCGATTGTTCGCTTCTTTACCTGGTCTCTTATTTTAAACGGTCCGAAAAGGTCGATGGCTGTACTATGCCAGGGTGGTGAGGGCATAAGTCTCTCTTCTGGAAGCTGTCCCATGACCTGCTTGTTGAGGTTTTCGTCCAGTTTCTTGCAAGTGACGCAGTTGTATCTAATGGACTTTACTATGTTATGAATCTGGGGAATCCAGAATCGTAATCGAATTTTGCTTACGGTCGTCGACACGCCATGGTGACCTTTTCGATGTATGTGTTCCGCATAAAGCTTAGAGAAACGATGCTCACGAGGAATGAGGATCACTTCTCTCTTATCGTAGCTCAAGTGCACCCATTTGCCGGTCCGATGACCAACCACTATTACTCCATCTTCTCTGCGCTTTGGACACAAACGCTTATATTTAGATTTTTTGACGTTTGTAAGCATTTTTCTTTGCGCATCAATGATCCAAAACCTTTCTGCTTTAGAAATATCGTCCGTCGTCAGGGTCTTTGTCGCATTCTTCAGACTAACTGGTTCTCTTGCGTACATGGCTAATACACGTGCTGTTACTCTTAACAGTTTGTTGTAACTTGAATGTCTGTTTATATCAATTCTTCTCGCGAGCGAGTCCTGTTCTGCAGCAAGTGTTGTTAATGCCGTTTTCATTGGTAACTCTGGGTGATGGACTACTTTACTTATTGGCCATTCTGATTCCGGGAGTTGTAGAAATCTAGGTCCCTTTTGCCAGTCGCTTTCGCTTTTGATATCGCTTGGTCGCTTACCTCGTGTTATCCAATCGGCGATGTTTTTATCACTCTCGACCCAATACCAGTCTTGGGGATTGGTACCTTCCTGTATCTCTCCGATGCGAGTAGCGGCGAATGTATTGTAGCCGTAAGATTCCTTTTGGATCATCCCGTGCACTATTTGAGAATCGACGATATGGTAGTATTTCGCAAACTTGTAGCGGGATTCTTTGTCCAGAAAGTTTTTAAGCCTTTTGCTTAAGACTGCCGCGCAAAGTTCAATTCGATCGATCGATAATTTCCTGTTTGGCGAGAGTTGGTTCTTTGACATGATCAGTCTGGTTTCAAATTTGTTGTCCAGTAATGTCCACCTGATGTAGGCACATGCTCCGTAAGCGTTGTCTGACCCGTCACTGAATATGATAAGAGTCGGCAGACCGAGTGCACCTGATGGTTTGAGGCATCTTGGAAATATAACTTGATCCATATTGCGCAGATCTTGGAAGAATTCCAGCCAGTTAATCCTTTGCTTCTCAGGGACAGGGTCGTCCCAGCCGAGTTTCTTTTCTGTTGCCCAAAGCTGGCGCATCAAAATCTTCGCTCTGACCGTAACGGGAGCTGCTAGACCAAGAGGGTCATACACGCGGTTTATCTGTGAGAGGATAATCCTCTTCGTTATTTCGACAGTAGTTGGGTTTTCTTTGATGCGTCCTTTGGCTTTCGTCAGAGTCAAGTCTATTCCCACTTTAAATCGGAATTGATCCTTGTCTGTACTCCAAATGACGCCGAGTACTTTCTCGGTTGATGAATTTTGTTGGTTGGGTTCTAAAGCCATTTCGTTTGCTGTTTTGTCGTTCGAATAGAACCAACCCTTTATCTTGAATCCGCCCTTGACTAGGACTGCCTCAATCTCATTAGTTAGTTGCTTAGCTTGTGCGTCGCTATGTACACTGTCTACAATGTCATCCATGTACGAGTTGGATATTACGGTATTCGCGGCTTGTGGATAATTCTCTTTTGATAGTTCCGCTGTCTTTCTCATGGCTACAGTCGCTATGGTACCCGAGGGTTTGTCTCCAAATGAAACTCTTTGTATAACGTACGTATCCGGATCCCTGCTTGTGTTCATGTCGCGCCATAGAAAACGATGCGTGTGTTGCTCTATGATCTTGGTCTTCACGGTGTGATACATCTTTTTCACATCTCCGATGAATCCAATTTCGTGTTCTCTGAATCGCACGAGGATTCCTACAAGATTATTTAACAGATCGGGACCCTTTGCCCAGTACTCGTTAAGGACGTGTCCCATATAGTTCGCGCTGCTGTTAAATACGATCCTCACTGGAGTCGATTTCGAATCAGGCTTTAGAACATCGTGGTGGGAGATGTAGTGGATAGGGCCTTTATAATTCTCGAGCTCTTGCTTGCTTAGTTTTCTAGCTACTCCTCGTTCTACCATGTCCTCAACTTGATTTTGATAAACTCTGCCATGTTCGGGATTTCGCAATAATCTTCGCTCGGTGCTTAAGAGTCTTCCAAAGGCAGCTCTTTTGTTATCTGGCAGGTCGTGTGGGTCGCGAATCCAGGGATATTCAGCGATCCAGCATTTTTCCTGTTCGTTAAATTCAAGGCCTTTCTCAATGAGATGGAGTTCCCTTTCTTCTTTCAGAGTGTAGTCGCTGGTTCCAGGAGCGCATTTTCCGCATTTGCAGCCTCCGCAGCGCGGCGTGCAGCTAACACCTAATCTCTCGATATTGTAGAAGTCGTCAATTTTGACTGCTTTTAGGTGGTTTGCACATGCGTCGAATGCTGATTTGTGGTTCTTCTCCCGAATGGAAGGGTGTGTCCCGCCTATACATCGTCCAAAACGATTCTTCAATAACATTAGGTGTTCGACATTTCTTTCTTTTACCGGGTGGAAGCCTGCGTAATCATACCCAATGAGGACGTCAACGGCGCCTTTCGGCCGAGTCACGTCGCCCCTTTGTATCTGGAGAGCGTCAAGTGCCTTATCCATGTTAACACTTTGAATGTCGGTGGTAATTTTGTCTATTTCGCAAACTTCCACAAGCGTCGTTTCGCCCTTGAGGTCAATGAGCAGCAATTTGTATTTTCTGGAACTTATCTTCTCTTCCTTCCCTCCCACCTTCACGAGAGAGATTTCAAGTGGCGTTCCGCGCAGTCTTTCTTCCCGTGCTTTGTCGCGGGTTATGAGGCTAATGGATGATGCGTTGTCCCACAAGACGTTTGCATGTCCTCTATAAGTTTTTATTTGTTGCAACTGGAGGATGCAGGTCTCATTACTCCCATGGCTGCATGCACTGGATATTGCGGATGCGCTTGGAGTCTCTGTCTGATCTTCTTCATGTAATGTGGGATGATGTTTCTTCTTACATTCATTGACGCCGCAATCCTTTTTAGAGCGGCAATTGCGTGATCGGTGACCGGTTCTGAGGCAGGAAAAACACGCACCTTTTTCTTTCAATGTCGACAGTCTTTCGCTTACTGTTTTATCGAGGTATACTCTACAATCCTTGGTAAGATGATTCGAGTTTTCGTGAACGACGCACTTGCTGTAAGTTCTCTGGCTGCGGCTGTCATGTCTTTCATCCGCTGTGGCGTAATGGACAACTGCCTTCGTTATGGCTGGGCCCTGCGCGCGAAGATCAGAACCGTCGTACTCGATAGCGCGTTTTTGCGTAAGTAAAAATTTGAGCAGGCTCGGAAACTTGTTGGTTTTGTCCACAGTGCTGTCGTCAGAACTTAATAGTTTAGCCCATTCTTTGCGTACGTCTGGCGGGAGTTTTCTCTCTATGATGCTTACTGAGCTCGTTGTGGTTATTTCTGCTTCCAAGCCAAGTCTCTTAAGGTCACGATATCCGTCTTCTATGATTCCTACCAGCTCTATGAATCGTTTGTTTTCGCCTTCGCGGATGGATCTTACGCGTCTTATCTCATTAATTATCGCATCCGCGACTTTCGCTGGGTCCCCGTATTTTTCGTCGAGTCTCTTCCACATCTCGTAAACGTCATCGTCGACGCTCTTTACGTGAGCTAAAGGTTCTTTTCCGAGACAGGAACGCAACGTGTAGGATAATGTATCTTCCGTAAGGTGCGGCATGACTTGTTTCTGGAAGTCTCTTTTGAAGGATGGATATTCTCTCAACTCTCCTTCAAATCGGGGCATTTTGATTTTCTCTAGTTGTAGGTGATTGCTCTTTTCTCCTTTGATCTGCGGCTGCAGTTCGCGTTCATGTTCGCCTATGATGTGTGTTTCGAGTTTAGCGTTCATCTCGTTATACGTCGCTTGAGTAGCTTGGAGCCATTTAATTTCATTGGCTGCAGATTCTCGCGTAGATAAATCGAGTAGCGCGCTATTCGCTAGTTTGCATTCCGCGAAAGCTTCGTCAATCTGTTTCTGAAGTATCTTCGCCGTAGACGGCTCTACTTTGTCCGCGCTGAGTGTGTGCGAAGCGCTTTGACAAGCTGTTTCAGATATGGCTCGCGCTGTTTCTCGTCTGATCATTGCTTGATCAAAGAATCGTTCCATTTGTTCGCGTTCTTTGTTCGCCTTATCCCTTTGTTCCGTTTCCGCGCGCGCTCTCATTTGCACGTCCGCTATGTGGTTAATAAAGTTAATCTTAGCTTTTGTCGCTTCGGTGAACTCCTCCTGTACTTTGTTGATCCATGTTTCGGCGGCTTCTAGCTGGGCGTCGTCTGATAAAAGCATCGCGTAGAGATCGTGCTTTGTTTCCAGGACGTTCCATGCTTCCAGGAATTGAGCGTAGTTGTTTTCCACGAGTTCGTGATTGCTGGCTGATGAGATGGACTTCAGGAGTTCGTTCCTTTTTCTGGTGAATCTTGATTTGGCGACGCGACGGACGTTCTTGGCTTCTTCTGCCATCGCGCTGATGAGCGGGTTTCGAATGTTTCCTCGACCGAAGCGTTAACGGTATAAAATAGCCACGTTTCAAAGGACTTTCTGTTGTTTATTGATGAGTCTTTCGAAACCTATGATTATAAACAGTTTATCAGGTTATATGAACAAAGTTCAAAGAAAACGAACCACAGATTTTACATACCCGATGGCCTCAGATGTCGACTTCGGGAGGAAGCTTGCTGTACTAATGTTATTAACGGTGATTAACCTAATTAAGTAGCTATGACGTATCTAATTTCGTCGCGGCCGAAACACAAACCAAGGTCACCTTTTTTTGCCAGCTTACTAGAAGACCTTTTTTCCAGTTGTCTGGAATCACTTCTTTCTCCCACACAAAATTTAAAATTCTATGCAGTGCTTCCAAAGTACAAGGACCTCCCTTCGTCAATGCTTCAGGAGGAATATTATCCACCCCTGGAGCTTTGGCATTCTTCAGTTGAGTGAGGGCTGTTTCTAATTTCTCCTCTGGAAATAGGTCCTGTAGTGATGTTCAGGGGAATGTCTGCCGGTCTGGGATGTGGCAATTGGCTTGGGGCTGGTCTACTCAATACGGATTCAAAATGCCACTTCCATTGCTGAAGCTGGTCTTGCTGGCGATTTTGGTTGCATCTTATCCTGCTACATTTCTGTGTTGTCATATGTAGTCCAGAGTTCTCAGATCATTTTTCTTAGCGGTGTCTTCTGCTTCTCGTGCAGCGCTCTCAGTTAAATTCCTTTTGTCTCTTCGGCAAGATTTCTTAACCTCTCTATTCTTCTCGTTGTAGTATCAATTTGCTTCACGTTTCCCTTGTCTCATTCGAGCGTCATTCAGTATCTGTTTGGCCTTCTGTCTTTCTTCAATCTTCCTGTATGTCTAGTCAGTCATACTCCTTCCTAGCTCTTTTCCTACGTCCGAGAACACTCCCACATGTGTCAACAAGTATCTTCTTGGTTTTCTCCCACTGTACATATTTTTTAAAGTAGGCACAAATTGGGTACATGTGGTAGTGCAGTAACTTGACAGTGTTTTTTTCATAACTGTCAACTGAGCTGTGTTTTTGTTTTTCAGGAGATTCAAGTTGTCCTTGCATAATATGTAGCTCTAACAGTACACAATATTGTTTTCGTATCATAAATCATTAAAATGCCATGGAAGATATCTTTGCTAAATACCCGCTGAGAAGACTTGTGGTTTAGTAAAATACTAAACCCAGAAAGATTGAAGAAAATAAAAGGAAATCAAGAAACATTTGGCTTCAAGGCTGACATGTTGATCATTTACAACTTCTTTTTCACTGCAAGCTTCTGACAGCTTTCCAAGACCAATGTTCCCTGAAGTTAATCCCTTTCCGGCGGGGTTAGTATCTGGATGGGGGACATCAAAATATGCGACTTGCTGTCAGTAACATACGACCAAAAATTCTATTTTAACTCTCAAGAATACGAACTAAGCAAGGTACAGATTTTGTTAGCCTGCTTTATGCAAAACAAATATTGACGCAAAAGTAAATAAATATTGATATGTAGTTTTTAAGGAGAGCAGAAGGAACTTTCAGGAAGAGTCGATCGGGAATAAAACAATTTGCCATCAGCAACAAGATTTGTGAGATGAAAACATCATAAATTTTTTTCCACAAATATGACAAGTTACCATCAGGGAAAAACATTTTGGGAGATTTATTTTTACTTTCAATTTTTCTATATTACTTTTGGTGGTACAAGTAAAATCGCAAAATCAAAAGTGACATCGATTTTAGCGGCCACCAGTGATCAAGTTAACTTGCGTGTTTAATACTGACAACTCACAAAACAAAGGATGCATCTGTGACAAAATGATGGCAAGAGACCGTGTTTTTGTTAGTTTGCTTTTTTTTATTTCAAGTGGTATAAACTTCAGCAAGATACATGTGCGAATTTAACGCGAAGATCACAATCGTTGATACTAGTCCAAGTGTCAGCTGAAGTTAAGCTCCTCCAAATAGGGTAATAGTACTTGGATGGGGGACCACTGCGAAGTCCCGTGAAGGCGATAGCTAATTGGTTTGTTTAAACTTTATTTAATTTTTTTATTTTGTTTGGCCGTTGAAAGCCATTGTCTTATTTTCTTTCTCTGTCAAAACGGCTGAACAAACTGGTTCCCAAGAAATATTGGAGTATTCATTCTATGCAAAATATTTCTAATGAAGTATTTGTTCTACGCAAAATAATGTTCACAGTGGAACACACAAGTACAAAGCAAGATCTAGAAATAACCTCGAAACTTCTCCTTACCTTTAAAGCTTGCCTTTCTCAAAGAAAAAGCGTCTGTTCACTTTATTTAATAGTTTAATACTGTGTCAATCATGGCGGGCAGAAAGATTCCACACTAAATGTTTGCTTTCATCTAGATAACGGAATTGTCTCACAGTGACCGAGTGGTCAAACATGCTCGCAGATAAGTGAAAGTTGGGAAAGTATTGTGTTCTAATCGTGGCAGGGAAGTTTGGAAATACTGAAGGGTATAAAAGTAAATTCACCCGATCGGAGCTTAATCCAAAATCTGTGGGGTATGCACATTAATTTTGTGACTACCAAAAAAAAAAAAACAACAGTCGACTGGCTTTAATAATAACAATGAAAGTAGCAACAATACTAAGAATAACAGTAATAATAATAATGACAATGTTTTTGCATAGCAGTATGGTGTTGAAATTTAATTGTCTTAAATAGCTGCAGGAGACTGTACACTTGAAAAAGGGCCAGAATCTTGATAAAGAGAAAATAATGTCTGACCTTTTCTCTTCAAAGCAAAGTTACATTCTTTGAGCATTTATAAACATAGGTTATTCTGAGTTTCAGAGAAGAAACTTTTCAGTTGTTTTTCTGGTATCTTTAAGGGAATTGGATCAGTTAACATATCTCTTACCAACCAATTTGCGGGCTATGCTTTGTTAAAGTCAGAGCCTGCTTTTTTCTCAGTTTAACTGGTGCACTCAAGCCACAAACTGAACTAAAGTATCCTCAAAGGGTGAAGGAGTAACTTCTAGTACAAGCCAAGAAAACAACACTTAGCCTAGTGATATATTGCATACATGTATGGAGACATTTGAATCAAGCAACAAAAACAAACTTACATATTTAAATTAGGAGCCATACTGTAAAATATGGCCTTCAAAATTGGGCATCATAGCAGTTGTACTGTCAGTGAAAGGCAATATTATTTTATTGGATTTCTTTTGTTTAGATTTTAACTAAAGACAGTGTGACTGTAGCTGTGGATGCAGTGGTGTACTTCCGAATCTATGATGCTACCACCTCCATCACCAACGTTGAAAATGCAAATCGTTCAACTCGTCTGTTGGCACAAACTACTTTGCGCAACGTGCTGGGGACTAAAAACTTGAGTGATATTTTGGCTGATCGTGAAACTATTAGCCACACCATGCAGGTAAGTATTAATAAAAATGAGTCTACTAAAAGTCCTTCACTATAAGCTGGTAAGATGCTTGGAATTCACAGATCATGTTGGTGGCAATTAACTCAAACATTCTTAAAAACATACATATGTATACATGCAAGTTATGTTTTTAAGAATGGTTGAGTTAATTGTCAAACATTCTTAAAACATACATGTACATATATGTACATATGTTTTGTCAATTGCCACAAACATGATCTGTAAATTCCAGGGATCTTACCAGCTGTTTTTAAGAATGGTTGAGTTAATTGTCAAACATTCTTAAAACATACATGTACATATATGTACATATGTTTTGTCAATTGCCACAAACATGATCTGTAAATTCCAGGAATCTTACCAGCTTATAGCTTATACGTCACAAATAGGCAAGGAAACATCATCCAGGGTAACACAAATCCAAGCAAAATGATGAGAAGGAAAAGAAACCAAACACATGTCTCATCAAAAAGCAAGTGCAACAACCATGAAACATTTTATATGTATACCATGCCGAAGTCTCTACAGCATCCTCAAAACATTGGAAATCATTGGTATGATCATTAACAATTGAGCGCCACAGGAATGCAACCGAACTTACTATAGATGACAAAAATCACATCTTTCCTATCTAAGCCATTTTGAAACATAAACAAGTAGTCTGCATGAGAAGAAGAACGCTGTTTACTTTTTTCAAATATCTCTTTTCGTTCCAGAGATATTCGAGTTTTTAAAATGTGCAAATTAGCCAAGTGATGACGTCATACACTCAGCCAAATTTTGTTCAAATATAATAAAAAGAGATATCTCAGCCAATTTGTATCAGAAATTTTTGATTTTTTGCAATAAGATTCTACTAAATGTTCTCCACAATATGAGCTTAACAGTTCTGTTACCATGGCATCATACTGGGTTCCAGACCTCCCCCATATTAAAAGCTTTTCTGGCCACCTTTGGCGTTCCATTCTTGTATTTGCTAACAGCACTTCATAGGTCTATAAAAAGGGTGTAGCCCGCTGATATGTTCAAACGACCACATCCTTATACACAAATAATATGAAAGAATCCTACATGTTCCACAGTGTAGCCATTCTATAATAAAAAATCTGAATTGCAACTTGTTCCTCACAAGACTGAAAGCTATTTTACATATGACTGTATTGCTATTAGATTACTGGTTTACTGATAAAAATTTCACAAAACCTTGAGGGATAGGAACCTTGGTTGAATTTTAATAAATCTCATTTGATCATAAGCCTCTTCTTAAGAACTGGCTGCTTGTTTAGCATGCTGAAAGAGATCATTTCACTGTCTGAATTTAATCAAATCACAAAAGAGCTTATAAGATGCAAATATCTATGTATGGTGACTGCCTTGAATTTTACTTTACTGAAAACCAACCAACTGGGTTTCTCTGTTTAGCCAGCCTTGTTTTTTTCTTGGCTACTTCTTTGAGGAGTAAGTCAGTAATGTGGTACCATATCACATTTGAGTGAATAAAATAATTTCATTAATGATCAGAAGTCAAGCTGTGGCCCAAAAAAGATTGAGTGGTGTTGTAAGCTCACCCTTAATTGTTCAAGAGAAAGGTGTAAACATCTTGATTGTTTTCTTATCAATACAGTCATCTTTGGATGAGGCTACAGATCCTTGGGGAGTAAAAGTGGAGCGTGTTGAAGTGTAAGTGGAAAGATGCATTCAATTAGAAAGGAAATTTAAAGATAATATGAGGCTGATCTTGTTAGGTTTAAAACAAGGGGTGTGTCAACATAACAGGACCTGTGGCTCAGTTGGTTGAGCACCGGGCTGTCACGCGGGAGGTCGTGAGTTCAACCCGCACACTTGTCGCTAAGAGTTGGGCACGTAGTTTCAGGTGTTGTGGTAGGGCTTCTGTTGTTTATCATAGTTGAGAGGATAAAAAAAGGGCCACAGTAAGTGGCTCAAGCTGTTGTGGCGCTCTGCCAGCTTGACTGGCAAATTTAATAAATACTTAATACTCTGAACAGATGAAGAACAGAAAGCACTATCAATAAACTGAACTGTTGCAGCTGTTTTCTTGCAATAGTCTCCTAAGGGAAGCTTATTTAAGAATTTACTATGACTCTGTGACACTAGGGCTCACTAGAGTTCACTAGGGTTCATCATTAAGGTTTCCATGTTGTCAAAGGCAACTTGCTTTGTTTCCAAGGGTACCTTTTCAAGTTTTGATGTCATTTAACTGGTAACAGTCACCAGTTTGATTTAGCCGTTACCATTTGAAGATTTTTGCGGGCTTCATGGCTAAAAGCTACTCGTGAAAACGAAGTAAGTTGCCCTTGACAACATGGGAACTCAAACGTTCGAATCGTTCCAAGTTGGTAAAGTAAGAGTTTTTGTACAAGATGATTTTCCTTAGGATTGAGAATTGTTCAATGCGAAAATGTTGAGTGCATCAATAGTCGACTGTGGGTTGGCAGAGAGCAACCTTTCACAGATTTTAAGGTGATTTCAAACTGTTGTTTCCCATGCTGGGTTTTTATCCATAGGTTAATAATATTGTTATTGGTTACTAACAAGTGTTTTTTTCCATTCATATAAAGAAAGGACGTTCGTCTTCCTCAGCAGCTTCAGAGAGCCATGGCGGCAGAGGCTGAAGCTTCACGTGAGGCTCGTGCTAAGGTACATTACAACAAGTGGTACATGTAATTTATAGTAACATTGATTATAATCATTTTTTATCATAATATTATGTAATTATTGCAAAACCATAATCTGGAGCACAGGTTTATTATGATTTTAATTTTGATTTTAATTTTTCATATGAAATGACAAGTTTTTTTTCACAAAATCTTAATTGTTTTGTTTGATATCTTGGTTCTTAGTGTTTTTATTCTGACATTAATATTCTTCTTCTTTTATTCAAGGTCATTGCTGCTGAAGGAGAGATGAATGCATCTCGCGCTCTAAAAGAAGCTGCTGATGTTATTTCCGAGTCACCATCCGCCCTGCAGCTTCGATACTTACAGACATTGACTGCCATCTCAGCTGAGAAGAATTCCACTGTACTGTTCCCACTTCCTGTTGATTTCATGAGCAGGTTTCTGCCAGAAAGGAAAGGCTAATCTTCTGTGTTTTGAAGTGGTGCTTTGCTATTAGCTCTCTTTACACTTATTATCAATGAGATCCATGTAAACGCTGTGTGTTATTAGTTTTGATTATTCTGTTGAAGTCACTTTTATGATCTACTTTAATGCAGAAGCCACTAATGTGTTAGTTTGAGTGGATTTCAGTTAGTATTGCACTGGCAATTCAATACCTTTCACTGAGTGACCCAATTTTGGGTTGACATATAGTTCTTTACAAAGTCTATAGTGCTTTATATATAGGAGATGGAGGAGCTTTGAAGACATAAATACACTATTAAATTAATTGTATTCATGTCTCCATGATTCCACCAAATAATTTTGTGCAGAGCTCTTGCATCTCCTTTATCAATTCCTTAGTTTACTTTGACCAGTGGCAAACGCCAGAAACGTCAGGTCACAAATCTTTCTTACGGTGGTTTATATAACTTTATCGACTCTTTTGATGAAACCAAGTTTTTGCGTTGCACTCCTCACCGCTCCTTAATTTTGGCCCAAAATTTCAGCGTTAACGTGAAATTGCAATGTTGCCATGGCAACTTTTCCAACAGTGCCAAAATGGCGTGCAGGTTTGAAAATGAAGGAGTTATTCAAGTCGCTTATGATACTAATAGCTAATAAAGTTAAAAGTGGTATACTTAATCAAATGGTGGCTAGTGAAATCTCCTTAAGGCTCGGGAAATTATTTGATTTTGGGCAATATGCAAGTAAAATTTTCACTCGTCACAATTTGATTACCCCTACAAACTAATCCCGTTACATCTTAATACTTTGTTCTTTGGACGTATACTTTTCAGCCAGTGTCAAAAATTGTTGGTTTCCCCGAACCCTTTAAGTCAGATGATGATCGAGCAATCTGTCGGGCCCGACCCCCAGGCAAAAGAATGGCTTGGAAGGTTTTAAAAAAATCTATAGCGCGTGAAAATGTAGCCATTAGAATGATAAATTTTCGTTTGGAGTTTGGGTGCTTCTTGCCCAGCAACTCTTTTCTAATGGATGAATATAAAATAGCTTTGATGCACTGGATCTTGACTAATTATGAAGACAATTTGCTATTGCAAGACGGTAAATTTGTACGTGTCGTGCGGTTTACGCACATTACGGGTCAAAATAAAATATTGAGCTTGTAAAAGCATTTACCGCATTGTTGTCATTGTTATCACTTCTTTACACCAATAACTCTTGGTTACCTTAGCAACAATCCAAACTAATTCTTTTTCGTTTGAAAAGTCACACTTTTTAACTTGTTTTCGCCCATGATTCAAAACGAAAATCCAGAAAACGTTGATATTAAAGGAGACTTCTTTTCGAAGTGGAAACTTTGGAAAGGTGTCTTTTTGAAAAGGTTCTGTTGGTAAGTTGGATTGGTGAAAATTACGGGAAGTTAAAAAGATGGCATTAACGTGGAAATTTTGTTTTGTCACCTGTTGTTTGTCGAATAGACTTTTGAAAACGACTTAACACACCAGGGCCAAACCAGGAGCCTCTTACGGGCTTTCAGAGGTGGAACAGTAAAAACAATACGAAAACCCTGGTGAAGATATTGCCTCATGACAGGTTTTCTTTTCAGTTTGACGTCACCCTTGACACCGTCATGCTCAACAAACTCTGTTTTTTTTTTGTCACAAAGCTTTGATTTGTGACTTGGGTTTAAACCCTTTCACCGCCATAAATACCAATTGACACTTATAGATTTTACTCTGTCTAACGCCAGACAATTTTACTCGTCAAAGGGGAGGCCCTCGGCGGTGAAAAAGTTAACGTTAAGTCATATATATCTTTATTTACCCTCGGATTTTTAGAGTAGCTTGGTGTAGCTAATATCTCCGAGCATTTACCCTCCCAACCATGATACATCACAGAAGACAGACCACAACACCGGGAACTACATGCCCTACTCTTTACGACAAGTGTGCGGGTTCTTTTACGTCCCACAAGATTATGAACATTGAAGGGTTGTGAGACGGGACCTCCGGCTTATCGTCCTTATCCGAGAAGATAAGAGAGTCTAACCATTCGCAGATGTGATTACAAAGGCAGCACTTTCTCCTCGGTGTTGGTCCGGCTGGAGTTGAACTCACGGCCTCCCGCGTGACAGCCCGTGCTCAACCAACTGAGCCACCGGTGCGGTGGAAATGAGATAACGAACTACTACCTAATGAATTGTACTGCCGTAACACGGGCCCTTCTAACTATTTACGTTGACATAAAACGTTGTAAAAGTTTCAAGGAAACAACATGCGCTTACTCACTCGCACTGCTTCCCTAGAGCGCTAAAGTGTTCGTCCTGTGTCCTCGGCCGAAATAGACTATATTAATTACTCTATTATAATCTCCGCTTACAAGTCCCTCGTGGCAGTAGCCAATTTGTGAGCGTCAATGCTAGAATCCCTGAATATGGCGTCCGCGTAGTTGACCTTACGACCTCTTCGTCGTTTGACAGGTGAATTTTTTTTAACGCACTAAAAAAGACACAGCTTCATTTGAGACATGATAGCAGTGACCCCCCTTTTTATTTTTACTTGCAACCTTCCAAACTTGGTTGTATCAGTTTGTAACGCAAGGATAGGATCACACGTGGATTGATGCCACTCTAATTTTGGAGGTGAACTGTTAGGGGTGATCGGCTAAAGCAAGAGGTCCTCTCTTGGCTAAAACTGGAGCAACATTCCTTTGATATTCTTACTTTTTCACGGTTAAACCAGAGAAGCATCAAGTCATGAGTCAACTTTTTGGCAAGCTGAGATGGTCCAAGGAAATTGATGTCGTTTCATAAACACGGCTAGACCTGGGCGTCTCTTGTTCTGGTCCTCGAAGCAGATGCAGATCATTTGACGTAGTTTGACTGTTTTGCGGGATTTGCATAAGATGGCAATAGTGAAGCGCAAAAATTAATAAATCGCCTGTGTGGATCCCATTACCTGGCGTGTGGGCAGATTTTCCACGCGTGACGTCGCGCGTGAAGTTTCGTGCGATTGGTTGATCCGAGGGACAGGTGTGTTATCAGTCATGTGACCTGTAAGCGAAGGGTTTGTACTTTGCGATCGATTTGTTGACGAGCAACTTGCAAGAATATATTGCTGTGTTTGAAAAATGGCATCGGAAGGTAAGGCATCCATACCCTTTTATTTCAAGTGATGTGCAAATATAATAATTCCTCGAAAATGAAATTATTAGAACAATTTTTGTTCTCTATTAGGGACAAAAAGTTGTTTAAAATACTGCTAGCGCTAGCTTTAAGCATTTGTTACTGTGACAGGATATTGTGGGCATGTCGTTTATCAAACTTAAGTTACTTTTCACCAAATACTGGACATTCAGAAGTCGTATTATCCAAGGAAGACCTTCTTGTCGTAATTTTTTCTTACGATGTTTGGAGATGTTGAAATTCTCCAGTTTCATCAAACCGAAACGGTTTCAACATGCAAGCGAGTGCAAAGTCAATTGTAGAGTGTCTTCTGTCCTTTCGTGCAAAACATGTATTTCGAAATACTTGGCGTCCAGTTTGGTCTCAACTTAAACACAGGTAAACTTGAGGAATAATAAGCTCGCTTACCTAGTAGTTTATTTCACGATCACATTAAATTTTGTAACATATAAAGAGATCTGAATGCCCATGTTGAATACATACGCGAGGAAACACCGTAAAATTAAAAAAACTCCCTCGTAGTAAATTTACCACCAAGAGCTATTTCCTCGTTGCCTCAAAGCGGTTTGCATATGTGCATGTTTAATTGAAAGTGAACTTGTATTAATAATTATTCTGTCATTTAATTCCTCGACGTGTTTTTGTGGATTTTTTTTTCTCAGTCACTGGTCAAAATTTTAAATTGCGGTCTGACCCTTCATTTTCAATTTGTTTTGACAACAAGACAGACTTGTTAGACTTGTTGATTGTTACAAGAATTTTAAGTGATTATTCATAAAATTAATGCAAAGGTTGTTTTGCTTTTTATCTTTTTATTCCCGAAAAGAGAACATCGAAAAGCTTTTAGTCTTCTGTAAAAAATGACCGGATACATGAAGGAACAATCCAAGTTCTTTTGCAGATTAATTTCGGTAATAAATTAGAGGAGACTGCTCTCATAATATGGAGATTCTAGGTTCAGATCACTTAGAAGTCCATGAATTTTTTATTTTTCTTGGATAACAGTTATATTATTACCTTAACATATGTTATGCTTGGATGATTTCCTTATTACAGTGACAAGTACTGATTACTGATTTGGGGAAATATTGCTTCATGCATGTTATTAGATGCAAAAAATAAACAAACCAAAGGATATTTCCTGCATGGCAATACATTAATCTCACTCCTTGACAAAAAGCAGTGCTGCTGGTAAAGAAGAATCACAAATCTTCCTTTGCATTGTTGGATGATTTTGTTGCTCGTATTACCGTAGCTTAATTAACATATTTCATTATGATGTCCATAGAAGAAGTATTTCACTTTATTCTTTGACATATGGACAGAGTTAACTCAGTTGGGTTAATGTGTTCAATGCCAACACAACATAATTTGAATTTTAATCAATAGTTTATGCAACAGGGTCTGCATTATAAATCCACATTTTAGCAAATCAATGAAAAATCACCATTTGCTGTTGAACTCAAAGAAGAAAAACCAATAGAATAATAATTTTTTCAGGTAATCATTTTTCAAAGTGATTATACCCTGCTGGGTGAACATGTCAATAAGATTATTGTAATTATGGGATGGTTGCGAGATATAGCAACACAGAACTAATCGTTGTGATTTTGAAATTTTACAACAGGATTATAGTGCCATTTCCCAGGCTGATTGGGCCTGCCATTGGCCTATCCAAAATGCAATCCTCTTGATGGGATAATTTCTTTGACTAAGACAGCTCCCCAGTTTTGTTTTCGGAGAGGAGGAAGTATTCACTTTGAGCACCATCCTTGAAGTTAACCCTTTTCCTTCTGAGATTTTACCGTGCCTAGCGCCAGACCATTTTACTCATCAGTGACAGCCACTTTAGGAGTGAATGGGTTATCAATATCTAGATCAACTCAAAAACTGTCCCCTGTAGCAGCTATTTATAGTCAAGGCCTTTGTTTGACAAAGTGCTTGTGCATACTTACGGCAAAAAAATAAATTTTATTGTTTCCAGGGGAATCTCCGGAGCGTGGTATTTGTGATTACATACTAACAGCTCTGTCCTTGCTCATCTTTATTTGTACATTGCCTTTGTCATTATGTTTCTGCATGAAGGTAGGGTGTATAATTTTAAGTCAGTAGCTATTTGCTAATAAAGACAAAACTTAGAGTTGTACTTCTTCTACTGCATGGTGTCATTACGGTAACTACATTGTATCTGTATTATTAGTAATTTTTTTCGGGTTATCTCGCATCATGCAGATTGTTCAGGAATACGAGAGAGCAGTCATTTTCCGTCTGGGTCGACTTATGGCAGGTGGAGCCAAAGGACCAGGTAAAATCTGAAAGGGGGCCTGTACATGCATCCATTTTCTTTTGCAGAGTTCATAGCAATAGACCTAATCGGCTAACTCAATGTTGTACCCAATTCAAATCTCCCGGGATTAAGATTCTTTGTGTGTTGTATTTGCATGATAATGTAGCATTCATATGTAAATGATATGGAAATACCTGGAACAAAACGTTTTATTCCCAAAGGGTTTGAATTGGGTACAACATTGAGTTAGCCGATTAGGTCTATTCAGGGAATCTTTGAATACTGAACTAATTTTGTTTAATTATTTTTTCTTTAGTTTTTACTAATATTAAAGTTTCACTGCTCTACATTTTTACATATTTCGTCATTAATGCTGTATTGATAAAATCTTAAATTCTTGAATGAAATAGAACAATGTGTGTAAGCAATTTTTTTATACTCTTTGCAACTCTTGGTGAGATCTCGCTGGCATGACAAACCCTTTTGGGCAAGTGAAATCTTGAATTACCCACCTGGTTTCTCCCATGCAAATTTCTTTTTTGGGGATATACAGCTGTTGTTAAAATATTTGTGGACAAAATAATATGAAATTAATACAATCCTGCTGTCTGTAACTGCTGCATCAGAATATGAATAGGAGACAAAGTAAGTTGTAATAGGTCAATGGTGTTTTTTCCAATCTTTGAATCTTATTATTAGATCTTTCTTTTCCATTAAGTTTGGACAAAGCTTTTCAAATGGGAAATATTATTGCTTACTTGTTTGTAGGATTGTAATTTAAAAAACGATCTTTGGCTAAAATGATTAAAAACTACGAGCTTTTGACTGCCCGAACTGCAGTCTTTGCGGGTAATATGAATGATAAGAAAGCGATGAAAAAATTTGAATAAAAAGCGTGAATTGCGAAATAATAAATGGTTATGAATGTTTGTTAAAATGAATGTTGTATTACAGAGGTGACAGGCAAGAATTGTTATCTGCGTTAGGTGTCACTCTGGTATGCCACACTTTTATTATTTTACAATTCACGCTCTTTATTCAAATTATTTCATCGCTTTCTTATCATTCATTTTACCCGTCGGAGACTGCACTTTGGGCAGTCGAAAGCTCATAGTTTTAATCACTTTAACCAGAGATCGTTTTTTAAATTTCAACTGTTTCACCCTGGCTGCGGCCCTTCAATACTTTTATGTTTGTAGGATTGTTTTTCATTCTGCCCTGTATTGACTCATATCAGAAAGTTGATCTCAGGACTGTGTCATTTGACGTGCCCCCACAAGAGGTAATATGAAATATCACTATTTAGAAATACTGTACATGAACTTTGGTTACAACATGGTGTTTTGCTAAATTGCCTTAAGAGAGATACATGTAAGGCAGCGCTCGAAATTAAAAAAAAAATCCAGTTGCAATGTAGCTACCAGATATGAAAATTTAGTCTCAAGTTTGAAAATTTGAGTCGCAAACTGTATTATGTCATTGTGGGTCATCATGAGGTGCCAGTGGTTTAACAAAAAAAAATGAATCTACAATACCTGGCTAAGAAGCTGCTTAAGGTGTTTCCTGGTTTTGCATTGCAAAACCCTACGTCAAGCCTAATCCGTCAAGGAATGACTATTTTTTCCCGAACGAGTATGGTGACCCCATTTTTTATTACAAGAATTTGCTGAGGACAGTGTCTTCATGGAGTAGTGAAGAAATTAGCAAAAATCTACAGCCAGTTTTTTGGCAATTTCATAAAATTGTATGGAAGGATCCATTTTGGAGTGTAAAGTACTCACAAAGGCATTCCAATACATTTTTTTAGGTACATACTTGAATTAACCATAGAGTGACACCAGACTCTGCATCATACGTTGGAATTCGAGCTAAATTTGTCCAATATTGGTGGTGCGTGGCAATTTTCAACATCGTACCATGTAAACAAGCATGGTGACCCCCCCCCCCCCCCCCTTTTTTATTACATTGTATGAAAATTGTTCTACGGCACGCAAAGCCTGTCGGTTGAAGGTGGGCCTTTAAGCAAGCTGCGCTGAGTGGAATTCAGTGCTTTAATTAAATGTGACAATCATGGCTGCAAGCAATAATGTTTCCTTATTCAGTAGCTTGTGGTAACTCTTTGAGGGGCTTTTGTTGACTAAAAATACTTCAGCATCGTGTTCAACCCAGCTTTACCCCAGTAAAACGTTTTTGAGCGAATATCCCTTATAAGATTTCAAAAATCTTCCTCTTGTGGGGTGCCTTTTTGATAGTAGTTGTTTTGATAAACATCTTGTGCATCGGAGATCCCTCTAGTGAGAGCAAAACAAGGTTAACATAAACAATGGCTTGTTATTAAAGTCACCACCAACCAAGCCTTGATGCACTCTTTCTTTCTGTTGCAACAGATTTTGACAAAGGATAGTGTCACAGTTGCCGTTGATGCAGTGGTTTACTTCAGAATCAGTGACCCCACTATGTCAGTGACAAACGTTGAAAAGGCTGATCAGTCCACTCGTCTGTTGGCGCAGACCACATTGCGTAACTTTCTGGGCACAAAAAACCTGAGTGAAATCTTGGCAGATCGTGAGGAAATAAGCAGGGCAATGCAGGTCTCTGGATATTTCACAAACAAAATAATAATCATAGTGTGGATTTTTTTTAATTAATTGCCCTCCAGTAGTTTAGTTCACAGGCTCTTAGGTTTTTGGGCTTAGCCCAATTATTTAAAAGTTTGTCAAATGAACAATTTAACATCTGTAGAAACGTTTTCTCCCTTCCTGTGGAAATTTTTGCCAATAAGGTTGAACGTAATTTAATGTGGTTAACGACTTGGAGCAACTGTACTCAGTGCTTTCCGTGGTGTTGGCATTTTATGGGTGTACGGCGTGGTCTGCTGGTGAGCCATTGCAGGCTTTCAGTGACATTTTGAGTTGGTTTCTACCCATATGTGAGTAGGCTGATGTGGCAATAACACCGCCTCTCCTAGTGGACTCTGGGGCATGGTCCCCTAGAAAATTTTGAAATCTAGAAGCTTTGAAATATGATTTCCAGCTTTCTGGGCATCAAAATGAGTTAAGGTAATGACAAAATATTTATGAACGAAAGGAACAGTAAATTTTTACAAAAAAACAGTTACCGTATTTACCCGTGTATAATTCGATCCCATGTATAAGTTGACCCCCCATTTTTCATGGCAAAAAAAGCAATTTCTTAATTTCTTTGCTAAATGTTCATGGGATACTAATCTTGCATTCTTCGATTTCTGGAACTGTGGATTCACAAAAGATTAAGGGCCTCAAGCGGTTAATAGTTTTGTGGTTCGGCGGTTGTTGTATGTGCAGGCATTTTGTCCTTGAATTTTGAAAAAGTTCTCAGAAAATCGAACATGTAAACCTCTAACTAACCTGTTTCGATGTTCAAGGATAAAGGGCTTTAGATGATAGGCACAACATCACAGAAGCAGGAGTCAATCTTTGAAAATAACTTCAAAAACGATGCGAAATGTGCAAGGTTTAATTCAGGTGCTTGACTTAAATTTCTCACATGGCAAACGAAACAAAACTCATAAACCAAACTATACAAAGTTTGCAAAAGCATTTAAATCGTCCAGGTTTGTATAAAGAATAAAAAACAATCATTACCAACCAGCATTTTCAGGCAACACGAGTGACGATCATGCTTGCACGCAAACACGAGGTATTGCGCCAGGTTACTAAGCCGTTCAAGGATCGCGTTTTATTTGAAGAGACAAGAATGTTTTTTAGAGCTTTCCGCCTTTGGAAAACGAAAATTTCTGGTGTCTATTTCATATTTGTGCTTGTGAGTATCTTCAACATTTAAAGTAAAACAGATCCTTTTTCATTTCAACTGGAATTGCTTAATTACATTCATTTTGAAGTCTTTCATCCACTGCGTAATCGTTATGCCCAAAGACCACATTATGATGTTAATTTTGAATAAATTATTTAGCTGGAACTTGGCTCGAAATCTTTGACCCATGTATAAGTCGAGGGCGATTTTTGGAGCTTCTTTTAAGGCCATAAAAGGTCGACTTATACACGGGTAAATACGGTAATTTTTACAAGACTTTCACTTCATTCAGCAGCAACAAAAGAGTTAGTAAATCGAAAATACCACAGTATCCATGAGAAAACAATATGGAAAGTAAATTTATTCAAAATACCTGTTCTGGAGCGTGCAAACAGTTCAGTCTGGCAACGCTTGGCCACCATCTTTGTTTAAGAGCCTACATGTACTTGAAAATGAGGCCTAGTGACTTTTACTATGATACTGCTGAAAATGGCAGAAAGTTGTTTTGAAAAACTTAACACCCAGGCGGAGTGTGGGGTGGACATTTTGATCGTGAACACACGCAAGACATAACTCGTATGGTTTATACCCAAATTATCAAGACAATTGGAGGCAAATTTGAACATTTTTTAGGCTGTACACATTTTAAGAGGTTTGTTTTTGAAGTAGTTTTAGACCAAGTAGCCGGTGACTTGATGTCCCACATGCGCAGGAGCTCTGGTGGTAGCCAGCCTCTATTGAAAGCCCTGCATTACCATCCTTGGTTTTTGGGGTTTTGTGTTGTGTTACTGTTCTGGGTGTGATGTCAGGGCAGTGATGGCAGTCACTGGATCAGTGGTATTCTGATGCGATCTATGTGTGGCCTTTACATGTGCTGGTAGCTTTATTCTTCTCAGTGTACAGGGCTCTTCTCAGGGTCAGGGGTTCCAGCTTCACATTCCTCAGCACCCAAGCTCCTTGTGTGACTTAGGCATTACAGTCAAGCTATGTCATGCGTGACTAGTACCCACAAGATTGAAATTAACATTCGAATTCCTATTTGGAGCTTCCAAGATTTGAATGGAAAGTTTTTCTGAAAGTTACTACTAAAAATGCACAGTAACTGCACAATAATTCACCAAATGGTAGAAATAGGTTTCACTTTTCAAACGTTTGTTTTGTAATAAACAAAAGATCACAGCTAACTACACGTATTTTCGATGTACCAAGGAAAATATCCACAGGAAGTCAGATTCTCAAAAGCAAAGTTCGAAACTGGCATGCATATTTGAATTATCAGTTCAAATTTCAAAACTACTGGTTATGTGTGACATAGCTCGACTGTAATCCAGAATGAAGGCCAAAGACAAAATGTTGGGAGGGTGGGAGCTTGTGCATGATTTCTTTAATACTTGTAGCAACTTTCAAACAAGCAATCAAGTCATACTATCATTGTTACTGGCAAGTTTGATTTTCATTCAGTCATTTGAAAGAAAGTGCTATTTTTTCTGTAGTCTTCACTGGATGAAGCCACTGATCCCTGGGGTGTAAAGGTGGAGCGTGTGGAAGTGTAAGTAGACATTGACCAATAACATGGAACCTCTGCTTGCCAAGAATGTTGACAATCTAGGTAGCTTACGTGTAGGTTGTCAGTGTTGTCACCAACAGTCCTTTTTTTGCTAGACAGTCACTGCATGATTCTGATGTGCAAGCCATTTGCATTCTTATTTAAACAATAATTATTTCTAATTTGTTGAAATGCAGGAAAGATGTTCGTCTTCCCCAGCAGTTGCAGCGAGCCATGGCAGCTGAGGCAGAAGCCACCCGTGATGCACGTGCAAAGGTGACTGTTCTTTTCTTGTCTTGGTGAACAACAAAAGGAGTGATCTACAATTGTCTTGGTCGTAAAAGTTTGATGAAAAGATTAACTAACATGCGTGACAGAATAGACATCTTTAAAACACTTTATGTGATGACTGGGTGTTATCTTTTTATTTGGATTTCTATTTGGCCTTTAATCATTCCAGTTTTTCAGTCTAATTTCATTTTTGATTGTAGGTAATTGCTGCTGAAGGAGAGATGAATGCCTCCCGAGCTCTGAAGGAAGCTGCAGACATTATCTCAGAGTCTCCTTCAGCTCTTCAGCTACGCTACTTGCAGACGCTGACATCCATTTCTGCTGAGAAGAATTCCACCATCATCTTCCCACTTCCAGTTGACTTCCTCAGCAGATTCTTGCCTGAGAACAAATGACTAGATGGCCAGAAGAAACTGGAATATCAGCGACCATCTGGGTCGCCACCATTGACTGAAGTCAGTGTTTTGTAATTTTAAGTTCTTTGAACTGAATTGTTTAATTTGTGGGTTGTTTAATGTAGGTTAGGATACTATTAACACAACAGCCCTCAGATTTTGTAGTCAGGTACACTGTAATATTCATACACATTTCCAGCTTTTTGTTTGGTGTTCAGAGTCATTTTTTACCAAGGCCAAAGGTTAAATCCTTGGTAACCTTTTTTTGTTGGAAGTTATTTTATTCTAAAATACACAGAAGTGGCGTTCTATTGTATCATGATAGCCAATAAAATCGTGCACATAGTGTTTAATTCTGTATCACTGAAGTTGAAGAAAATTTTAATATCATCATGGTAAATTTTTTTGCAACAAAAAATCAAGACTTCTAACATATTCAAGCTTCAAGTAGATTTCATTGCATTCAGCCTTTAAATGAAAAGTTGTGGAAGGAAAAAATTTTAATGTTTTTTTCTTGCTCCTTTTGGAAAATATTACTTCAGCGTGTGAATGTTAGCTTGTGGTTCATGAGGACGATATGAAAACGTTCACTTTTGTCTGAATTGTTAACACATGTCCCCTGTGATATAAATGAAAAGATTGGTCAGCATACAGTATCCAGATACCATGCAGCTGTTGACAGCCATTAATTTTAGTGGACAGGTATAGGATGTTGGTATGGTGCAGCTCTAAGAATTGGGCTCCATCGTTTCCATTGTTTAATTTTCGTGCTTGTTGTATTTTGAACCATTGTAATAGCTTTGTTTTGGCTCGCAATATCGTAAGTGTTTGTTGCGCAGTAGGTGTATTTGTCTTGGAGTTTACACATGACAGCTTTTGAGCTAGAAATGGAACGGACCAGACCAGGGCATTAGTTTCCCCACAATTTTGCGAGTAAAGCCACTGTAGCTTGCATTTTCACTTGAAATTAGAGCAGTCATAGTGGTGTGCCTGGACAATGGCTGGCAGCTTCAGGGAATGCAAATCTTTTCTTTAGTTTTGGGTAGAAAAAGGCTACTAGGCACGACAAATTTCAAAATCAAAATTAGATTTTAGACACAAACAGCCTTCTTATTATTCTATTAGAGTTTGACAATAATAGCTGTTAGCATGATGGCTCAGCAAATTGTGTACGATTTATGCCCTTGTAAGTCAACAATTACGTCACCTCTAACAGTAATCATCTTGCATGAAGTGATAATACTGAAGAAGTCATTTTTGACATTCTCTACTTCCTCAAATCCCATAATACACCTTGTTTACCCCCCCCCCCCCCCCAAACAAAAACGATTGGCACAGGCATTGTTTTCGAACAGCTTCATGTCCCAGGAGAAGTTGCAAATATTTATTTTGAGGGGTAAAGGAGATGTATTATCATGGGATTTGAGAAAATGGTGAAGAGAGCCCGCCCATTTCTAGAAGTTCTTTCAACAAGGGAAGTGTTTTACGAATTTTGTGTTCTTGCTTGCAACCATGTGGAAAGGCAGGTAGAGGGGTTCTGAAACATCCAAGCATTTAAGGTGGCTTACTACAGTTTTCCGAAGAAAAAGATCAAGGTTTTGGAATCTGTGAAATTAAAGCATCTGGAACTCTCTTCTGAAGTGTTAGTCACTGCAATTGATGTAAAATGTAATTTTACCGAACAAATAAATGCAAATCAGGGGAAAATGCTAAACATAGTGACCGAGCTCCTGGAGGGGGGACTAGAAACTAGAAACTTCAAAGGCTTTTTTCTCGAAAACCAGCCGTACAACCCCACCTCAAAATTTCAGGATTTCCGAAAGCGAGAAAAAATAATTATGTAGAGAAATAAATAGTTAAATCTGCTAGACAGGTTTTTCACAAATGACAAAAACGTCGATTTTCGTCCATTTTAATAATAACTGAAAAACTGTCTGATAGAACTTTTTGAAAAAATGTTGACGGTTTTGTCTACATGTTGTTTACTAATTCGCAAAATTTTAACCCTGGTTGTACGGCTAGGTTTTCAGAAAAGGCCTTTGAAATGTCTAGTTTCCAGTCCCCCCTCCAGGAAATGCGTCACTATATTAAGCGTTTTCCCCTGATTTATATTTATTTGTGAGTAAAATTACATTTTACATCAATTGCAGTGACCAACACTTCACAAGAGACATCATTTTTCTTTAATTTCACAGATTTCAAAATTTTGATATTTTTTCTTCGGACAACTGAAGTAAGCCACCTTAAGGCCGCTTTACTCGGTGACCCAAGCAGAAGCACTTAGGCAGGTCATGTTTACGTTTACGTTAAATAGTGTCTTGTGTTCTAATGAAAAGTACTAATGACAAAAACACTTCGTGAAATTCTTGCCAATAAGAATGAGAGCAAAAGCACATTTCAACCGTTTTGCCTTATTCCATTTTGTAGTTACATAAAGTTAGCTTTGAGAGCTATTCAAGTGAGGACCTCTGAGACAAAGGAACATGGCATTTAATTATAATTTAGCACCACCAATGTGGTCATGAGGTGGAAAAATGTACGTTTCTCAACATGCTCTCGTGTTAATTGTGAGCTTGCATGTGCTCAAGGCTGTAACCAATATTTAACCAGTACATAATGCGACAATAAAATTATCACTTTATCCAGCTCCCATTGGTCAACTATCCATTTCAACAACTGCTCCACTTCAGGATCTTCTCTCTGCCAACAATTTTCTTAAGCGTTAGCTTTGCCTTCATTACAGCCAGGGCCCAGTTGTTCAAAAGCCGATTACCACTAATCCGTGATTAAATACCAACTCGGGTTTGAATTTTGCCCTCCAAGCAAACCTTAACGTTATAATTTTCAAGCAGGAGGAAAGCAAGAGTCTTAGTCAAAATTGAAGACGAAAGTCTTTTGGAATTATTTTTGAACCAATAAATAAACTGCAATTTATGTTTCCAGTAATCCAGGATTAGCTTAATCGGGCCTTGAACAACTGGGCCCAGGTTATGATCCGAGTCGCAGTCAGCTTCTGAACCTGCTGCAGAATTATTCACACTGTTCACGATACTTGTTCCTGACTAGGATGTGATCAATCACCGAGAGATTCCCACGTGTATCGTCTTCCAAAATTGAGCTCAAAGCAATTACTTGCAATAAGTAGATTTTGACGTTTGTAGAACTGTTACCATTTTTCTACTCTGATTTACTTCGCCAACTGACTAAACCAATCAGTTACAGAGTTATTGATCCCTCTCCAATCACTGCATTCCAAATCACCCAAGGGAGCACAAGATAATGATTTAGCTTTGCAGGATTCATGATTCCCTCAATTTTATCAGGCATAGCCTTAACTCCAATAATACAATGAGTGGTGTGTTTAATACCAAAGCGGAGCTGTGCTACACACTTATCTCCTTTTTTGACCCACCGGAATAGAGGGAAAAAACGCATCCTCAATAAGTCCACGGTCAGTCCAAATCATTTGCGCTATCAGTCATAAGAAAACTATCACATCGCTGCGTGATGAGTCGTTAATTAATGTACATCACTTGTTAAATTGCTTTTTTTAAAAATAAACTTTAAATTAATACCACCTGATTGGTTACCGAGAGCCTACAGTCATAACTTTTCAAGCGTTGGATAGTTAAAACTTAACAAACTAGCAGTGACTTGACAAGAATCGTAGATTTATTGAATAAACCAGTTTGTGTTCCTTTAACCTCCCCAAAGCACAAATCAGGGGCATTAAAAAAAAATTATTCCATGAGCTCGCTTTGGATATGAAATGGTAAACAGTTAAGGACGGTGCCTACTAATTCAAAGGTATTTTGGCCTCGATTTATGATTCTGCTGGAAATGTAGATCTTAACAAGTGTATTGAAATCCAAAAAGAAAATTGGGGGTAACCACGCATTTTTCAAAGATAATTCATGAACAATATTTGTATAAAGCTGTAAAAGCAATGTATGGCGTTCTTTCTCAAATTGAAGCTCAATTATCTCTAAAGAATGCATGGTTACCCCTAATTTTCTTTTTGGATACCAAGAGTACTTACTAAGATCTATTTTCTCTGCATAGTTTTAAACCGCGCAAGTATATCCCTGCATTTGTGAGCATCACCGATAGGAAATCCGAGTGTGTGGAGATGCGCAGAACGTATGCGCATTAACAATGGTAGGCAACGTCCTTAATGAACAAGGCACGGAACACCGAGTTGAGTATAAACTATATCATATCTTCCCACTACTGTATAAGAGTAAGACTAAAACGTGATGATATTAGTATTGTAGTGCAGAGTCCCTCTTTGCCAAAAAGACCTTTCGCTACGGCATGGATGTGCTACAGTCCGAGCGTCATCGCATCTCTGGGCAGCACCTGAAAAAGGACTTGCGGTCTCCCTTCAACAGCATGCATTGCATCGCCGAAAATGGTGTGGACACTGGCCTATGGCCACAAAGACACAGTGCCTTACACCCCCTTGACGAGTTTATTGCTTGTGGCTTGAGAACCCCATCCAATGGCTGTTGAGTGTCTGGGGGCAGCACAAGCAGGTTCCTCACGGACAGCCCAACAAGTAGTGGAGGACAGGCCCACCAGGCTTTGTGACGCAGTACCAAGCCGCAAAACTTGGAGAGACCGAACGGGGTTCGTTGTACGGCGACGGCCGCCCTTCAGCTTTCCAGGCTGGTAGAAGTAACGAACACCAACGGCTGTTGGGAGCTTTTGCTCCTCCAAACTGATAAGGAAGAACTGAGGAGGGCTTTGGTGCCACTTTTGAGGCCTTCATAGGGTTCTTGGGCTTTTCACTTCTCCATTCAATTCCGCAACAATGGCAGGCAGTCTGGCAACCTCCTCAGTTGACCTTTACCTGGAAGGAAGGCAAATCTGGGTGTACTGGTACCCAAAGAGCTGCTCGGCCAAGGTCCTGTTGACACACTCTTCAATGCCTGATCATGACGGACATAGACCCTGCCACATTTGACATCGACTTGTGCTTCGCGAGCAGCTGATTGACCACGCCCATAAATTCGTGGCCCGGGTCAACCTGGTGGAGCTTTTGCCAGCTGAGGCCTCTTTTGCGGTCAGAGGCTCAGCCTCCTCGTAGCGCGAGGCCACTTCCATGACTGTGAGAGTATACTTCCGGGTCGTCCAGCCCAGAATATCATGGGGCAGAAAGAGAAGGTCAGCCTGGTGCACTTTGTTTGGCACTTTGACATCAAATCTAGGGCGTGGGATGCGCCTTGCTACAGACAAATGTATCTGCCAGATGGTCTGCTTCTTTAGGCAAGCTCTGGCCACATCTTCAGAGACCGGCCTTGGCTGCAGTTGAGAGATTTTTGATGGCTATGCGACCTTTCCATTAGCTGGGGGAGATGTAGTAAATGTTTGACAGCTTTGTGTCGGACATGGTTTGCAAAGAGCAAACAGGTGCAGAAAAAATGTCTTTTGGAACTATTAAGAAATCAGTCTTGCAAACTGCTTGGCATGTTCAAGTTGAAGAACCGGGACTCATGCGTCTAGTTGTACAGCTAAAGCACATAGTCCACATTGGTGAAGTTGTCACCTGCGCTTCACCCTGTCGTTCCTTGTGATCAAGTCCTGGAGCTTTTCCTGGTTGTTCTTGGAAATGGGCGACAGCTGCCTGGTATTTCTCCATTGCTTGATCAAGCCTCTCCTTTTCGGCTTCTGCCTGCCCTGTAGATGGGGTGTTACCCTGGATGAATGCTGTGGCGTTGAGGGTGGCCCATCATAATTGCAATTGTTGCCATGCCGATACAAATGGGGCAGCGCTCTAAGTCGGCTTAGGGAGGACGTTCCGGTGGTACTGGAGGTATTTTTTGCAGCCACGTGTTGGCAATGACAGCGGTGAACTTCACGTAGTTCATTATGTTCGAACTGGGGTCGTTGGTCATGGATCCCTTGATGTCTTTTTCGCCGAAAAAACCAATGCCAGCTGCCAGCCCGGTGATCGCTATACCGTCGGCAAGTATTCTCGCAAGCTTGCTCTTTGCCATTATTGTGAATGCCGGGTGCAGTGTGTATTCAAATGCTAGTCCATCCCAAGCAGTGCCTATGGCACCTCCACCTTTTGTTTGTTGCAGCGGGGGAGGCATGACAGGCACACAACAAACTGTCCACAGCGACCCTTCCTTCGCCAAGACGTTGCAACGTTTGAAGTACAGTCCGAGCAGCGAGGGATGAAGCCTGTGATGATGAGCATAAAGAATCTAGGCATGTCTGAGTCCCTCTGGCCTTCTGCTTGTCCTAATAGAGTCACCTCCGCTTACCCAATGCGCCCATCTGCGTGATTTCCTGCTCTGTTTTTGCAATTCCATTTGGTCAGGTGTCTTCCTGCGGTCACCCTGCCCAGACATTTCACCGCGACTGTTTTGGGCACAACCCAGGTGATCCATTCAACATCTTAAGCTGGTACCTGTGTAACATCTTGAACAAGTTCTTGTCCACCTGGTGTTGTAGAAAATTTGAAGAAAAGCTCCCTCAAGAAGCTGTTGGTCGTCTGTCGGTTGACTGTTGGTAAGGATGCGCCAAGACCGCATTGGCCACCATTGGCCATTTCTTCCCACTTACATTCATGATCATTGATTTAGTTGTATCCTGAAATGAGCTCAACGTTTCCACACCCCCACTTGGGGTGATAATATCCACTAAAACTTCTGTAGTGGGGCTTTAATTAAATTTTCTATGGTCTGGTTAGAAGGCGAAATTTTTCACCACTGCGAGAAATCGAAAATTTAATCCGGGTTGCTCGAGGCTTCCAAAATAATAGTGATTTTTTTTGGCTCCATAGATTTGCGTCCCTTCCTGCTTGAAAAAGAAGACACGTGTTCATAAGAGACTTTTTCTTCTGCCTGAATAAATTGCTTCCTTTGCCTAAAGTTAAAAGACATTTAGAACTGTCCTTTTACTCAAATATGCAAATGAGGTTGGAAATCAAGAAGGCAGTCAACCCTGGCAGGAGGTTCTTTGTTACGCTTTCCCCAGCCTTTTACCAATTGAGATCTCTCGCATTCTGCAACAGCAAAACCACTAGCTACGCAGGCTGCCACATCCGCCGCCCCTGGACCTGAGCTTAGGAAGAAGGCAGTTCTCTCGGTTCTCTTGGTCAAGAGGTCGGAGAATAAGTTGAGGAGGTTGAAATGGTTTAAGTCCTGGACGTACTTGCCAGTGAACTTCAGTGACAACCTGTTCACAAGAGCATGGGAGACGTTTTTCACAATGGGGTTGTTCGCCTGCCAGCTCACAGACAGGTTGAAGCAGAGGGCGAGCATGCCCGGGGCGAGGACCACCTAAACTACGGAGAGAATGGGGAATGGCTGAAACTGTAAATTGAAAATGAGAGATGGCACTACCTAAAAGATGGCTGCCGGGCTGCAGGGGAGGAGCCAAAACCTCTGTGCAAGGCAGAAAATTCTTGGTCCAAGCCGGGAGGCCTTCTTGGAGGCAACCAGCAGGAGCAAAGTGAAGAGGAGGGAAGAATCGCCGAAGACGCTTTGATCGTCAGTGACGACAGTGAGAATTCAAACACCTGTGAGCAGTTCACAAAACAATCGAGAGCGGCTCAACGAACTTGAAGCCAAGATCGAGAGAAGAATTAGAGGAGGGAACGTCCCAGCATGGGTTCACCCTTGCTTTTGTCGCTTTGGCCGCGGGGACTACCATCGGTGCGAGCAGTGCGAGCATCGTTGTGAGCAGGGTGGGAAAAGGGCTCAAAGAGCTGGGGGTAGGAGGAGTGGCAGGGCCTTTCCAAGGGATGCTGGGCACAACTGCGAGCTTTGTGTTTCGGACCACAGGGGAGGTTGTCAGGTTTTTGGGTAGAGAACCCTCGCAGTCAGAGTGCCGGACAAAGTGGGGCTAAGCACGAAGACGGCCAAGGGCCCCCTGGAAATGACACGGGGACACTGCATCGTGGGACACCTGTAGCGTTGGTTTAACCGCAGAGTTTTTCTCACCACCCGCAGGTTAGTGAGTATTTAGGGGGGTCTTTCTGACTTTGCTCTAACGAGTACATCTTTCAAAGACCTCCCTTCTCTATATGAAACGAGGGGGAGGGTTTTTAACGATTTTTCTTTGTAAGGGCTGGTTTTGTATAAAACGCCATTTGTTCATAAGAATATGTTTGAGATCAGGCATTGATGGGCGGTATTCTGTAACAAACGACAACATTCTTTTGCGCGTTTTTTGTTTATTTTGTAGATCCTACATTCTTTGGCTAAAATTGATTTCAGAGTCATGTTCAAAAGGTTATCTGGCTAACCTCTGTGGCGTAATCTTTGTTTGCTTAATACGATGTGTTCTTCAAATTTCGCTTTTGAAGAGTTAAGAAGCCTTACGGCTTCGCCTTTGATGAAGCCTTTCCTGACACCTGGAGGGTGGCAGGCGTTAAAGTGCGTGTCTTGGAAAGTCTCTGTCGGTTTAATTAAAGTGCGTGCGCACATCAAGAATAGAGTGCTTTTTGAATCGGTCTCCCTTGTATACACATGTATCCAAGAATGTTATTTCAGTGTCTGAAATCTCAGCCGTGAATTTTGTTGTAGGATGGAAGCTATTCGCTAGCTCCGTGAATTTATTTATCGCTTCTTTGTTTATGTTCCATAGAGAAAAGATGTCGTCAATGTATCGTTTCCAAATAAGTGGTTTGTAAGGACTTTGGTTGACGATATCAGTCTCAACTTCCACCATGAAGATGTTAGCAAAAGTTACTGCCATTTTTATTCCCATTGCGGTTCCGTGCGTTTGGAGATAGTTTTTCCCGTAGAAATGGAAATTTTCTTTCAAGATAAGTCTTTTAAGTCTCTGAGGAAGTGGGTCGGAGTCGGAGATTTGTTTCCATAGAATGTTTCGTATGTTCTTCATGCAATGGCGATTCCTTCCTCCTGCGGGATGTTACTGTAAAGGCTAGTAACCTCCATTGAGACAAGGATTGTGTCTTTTGCTACTTTAGTTTTCTCTATAAAATTTAAGAAATCTGTAGAATCTTTGAGGTATGATTTTTGTATTTTAGCAATAGGCTGAAGTAGGTGATCAACAAATGATCAGATCCTTACAGTGGGGCCTTCGCAGCCTGATATGATGGGTCTCCCTTAATAAAGCTTTCTCAACATGACCGGTGCAAAATTCTCAACCCCAAAGGCATTTGAGGTATGCAAAAAAAATCAGAGCACATCACCGATCAGCGTATCGAGGCAGGGTTGTAGTTTTGAACTGTCAACGGTCGCGATACGCTGATTGGTGGATTTGAATCGACGCACGTATTATGGTTTTCAGTATCGCCTTTCTCGGTGAATTGTCGAAAGACGAAGCTCAAATTGGGCAAAGGTATGGGGACATCCCTAATCGATCGGATGCTGCTGTTTTTAAAGTGGGAATTTCACTGGTTTGGCGTCAGTTCCAGCTTGAAGTGGATTAGGTCACGCGCCGGCGGCTGATTGCTGCCTGCCTTGTCTCCTTGGTTAGTTCTAACCGCCGAGGTTAGAAGACCCAAAGCTTGCTTCATTTCGTCCAAATATCAGATGCTGGGATACATGTCGACCCTGTAGTGAACACAGGCGTTTGGTGGCTGTTTTTCAACTCTAACACGGTGTTGTCTTGGCTTGGGTAGTTGGTGTCATGAAATCTCAGTGTGTCTGCATTTGGAAAGTTCTTCCGGAAGTGCATACACAGAGGTGTGTTCTGATTTAGAGATGCATTGTGTCCATCAATGTGAGCAATCTTCAATATCTTCCTTTGTTGACAAAGCGCAAAAAGGCCACGACTTGCCTGGCGGAGGAAAGTGGACACCCGCCACGGAGATGTGCGCGTCTCCTTTTGATTGGTACGTAAACGGTGGGTTGGTGCAATGTCAGTGCCTCCGAGAGCCTGTCTTGGAGGTCCTGGAGCGGCAGCCTGACAGTCGCCTGTGCTCTGAAGTTTCCAGCGGTTGAAGGCCCTCAATGCAACAGCTTAGCCCCGGTCACCCTCAGATTGAGCAGCGTGACGGCCTGATCAAACACACGATCATGGTCAGCAAGGAGATGAGCCTCACTCACAGTCTCCTCTCCCTCCTGACATCCAGGGAGGCACTTGGCTTTCCGTGGACAGCTACACAGGGGACTGCCCCGTCAACTTTAGCATGAAAAGACACTAGATCCGTGTCGATCAGATTCTCCCCTAAAACAACTTGGTGGACGCGCCCCGTTGTTAGGGAGGCATATTTATAAATTCTTGAAACAATACCCTATTGAAGTTGAAAAACTCTCACCTCCTTTCCTCCTTGCCGCACAAGCAACCTTAATGAGTTCGCATTGTTTTGTTGTTATGTTAACAGAAACACTTTATACCTCAAGCAGCTCAAACAACTCACGACTTCCATCATGGTGATACAGACTTTGATTCTTCCGTCATATATTGCGCGTGTTTCCTATTTCATTTTTTGCCACTGATTACTGGCCTTATAGTCTCCTTTTGGCTACTAATTTGTCTGACCAACCAGGCTGAGCGCTTTTGTTCAGAAGTTTATTCCTTCCTTCCTTCCTTTCAGTGTGGATTAAAGTAAACGGATTCAGAAAGTTTTGTCTGCCTTGGCAATCGTAAAAACCAAGATTGTATCATGAAATGCTGATCGCTTCCACTGCGTACGTCAAGGGCCGTGAGTCAGTCCGGCATGTAACTTACTTTACCTTTTAATTTTAGATACGTAAAGTAGACAAACTCGGTAAAGTTTAAGGAGGCTCGAAATTTGGCCAGTGTATCAAGTACCCATCGTAGATTTCTCACATTATATTTTCTTCCAAAATAACGTTACCATGGCAACCATCTAAGGCATTTCTTTGAGCTTTAAATCAACGTATATTGTCTTTTTTGCAGAAACGGGACGGTGAAATCTTCCCATTCAGCGTTACCAGATTATGTTAGAAATAATTTCTAAAACACTTAAAATTCATCAAAATCTGTAGGCCAGTTTTTCTGAAAAATCAGTTGTTTTGAAATTTGTCTCTAATTATTATTTTTTTTACCAACAGAATTTTAAATTTTTTAATGTTGAAAGACAAACGTTTTAAATTAACCTAAGTTAACTTGCAAAAAGTGAAAAAAAATTAACCCTTCCGGAAATAGAGATATAAACAAGTAAAGTTGCGAAATCAGGGAAAATGAGGGGTTACAAGATCAGCATTTACGCATGCGTCACCCGCTCATTCGAGTCCGCTCGCGAGTGGAGCTACGGGCCAACACAAACGGATTTAAGTGACCATTAAACCGTTTCTGTAGAATTTTCGTAGTTTTTGTGAATAGGGTATGTCTATTTATATTCAATATATGTAGGAATTAGGAGAAAGGTGAACGAAATTAGCGGTATTTGTTTATTTCTGGTGCTTACGAATTGCGTGCGAGGGTTACGCTCGCGCTCAGCTGAAAACCCTTTCGAGCCTCCTTAACTTAAAAAAATAAGCAACTACAGGGTTGCGAGATAACTCGTCTTGGTGGCGACTTTGATTGCATATTGGTAGCGAGTTTGCTGGTGGCGGGTCTTCTTGGTGGCGAGATGACTAGTTACCGATCGGATCCTTAGATTTCAGAAATACGCAGCAAGATGCACTCTTTACATTAACCGTCCCCGGGATGTTCCATCGTCTGAGCTGTTCTACAAATTAAACTGGATGACTATAAATCAACGCATAGATTAATTACTTTACGTCCATATTGATGAATAAAACTATTAATAAATCTATGAAGGGGGTAGTTTCTAAAGAAACTGTGGTGCTGCGTCGGTGGGGAAGTAGTATACAAAAATTTGGTTTTAGCAACGGAGTTGATAATGTAAATTGGCCACCGTACAGAGATTCTAAAAGCTGACGTTTCGAGCGTTAGCCCTTCGTCAGAGCGAATCCACGCTAAGGCTCGAAACGTCAGCTTTTAGAATCTCTGTACGGTGGCCAATTTACATTATCAACTCCGTTGATAAAACCAAATTTTTGTATATTAATAAATCTAGCCCTATTTACGTAATAGGTTTGAGTATGTTAAAGATTATACACCAAATCAACACAAGAACAGCCGCAAATGGAAACCTGTTCATAACTAAGCTATCTTCTAATACAGGACAAAGATTCCTCCAGTACAGGCGAGTACATGCCTGCAACGGTTTATCTGTAAACGCTAGAGACAGTTAAAGTTTAAAAAATATGTGGCTTGAACTGTTTGTAAAAACACATTCTAGTATAACTTTTATCCTTGTAATTCTAAATTCTTTAAGCTTTAGGTTTTATTCCGCATAGTACATTGTAGTGACGTAGATAGAGGACCACCCTAATTAACTTAGTGTGGTGATATCCTCTTTAAATATTGTTATGCAGTAAAAACGTCTGTGTGCCATATACAGTAAAAGCAACACGATGCGCCGCAGCGTACCCCATGAGCTAATCAGTGAATAAAATAGAAACGAAATCTAACGTTATAACTAAAAACTGACATCATCATTATAAAACCTATTAAAACCGGTAGTGTATATATGTATGAGATTGTCCTTCTTTTCAGAGTTCGCCTACGAGTTAAATTACCACTTTAAAAGTGCGCGCAATATTTAGAGTTCCTGAGACACGCCTTCTGCATCTTCTTGAGCACACCTTTAGCTTTGCTGCCTACTAGCTTCTGTAGAGTGACATCCAAGTCCTTGGACCATCCCCAGAGTACATCTAAGATGATATTGCACTAGTTGATCTCGTACCCTGGGTATCTCTGCTTCAATTCCCATCTGAGTGTCGCATACTTCATGGTCTTCTCAGAACTCTTGCTGTCGCAGTTGCTCACCCAAGGGCAGCTCATCTCCAAGGCTATCACTTGCTTATCTCTGTTGTTAACGATCCTAGCGTCTACTCTATTTGCTCTGAGCTCTTGGTACTCTCCATATACCGGAACATCCCAATACGCCTGTACCTCTGCTGTTTCATAGACTGACTTTGGCTTGATAGGTGAATATCGCACATTTCTTAGGGTGTCATTGCAACCCCATATCGTCCATAGCAGTCTTTACCGACTTCATCACGCCACTAATAATAATAATAATAATAATAATAATAATAATAATAATAATAATAATATTATTATTATTATTATTATTATTAGTAGTAGTAGTAGTAGTAGTAGTAGTAGTAGTAGTAGTAGTATAGATCGCGGTAATGTAAATGCGCGTCTTGAAGGCGTTTGAAAAAGACGCTTTAAAGCGTGTTTTCAAGCGTCTGAGCGCGCGTTTTGAAGGCGTTTGTTGAAGCCTTTGAAAAAGAAGTTTTGAAGCGTGTTTTCAAGTGTCTGAGAGCGTGTTTTGAAGGCGTTTGAAAAAAACGCTTAAAAGCGGGTTTTCAAGCGCATGAGCACGCGTTTTGAAGGCGTTTGTTAAAGCCTTTGAAAAATACGCCTTAAAGCGTGTTTTCAAGCGTCTGAGCGTGCGTTTTGAAGGCGTTTGTTAGACTTGAAAAAAGCGTTTGATACCGTTGACCACGATGTACTTTTAGCTAAACTTAGTCTGTATAGAATACAGGAGTCTGCTTACGATTGGTTTAAGTCTTATCTAAATAACCGTACCCAGAAATGTGTCGTTAAATAGTCCGCTTTCCAAATTCTGTTCCCTAGGCTGTGAGGTCCCTCAGGGAACCATCCTAGGCCCTCTTCTATTCTTGATCTATATCAACGATTTGCCATACTGTTTATCGTTTTTCCAACCTAGAATGTATGCAGGCGATACCCATATAACGTATGGTAGCGCAGACTTACACTCAATACAGTTTAGTCTGAATCGTGATTTAAGTAACATCCACAAACGGCTTCTTTGCAACAAACTTTCTCTGAATATGACTAAAACCGAGTTTATGTTAATCGGTTCTAGACAAAAACTGAGTACATTATCTGAATCCCTTGAACTTTCCATAGATAATGTTCCTATAAAACAAGTATCCACTACTAAATCACTTTAGATTCTTATTGATGATAACATGGCATAATCATATTGACAAACTATCTAAAAAGATTGCCTCCGGCATTGGTGCCATAAAGCGAATTCAACCTTTTGTTTCGCTAGAAATACTACATTACAACTACAATGCCTCGGTACAACCCCATTTCGATTACTGTAGTATTGTCTGGGGGAATTGCGGCGAAACACTCTCAGAAAAATTACAAAAACTGCAGAATCGTGCTGCTCGCATTTTCACTTCCTCCTCCTATGATGCTGACGCTCGGTACTTGTTACAACAACATGATCTGGCTCCTGACTACTTATCCGCTATGTTTAATGAGCGCATTACGTCAGGCTACATCTTAAGGGACTCCGCAAACAATTAAGTGTCCCCTTATCAAAAACCAACAACCTAAAAGGGAGCTATAGCTATAGAGGTGCAACTCTCTGGAACAGTCTACCTTGCAATCTGAGGCAAGTGAAATCTCTAAATCGTTTTAAGCAATTGTTAAACCTCCAGTCGGTAGAACAGCGGTGATCTAACCCGACGGTCGTGGGCTCAATTCCCACCCTGGTCAGAATCTTTCTCTGTCCTTGTGTGGGCCCATTTCCATTAGTAGGGCTAACGCTCACATGGTTCCTATGGGGTAGAAAATGTGCACTTCACATTACACTCTAATCAGTTAAGTCTGTTGAAATATAGTGCTTCACGGCCAACGTTTGCAAAAAACGTAACCCTTTCTTATTCTTAAAATAGACTCATTTGTGATTGTTCTGGGGAGCGCACCCATCCCATAACAACATTCTTATCTAATTCACTCTTGACTTCTAGTAACTCCAATGGAATATAGATTTGACGAATGGAATCTACTTGAGTGCATTGAACATGTGTGAAAATCAGACTTTTTTCGAACAAAGTGTAGGCTACCCGTAGCCTCTTGCTTTTTTTGGGTGGGGCGATTATACTTTTCATGCGTAAGATTTATTTGCCTTGTAGAGGCACTTTTCAGAGAAGGAAACCTAAGTAGGACTAAATCACGGAAAACTACGCGACAGATTTACGGGGAAATATGTATTAATTTAAAGAATTGTGTGCGTGACCGAAAACGAGAGTGTGTGTTATCGCTGCACGTAATGCAATATCCGCTTATCCTCTGACTTGGTAACACATCCAAGTGGGCTATTTACATAAGTTTATAATTTTCCCTGTGAAAAGGTATTAAATTCTTTTGTATACCATCGCAGAAACTTTTTAAGCACCTGCTTGCCGGTTTTGATTAGCATCAATGCTGTTGTTGTTTTACAGCGGTTATCAGTTACACGCGGCCCTCAACGACTTTTTGCCATATTTCGAAAGTAAAATTTAGGTGGACGGCAATCAAAAGTTTCCATGACGATACTCTTGTTCTCTTGGCGGCAGTTGAATTCTTAATGGCAAGGTTTGATTGACGTCCACCTAAATTTTATTTTCGAATATGAAAAAATGTCATTAAGGGACGCGTGTTAATGATAACCGCTGTAAATGCAAAAAACTATTCTGCGATGTCACTTAAAGCTATCATTGGGTCACGAAAAGTGGACTTTGGGCTTCGGGGTACGGAATTGAAACTGGATATTGACTAAGATACCAAAATATTATATTAAAAAAGAAAGTGTAGGCTACCACAGTCTCTTGTTTTTAATCGTCTGCACTTATTACCCATTGCACGTTACGGAGCTAACAGCTTTACCATTCAAATCCCTTAGGTATTTGCTTGAAATATGACTGGAGAATCCCAAATAACTCTAACTGGAGAATCCCAAATAACCCTTGCTACTGTTTATGTGGGGTGAAGAATGACATCAATCATGCTCTCTCAGGCAAAAAACGAGGGTATGTGCTGATGAGACACAATAGTAATAAGAGACCTTGAAGCTGAAATGATTCAAGAAGTGTCACAGTGTAGCGATGTCAGAGTCGAAACTGAACTCATGCCACTTGACAGCAACGTGATGCGGAATAGAACAACGCAGAAAACGCTCGTCTAGATGTGTCGGAACCGTAGCCAGGGTAAAACATATTAAAAATTATAAAAACGTTCACTGGCTATATACAGTTAAAAACTTTCGAGCTTTCGGCTGTCAGGCTACAGCCTTCAATGGAAATGAATGGAAAAAATGACAACTACAATATATACAAAAATAGGTGAGACTATAAAAAGAATATTAAAACCGGAATCGAAAAAATACATATTTTTTCCCGTTTTAATATCGTTGACATGTATGATGTAAAAGGTATGCTCTAGGTTAGGTATTTTGATATTTTTTGAACTGAGTTTCGCTATTATTAGATCTTAGGAGGATTGTTTGGAAGTGAATATTAAAACAGGAAAAAATACATTTTTTTTCCCGTTGTAATATTCTTTTTATAGTCTCACCTATTTTTGTATATATTGTAGTTGTCTTTTTTTCCATTCATTTCCATTGAAGGCTGTAGCCTGACAGGCGAAAGCTCGATAGTTTTTAACTGTATATATCCAGTGAACGTTTTTATAATTTTTAATAAGTTTAATTTAGTACTTAGATTTCCCACGGTCCAAATCTGCAGTTAGGTCTGGGTGCAAGAAAGGTGGGACATATCCACCATACTTTGTGGTCGATGTTCGCATTGCCTTGTGGTTTTCCCTTACGTCATATCCCTGTAGCACATTGCGAGGGGGTCGCCATTTCTAAGTTTTACCGGTTTGTGCCAAGGACGGTTTAGTTGGGTGAAATGGGTGAGAAAACGGTTGAAGGTCCCCGGGAAATGGATTTCTCATCAGCTAGTAGGATAGTGGAGTACCGAATACCACTACCCATTTCCGTGGAAGAATATCAAGTAGCCCAGCTGTACGCCGTTGCAGAGGCAAGCAAGAACGAAACAGGAGGAGGCGACGGAATTGAAGTGCTAGTGAACGAACCCTATGAGATTGACGAGCAGAGAGGACAGTATACCCATAAGATTTTTCATTTAAGCTCGAAGATACCAAGGTTTGTTCGCATGCTTGCGCCGTCAGGTTCTTTGGAAGTCCACGAGAAAGCGTGGAATGCTTACCCATTTTGTAGAACAGTGTATTGGAATCCTTACATGGCAGATAATTTCTTCCTTTGTATTGATACTTGGCACAAAAAAGAGTTTTTTGAAGATGATGAAGAAAAGTTCGGGAATGTTCATAAGCTAAACGAAAAGGAATTGAAAAAGAGAGAAATCGTTGAAATAGACATATCTGATGAGCGCGCTGTCTCTTCAAATGATTACAAAAGAGAAGAAGATCCTGCGCTTGTCTTTTCAGCAAAGACCCAACCTCCGAGGTGTCCCTTAAAGAGGAATGACTGGAAAAAGGACGCAGATCCCAAAATGACCTGTTACAAGTTATGTCATATTAAGTTCAAATGGTGGGGTTTACAGGCAAGAGTCGAGGGTCTCGTTATCCGCGTAGTCAAACGTCTCCTGGCCAATCTTAATCGTCAGTTGGTATGTTGGATCGACAAGTGGTATGGCTTGACCATAGAGGACATACGAGAGATCGAAGACGCGACTAAAAAGGAACTCGACCTTATGCGAAATAGGGGACAAGTGCGTGGAATGGTTGAAAAATGAACTTTATGTACTTTCGTTGTACATACTGTGAAGCATCGAAAATTCTATGGTAAATTAATATTTGAAGAAGGTACTTGCAGGTTATTGGAATTGTGAGCGTTAAGCTCATTACAGTATTAATTTCGACTTTGTTACAACATTTAGTAATGACTGTATGATGCGAGCATAATTAGTTTTCTGTTTCAACTTTAGCAATTTTGGTTGGAAGTGATGTTGTCGCAGTTTACGTATTTTTGAGAGTGTTGCAACAGTATAGCATCTTTTGTACTGAACTCTGAGATTTCACAAATATAACCCTAAGTCACTGCAGGGAACCTTACCCCTTTTTAGCTGAACTAAAAAGTATAGCCTTTTGGCTGCCATTATGATAACATCATTTACATGGGTGTTCCATAATAGATCACTTGTGATTGTTATTCCTAATAACTTTGCACTATCAACGAGCTCTAGCTCTTTGCCATGTACCCTAATTGGCTCAAATGTTGCCTTATTTCTAGCAAAAGAGATTCGGAGTTCTTTGCATTTCTCATTATTGAGTTGGACTCTGTTAGCCAGGGACCACTCGGCTACCTTATCAGCAATAATTTGGGCACTACTAATCCCGCCCTTTAACTTCAGATGCAGTAGTGTCGTCTACATATTTCCAGACACACGCGCCATTAATTACCAGGTCGTTTATCATAACTACAAACAACCAGGGCCCTAGTTTCGTCCCCTGAGGGACTCCTGAGGGGACTGAGCCCCACTCAGAGAGGCATCCCTCGGCCAGTTTGATTCTCTGGAACCGGTTACTTAGAAAATCAATAATCCAATTGATTACACTAAAAGGAAGATCTAGTTTACCTAATTTATAGATTAGAATGGTATGATCTATCAGATCGAAAGCCTTTCTATAATCGAAAAGGATAGCTCTTACAGTAGATCCGTTGCCATCAGTTCCCGTGATCCACTCATGGATCATGCTGAGCAAGGAGATAGTGGTGGAGGACTTTGGGACAGCTCCGTACTGGCTAGAATCTAGTACCTTCATCACAACTGGCCTTAGATGATCAGTTACAACAATGTCCTCGGCAACCTTGGACAGGCATGGTGTTAGAGAGATGGGTCTCAGGTCCTTCTTCAGGCTCTGCACAGGCGTTTTCTTCGGAAGAGGGGTGACATCAGCATATTTCCAGGAGCTGGGCAGACGCTGTTCACTGAAGGAGGCGTTCAGGATGGTTTTACCGGGAACGCGACCAAGCTTGCAAACTCTCTCAGTAGCCAGTTTGGAAGACCATCGGGTCCAGTAGCCTTTGCGGGATTGAGCCTTGACAACAATTTGTAGGTTCTCTCTTCAGTTACGTCCAGGAATTTCGGGCAATCCTCCAGCGGCAAAGGGGTCAGCGGACTGGATCTGTATTCTTCTAGCGGCTCGAGGAAAGCCTTGTTAATGGTGTTAGCAATTTCCTCCGCAGTTTGATCTTGGATCTCTACAATCAACAAGAACAATCAACAAGCACAATATGTTTGAATAATATTTCATTTCCACAGCTTCAGCGCCCTTTCCAATTCCATAATTAAAACACATCCTTTGTCATAACCTTACATTCATTGCCACAAAAAAAGGGATTGTTTCGGCATACCAGGAGGAGCAAGGGTGGCACAGT